>NC_142760.1:20603389-20908121 GCF_054948205.1 Urtica dioica subsp. dioica | reverse complement strand
GCGATGCTGATGGCAGACTTGTTATCACAAAACAGCTTCATGGGAGCTGTGAACTTAACCCGGAGCTCATTCAAGATGCCTCGGATCCAAATGATCTCACAAATACCTTGCGCCATAGCTCGGAACTCTGCCTCTGCACTACTTCGAGACACAACAGCTTGCTTCTTACTTCTCCACGTCACAAGATTACCCCAAACAAAGGTACAATAGGCTGAGGTTGATCGCCGGTCATCTGAACACCCGGCATAGTCAGCATCTGTGAACACTTCAATCTGCCTCCCATCATCCTTCTTGAATAAAACTCCTTTTCCCGGACTTCCTTTGAGGTAGTGTAGAATGCGATACACAGCCTCTAAATGATTCTTGGATGGATTGTGCATGAGTTGACTTACAAGGCTCACTGCAATGCAATGTTTGGCCGTGTGTGAGCCAAGTAAATCAATTTCCCAACCAGCCTTTGATACCTTTTCTTGTCTGCCGCATCCTCATCATCATTTGTCGTTGTGAGCTTATGATTTGGATCAATTGGAGTAGAGGTAGTTTTGCAGCCGAGTAGACCTGTTTCCTTGAGTAGATCGAGCACGTACTTTCGTTGTGAGATTGCAATCCCCTCTGAGGACCTGGCCACTTCCATACCTAGAAAGTATTTGAGACTTCCTAGGTCTTTCACTTCAAATTGCTGAGCTAGGAATCTTGTCAACTTGTTGAGTTCAGCCTCATCATCACCTGTCATCACAATGTCATCCACATAAACAATCAATATGGCGAGTTTACCATTTAGAGAATGTTTGTAGAACATGGTATGATCACTGTGGGCTTGCGTGTATTGCTGATCCTTCATCGCCTTAGTAAATCTGCCAAACCAAGCTCGTGGAGATTGCTTGAGTCCATACAGTGCCTTCTTAAGAAAGCACACTTTCCCATTGACCGTGTGATCAAATCCCGGAGGTGGCTGCATAAAGACTTCTTCCTCTAGTTCTCCGTTGAGAAAGGCATTCTTGACGTCAAATTGTCGTAGTGCCCAGTCAAGATTCACGGCAAGAGAGAGTAGGACTCTGACGGTGTTTAGTTTGGCAACCGGAGCAAAGGTCTCCTCGTAATCCAGCCCATAGGTTTGAGTGAACCCACGAGCAACCAGCCTTGCTTTGTACCTGTCAATTTCTCCCTCGGCATTATACTTGATAGTAAATATCCATTTGCAATCAACTGTTCTTTTTCATGCAGGCAACACAGTCAGTTCCCAAGTCTCATTCTTTTTTAAAGCTCTCATTTCCTCTAAAACAGCCTCTTTCCACTTAGGAATACTTAGAGCTTCATAAATAGAACTAGGTATCTCATCAATCAACAAATTTGTGGTAAAGGCTCTAAAGGCAGGAGACACATTTTTATATGAGACATAATTAGACAAGGGGTACATGGGAAACTTCTCGGCTTGTCTAGTGGTGCAATTTCTGGTTCCTTTTCTAAGGGCAATTGGCTCATCTAGAATTTCAAGTGTACCTATACTCTCGGCTGACTCATCAAGAATGGGTGAATTTGAGATGAAAGGAGAAGAATTACCTTGATCCGTGTTTGGTTCTGATGATGACAGTGCTGGAGTTTCAACTTCACTTTCTGATTGCACTCTTGAGTTAACACGGAAATCAGATATTGGTTCCTCATTTGAATCAGTTACATTTTCATTATATGATGACATTTCATTTTGATCATTTGGAGCATTTGGGACATTTTATATACGGCTAGAAATATTAGGCAGATCCAAAATAGGCAGAGAATGATTCAATATTATTCTCCCCCTGAAGAGGGATTTTGTCAAAAAAAGGTTGGTTTTCAAAAAATGTGACATCCATACTTACAAAGAATTTACCCGAGCTAGGGTCATAACATTTAAAACCTTTTTGAGTTGGTGAAAAACCAAGAAAAATGCATTTAATTGCTCTAGGATCCAATTTTCCTCTAGCATGATCATGAACGTGTACAAAGGCAGTACACCCAAAGATTTTAGGATTTAGATGTGTGAAACATTTGTTCTCCGGAAAAAAAAAAATTTAAGTGTAGAAATGGGAGTTTTATAGCTAAGGATTTTGCTTGGCATTCTATTAATTAGATATGTAGCAGTTAACAAAGCTTCTCCCCAAAAACGTTTTGGAACATTCATAGAAAACATTATAGCTCGAGTAACTTCAAGAAGATGTCTATTTTTCCCTTCGGCAACTCCATTTTGTTGAGGTGTATAGACACAAGAACTCTGATGGATTATGCCTTTTTCATTTAAAAACTCACCAAGGATTTTGTTAAAATATTCTCTACCATTATCAGTTCTCAAAATCTGAATACGGCTATCAAATTGAGTTTCAACCATGTTGTAAAAAATTTTGAAAGTGTTTTCAGCCTCAGATTTATCCTTTAAAAGGTATATCCATGTGGTTCTAGTGTGATCATCAATAAAGGTAATGAACCAGCGAGTGTTGGTTAAAGATTTTACACGAGATGGCCCCCAAATATCACTATGAATTAAAGCAAAAGGTTTAGAAGGTGTATATTTCAAAGTAGGAAAATGGGACCTTTTATGTTTTGCCAATTGACAGATTTCACATTGTTGTCGGTCGTTTTCAGAAAACCCGAGACGCCAAGAAGGCACGTCGCTCAAAGGGCCGATGGTCAGGCCGGAGGTCCTGAAGAGCGGCGGGTCTTCAATCCTTCGCCTAAACTCTTGACTCCTCGAGTCGAGCTTCGCTCCTCGGGTCGAGCCTTGAGTCAATCTCCTCGAGTCGAGCCTTGAGTCAATCCCCTCGAGTCGAGCTTCGCTCCTCGAGTCGAGCCTTGAGTCAATCTCCTCGAGTCGAGCCTCGAGTCATTCTCGAGTCGCTCCTCGAGTCAAGCCACTAGTCACTCTCGTCAAGAGGAAATCCTCATGTTTCACGTGGGAAGGATGGCATTCGAAGGCCCGCAAGAGCCCGACAAGACGAGCCGCCCACTACGCACACAACGCGCTGCGCCGGCTAGCCGGGCAGCAAGCAGCGCGCCGCGCCAGTCAAGGCACCCTGCGCCGCGCGTCCTGCGCCGCGCATCCCGCGCCGCGCCCGGTGACCCGCGCGCCGCGCCCCCTGCGCCGCGCGCCGCGCGCCGCGCGTTGTGCGCCGCCCTTTGTACGCCGCGCGCGCCGTGCGCCTCCACTTGATGCCACATGCGTTCCTAGCCCCACATGGACGAAAAAGAAGCCTTCTAAGGCCCCCAAACACCTATAAATACCTCCTCCCATTGAGGGGAAAGCCATCCCATTCTTTCTCAAGGAACTTGAGACTTCTCTCCGCTTCTCTAGATGCCATCCTTGGCCTGAAGCGGATTCTCCACGATTTCTCGCTCTCGGAGATTCTGAAGCGCTTTCCGGGGACTCCCGAGTGCCGCCTCTCTTGATCGAGCGATTAATCTTGAGCCCACGAGTGCTCTAACGGTTTTCTACTGAAAATCGCCTACGCGTCTAGCCCCCTAGATGCGTCCGCCATTTCTGACAAGAAATCGCCTACGCGTCCGGCATTTCCGACTAGGAATCGCCTACGCGTCCGGAATCTCCGCCACAACAAGGAACTCTTGACTTAGAGTCTTCCACGTCTCCAAAAGAGAGAAAACACACATTCTCTCTCGCATACGCGATCTCCGAAGTTCTGAGACGTCGCCGAGGACTCCTCCGCGCCTCGTCTCCTTCGTTGAGCACGCTTCTCCACCAAGGCTCCGCGCCTCACACAGCGTCCTACACGCTTGAACTACGTTCTGACCTGATCCCACACACATGTACGTAGGCAGCCGACAACCAAGGCACGGTCACTCCTCCTCCTCACCCCCTACCTCTCCCGAGAGGCGGGTTGATCGGAGAAAACCCTAGCTCGAGACTATCGAGTTCGCACTCTTGGCCCGGGTGCGATCACTTGGTCCGGCCTTGGATCGAACCGCCCGAGGTTTTAAATAGTTGTTCATTTTCGTGCGACAACATTTTGGCGCTAGAAGGAGGGGACTTCCCGACCTGTTCAGCCCGAAATCCCTTCTGTTCATCTTCTTCTTTTCTTCTACAAACTCAACTTTCTCGAACTTGAGAAAAGATGAGTACTCAATCACCCGTACGTTCTGAGGGCGTGAACAACCCCGAAAATGTCGCTGGGACCAAGAAATACTTCTTGCGCTCCCGAGCGCATGGTGACGAAGAGTCGCTCCACGAAGAGAGCTCGACCCGCTCACCATCTCCATCTCCTGATAGCAGGGACAACCGCATCATGGAGTTAGAGGAGAGTATCCGCCAACTAAAGGCGAGGAACGCAAGGTACCACAGCCAACTGGCTACAAAGCAACCTATGCGTGACGCGATAATCCCCAACGGGGATCCTGAGAACCTCAACGAGGAAAGTCGCGACCGCGACCCTGATTACGAGGGTATTGGCGATTTAGAGGACATCGAGACTTCTCTCACGAAGGACGGGGAACACCCCGCCGTGTTTGAAGCCGGTCCTTCGAATCCCCTACCCCGGAAAGGCGACGCACCGGCTTCTTCTCAAGAGGGAAACTCCCGACGCTCGACCTTCAACCGACTAGGTCAAAGGGAGAATGTTACGGAGAGTCAGGGCACGCGGAGAGCGCGCCGTCGCAGACAAAGCCTGCGCCTCCGGATGTCCAGCCCCGATCTTAGGGATCACCTCACCGCCCAACGCATTGAGCGTGGCGATGACTTAAGAGAGCGACTAAGCTCTCGGCCAAACGTCCCCGTAGCAGCCCCAACTAACGGGAACCGCCGCACGGGTCAAGGGTCAAATGAAAGACGACAGGTGACTCCTCCCGAGCAGGGAGTTACTCCGACTACCGGTCTCGATGTGATCACAATGATCCACAATCTTCGAAATGAAGTACGAGATCTCCGAGAACACGGAATAGGTGGAAGTGCCTATGGGGTCGTTGAGGAGAAGTCCTCGCCTTTCACGGCTCAGATATTGGCCGAGGTATGTACGGAAAATTTCAAACTCCCGAGACTCGCTCCATATAATGGAAAAGCAGATCCTGCTTACCACATCCAGCACTATGAAACCTGGATGACGATACAGGGTGTCACTCCCGGCGCTATGTGCCAAGCTTTTAGTCTTACCCTCGCCGGACCCGGCTTCGAGTGGTTCAAGAACTTAAGGCCGGGAAGCATCCGCTCGTTCAAAGACCTGAAGGACATGTTCCTAGCACGGTTCGCTACGTCTATGGTCCAAAAGAAGACCAAGATGTACCTGTGGTCAATCAGGCAAGAGGATGGCGAGTCTCTTAGACGATACCTCGCCCGATTCACTGAAGAATCGAATAAGGTCGACCGCTTTGACGACAGAGACGCAATCACCGCCATCACTGAAGGCTTGCGCACAAGTGACTTCCTTAAGTCCATCGTCGGCCGTGTCCCTTCTACCATGGCCGAGTTAATGACTCGAGCCAAGACCTTCATGGGAGTCGAAGATTACCTCGATGGTCGCAAGGGCAATGATCAAAGCCCTCACCACCGAGATGAGCCTAGCAACGAGCAAGGAAACTCTCGTAAAAGGCGAAACAGAGGAGGTCAGACTTTTAATAGACGACCTCCGACGCCCCAGAAGCCGCGACTTGCGGAAGACTTTAAGGGCTACTCGTCGTTCACACCGTTGAACACAACGCCGGAGCAAATCCTAGCTTTACATGCTCCCCCGGCTCCAATGAACAAAGATCCCGCGACTCGCGATAGATCTAAATATTGCGAGTTCCATCAAGAATACGGTCACTTGACCTCTGAATGCTATAGTCTTAAAAGGCAGATCGAGGCATTGATCCAACGAGGTGAGCTAAAAGAGTTCGTGTTACGCATGATTAGCGCTGCGGGCCCCACCTCGAACAGACCACAGTCTGGCAGGGGAGGAGGAACAGCCGCTTCTGCCGACCGAACCACGGCTACTGCCAATGCCAATCCACAACTCCACGTTGTGACGACCATATTGGGAGGTCCACAAGATGGAGATTCGGCCCGACAACGGAAAAAATTCCTAAAGGCCGTGACTCAAGAAGACGCTGCTATGCACGTCAACCTCATGTGTGAAGAACCTCCGTCCGTGCCTCACGAGACGATTTACCAAGCGAGTTGTGCATCCGCACAATGACGCGATAGTTCTCAAAGCCCAAGTGGCTAACAACTTGGTGAAAAGAGTTCTCATCGACAACGGCAATGCTGCCAAGATAATTTTCAAATCCACCCTAGAGCGCATGAAGCTCGGGGGGCTACGCCCAACTCCGACCCAAAAACCTTTATTCGGGTTCACTGGGGAGAGAGTCATGACCGAAGACATCATCAATCTACCGGTCACCTTCGGAACTCCCGGAGGCATTGAAGTCGTTCAAATGGTTCCATTCCTAGTGGTCGACCAAGACTCCCCCTACAACGTAATCATTGGGCGACCCACGTTGAACCGGCTAAGGGCAATCACTTCAACATACCACCTACTAGTGAAGTTCCCCCCGAGGATGGAATCGGCATCATGGCTGGAGACCAATCCCAAGCCAGAATATGCTACATCCAAGGAGTCGATGGAAAAACCGCTAGAAAGACGGTTAACACGATCTCTCAACTTAGAGACCGCGTCGAGTCGACCAAGGTCCTCCGCGAAGTCCACGAAGACATCTGCATGACACCCAAGTGCAAGGTGCCAACGTCTTCATCCCAAACTGGGAGGGACCCCACAATGTCTGCCAAGTCATACATGACGAGACACGCTACATCAAATACACGGACACCGATCCGTCGCCTATGGAATGCGGAACATTTGAGGCAGTACTACCAGTAGCCAGCGCTTCCCCCCATTTTATTTCTTTGCTTTCTAAACATTCAATAAGGCCTATGAGCCAACGTTTTAGGATTCCAAAGTTTTTGCAATATTAATAAAGTTCGAGGTTTTTTCAAAATCCACTTTTTCAAAGATTTTTAATCATCAGGACTACACTTGTAAACCCAAAACTCGGGGGGCTAGTGCCATAGGCAATGGTAAGTACGCTCAAAATTCTCTAGAAAGTACGCTCCACAAAAAGAAAGCACGCTCCATCAAAGCAAAACACCCGAACACAAAACGGGAACAGGCGTGCACGTAAGACGCCTCCGTGGCGCGCCGTAAGACATCCCCGAGATGCAGGCTAAAGACGCCCCCTCGGCGCGCCCAAGAGACATCCCCGCGATGCAGGCTAAAGACGCCCCCGCGGCGCGCCCAAGAGACATCCCCGCGATGCAGGCTAAAGACGCCCCCGCGGCGCGCCCAAGAGACATCCCCGAGATGCAGGCTAAAGACGCCCCCGCGGCGCGCCCAAGAGACATCCCCGAGATGCAGGCTAAAGATGCCCCCGTGGCGCGCCCAAGAGACATCCCCGAGATGCAGGCTAAAGACGCCCCCGCGGCGCGCCCAAGAGACATCCCCGCGATGCAGGCTAAAGACGCCCCCGCGGCGCGCCCAAGAGACATCCCCGCGATGCAGGCTAAAGACGCCCCCGTGGCGCGCCCAAGAGACATCCCAGAGATGCAGGCTAAAGACGCCCCCAAGGCGCGCCCAAGAGACATCCCCGCGATGCAGGCTAAAGACGCCCCCGTGGCGCGCCCAAGAGACATCCCAGAGATGCAGGCTAAAGACGCCCCCGCGGCGCGCCCAAGAGACATCCCCGAGATGCAGGCTAAAGACGCCCCAGCGGCGCGCCCAAGAGACATCCCCGAGATGCAGGCTAAAGACGCCTCCGCGGCGCGCCCAAGAGACATCCCCGAGATGCAGGCTAAAGCCGTCCCTCGCGACGCACCAAAGACGCCTACATGGCGCACGTAAGACGCGTAAAGGCGCAGCCCGTAAGACGCCTACATGGCGCAACCTAAGACGCCTACATGGCGCATGTAAGACGCGTAAAGGCGCAGCCCGTTAGACGCCTACATGGCGCAACCTAAGACGCCTACATGGCGCACTTAAGACGCCTACATGGCGCACGTAAGACGCATACATGGCGCAACCTAAGACGCCTACATGGCACACTTAAGACGCCTACATTGCGCAGCCTAAGACACCTAAACGACGCACAAAACCGTCTCTCACAACGCGCTCTGAGTCGCCACGAGGTGTTGCATATGATGACTAAATCGCAACGCACCTGAACCGCCATACGAGGCGCAGTTCATGCCATCTTCGCCATCGCCAACTAAACACGATCACCGTGGGAGAATCCCCGTTCCATGCGAGTTAATTGAAGCTGCTCGCAAAAACTCGCGAGCCCCGCCTCTGAGCAAGAACCTCGCTCAGCCTGAACTAGCTAAGACTTCGCTCCTCGAGTCGAGTCATGCTCCTCGAGTCAAGTCACTCTCCTCGAGTCGAGCTTCGCTCCCCGAGTCAAGTAATTCCCTTTGAGTCGAGCCTTGCTCCTCAAATCGCACCATTCTCCTCGAGTCGAACTTCGCTCCTCGAGTCGAGTCATTCTCCTCGAGTCAAGCTTCGCTCCTCGAGTCGAGTCATTCTCCTCGAGTCGAGCCTTGCTCCTCAAATCGAACCATTCTCCTCGAGTCGAACTTCGCTCCTCGAGTTGAGCCATTCTCCTCGAGTCGAGCTCTGCTCCTTGAGACGAGTCATCCTCCTCGAGTCGAGCTTCGCTCCTCGAGTTGAGCCATTCTCCTCGAGTCGAGCTCTGCTCCTCGAGACGAGTCATCCTCCTCGAGTCGAGCTTCGCTCCTTGAGTTGAGCCATTCTCCTTGAGTCGAGCATCGCTCCTTAAAGTCGAGCCGCTCTCCTTGAATCGAGCCTTGCTCCTCGAGTCAGGACATCCTCCTCAAGTCGAGTCACGCCCTCCTCGAGTCGAGCCATGCTCCTCGAGTCGAGTCACTCTCCTCGAGTCATCCCCCTCGAGTCGAGCATCACCCCTCTCATCAAGTCATTCTCCCCGAGTTGAGTCTTGCTCCTCGAATTGAGTCATACACCTCGAGTCGAGCATCGCTCCTCGAGTAGAGTCATATTCCTTAATGTCCAGCCAGTCTCCTTGAGTCGAGTCTAGCCCCTCGAGTTGAGACTTGAGTCGGCTCCCCGAGTCGAGCCTAGCCCCTCGAGTTGAGACTCGAGTCGGCTCCCCGAGTTGAGCTTCGCTCCTTGAGTTGAGACTTAATTCAGTCTCCTCAAGTCGAGCTTCGCTCCTCGAGTCGAGCCTTGAGTCAGTCTCCTCGAGTCGAGCTTTGCTCCTCGAATCGAGCCTTGAGTCAGTCTCCTCGAGTCGAGTCCCACTCCTCGAACAAACGCCTGGAGCGACCTGAAGAACAGGTCAGCCAAGGTAGAGACCCGCGCTCGCGCCTCGGGAATAAGGGCCGATCTTCCGAACGCAGACGAAGAAGCGTCACCAAGGCGGGAATGGCGGATGCCCCGTGAGGCCGACTTATGCTTGATGCGTGGTCAAACTTTTAGCGTTTATCCCCGAGCAGTCGAAGCCCTCCGGTGCGGCAGAGCCTTCCGCCAGGTGCCGCTCCGTCTTCTCGAAGCATCAGCCCGCAGCATCAACCTCCGTCTTCGAGACCTCGGAATGAGCACGCCTTTGCAAAATGCAAAAGTGCAGTCGCCTTCCAAGCTGGCCGAGACGGAAGCCATGATCTTCCCCTAATAGGTCACGATTACACAATCGTCACCCTGCTAGTCACCGTCGAGTCCCATGGACTCCGGATTGATGATATTGTCAAACAAAACGCCATCGAAGGTTAACTCGGGCGTAACATTGCCAAAAGATCAATAAGCCGCGACGCGCCGGCACACCTCTACACAAATGCACGCCCCACTTGCGCATGCATATCCCATTTGCTCCGGGGCTAGAGCGACGAACGCAAGCGCGTTCGCCTCGCCCACGTTGAGCTACGCCTCCTATCCGCTTGGATCCTCCTCCACGTGTACATCACACACTCGTGTCGAGAGAGACGGAAAAGCGAGAGAGAGCACTAGCAATTGTGAGAGTATTCTTTATAATCACAAAGGCTTCGCAACAGTGAAGCTCTGGAAAGTCTATTTTCCTCAAACACCCGGCGGAAACAACTAAAAGTTCACCGCCCGGGGCCTCCCGAGCAATGAACTTGGGGGGCTAATGTTGTCGGTCGTTTTCAGAAAACCCGAGACGCCAAGAAGGCACGTCGCTCAAAGGGCCGATGGTCAGGCCGGAGGTCCTGAAGAGCGGCGGGTCTTCAATCCTTCGCCTAAACTCTTGACTCCTCGAGTCGAGCTTCGCTCCTCGGGTCGAGCCTTGAGTCAATCTCCTCGAGTCGAGCCTTGAGTCAATCCCCTCGAGTCGAGCTTCGCTCCTCGAGTCGAGCCTTGAGTCAATCTCCTCGAGTCGAGCCTCGAGTCATTCTCGAGTCGCTCCTCGAGTCAAGCCACTAGTCACTCTCGTCAAGAGGAAATCCTCATGTTTCACGTGGGAAGGATGGCATTCGAAGGCCCGCAAGAGCCCGGCAAGACGAGCCGCCCACTACGCACACAACGCGCTGCGCCGGCCAGCCGGGCAGCAAGCAGCGCGCCGCGCCAGTCAAGGCACCCTGCGCCGCGCGTCCTGCGCCGCGCATCCCGCGCCGCGCCCGGTGACCCGCGCGCCGCGCGCCGCGCGCGCCGTGCGCCTCCACTTGATGCCACATGCGTTCCTAGTCCCACATGGACGAAAAAGAAGCCTTCTAAGGCCCCCAAACACCTATAAATACCTCCTCCCATTGAGGGGAAAGCCATCCCATTCTTTCTCAAGGAACTTGAGACTTCTCTCCGCTTCTCTAGATGCCATCCTTGGCCTGAAGCGGATTCTCCACGATTTCTCGCTCTCGGATATTCTGAAGCGCTTTCCGGGGACTCCCGAGTGCCGCCTCTCTTGATCGAGCGATTAATCTTGAGCCCACGAGTGCTCTAACGGTTTTCTACTGAAAATCGCCTACGCGTCTAGCCCCCTAGACGCGTCCGCCATTTCTGACAAGAAATCGCCTACGCGTCCGGCATTTCCGACTAGGAATCGCCTACGCGTCCGGAATCTCTGCCACAACAAGGAACTCTTGACTTAGAGTCTTCCACGTCTCCAAA
Source organism: Urtica dioica subsp. dioica (assembly GCF_054948205.1). NCBI lineage: Eukaryota > Viridiplantae > Streptophyta > Magnoliopsida > Rosales > Urticaceae > Urtica > Urtica dioica. Next base: position 20,897,028 of record NC_142760.1, on the reverse strand, counting down.
AGAGAGAAAACACACATTCTCTCTCGCATACGCGATCTCCGAAGTTCTGAGACGTCGCCGAGGACTCCTCCGCGCCTCGTCTCCTTCGTTGAGCACGCTTCTCCACCAAGGCTCCGCGCCTCACACAGCGTCCTACACGCTTGAACTACGTTCTGACCTGATCCCACACACGGGTACGTAGGCAGCCGACAACCAAGGCACGGTCACTCCTCCTCCTCACCCCCTACCTCTCCCGAGAGGCGGGTTGATCGGAGAAAACCCTAGCTCGAGACTATCGAGTTCGCACTCTTGGCCCGGGTGCGATCACATGGTCTGGCCTTGGATCGAACCGCCCGAGGTTTTAAATAGTTGTTCATTTTCGTGCGACAACACACATTGCAAAAAATCAATATTCTTATTACGAAACATAGAAGGAAACAAATGCTTTAAATAACCAAAACTTGGATGTCCCAAACGAAAATGCCACAACATAATGTCATCAGATACGGAAAATAAACTAGAACAAAGAGGTTTCTGAATTTGTTTACTCAAGGTGGTCTCGGATGTGAAGTAGTAGAGCCCTCCATTTTCTTCAGCACTGCCAATCATCTTCCCCGAACTTAGATTCTGAAAATTACAACCAGAAGGAGTAAAAATGAGGTTGCATTGTGAATCCCTTGTCATTTTATGAACGGATAAGAGGTTATAGGCAAGTTTATTAACATGGAGAACATTAGAAAGAGTAATGAATGGTGATAAAATAATTGAACCTTTCCCAGCGATGGCTGAAAGAGATCCATCTGCAATTTTCACTTTTTTCATGACCAGAACAAGGATAATATGTATGGAAAAGATTTGATGAGGCAGTCATGTGGTTTGTAGCACCAGAATCTAAAATCCAAGGATTAGAGTTTTCTAAGGTTGTTTTAAGGGCTGCTACATGAATACCTTTTTTAGCTAAGGTTGTTGTTGATTGATGAGAGGACCACATCTTAAGCATTTGCTCTAAATCTCCTTTAGTGAAAGAAGACTGATCTTGAGTTGATGAAGAAGTTCCAGTAAAACTGGTATTATTGGACTCGGCCATGGTGTATGATCACGAGTACCTATATGTGTTTTAGGGTTTTGTGTAGCTCTGATACCATATAAGTAAAACAGAGATAAAGAGATGTGCGGAATTGATATTTTCTCATTAGCATCAGACGTGTATTTATACACATTACAAGGAAAGGGAAATAAACAAATAAGGAAACCTAATCCTACTATACAAGGAAACAAATAATCAGCTGTTGACAACTAAGGACAGCTAAGAAAAAACGTGTACAGCTAAGGGAATTAATCCCACACACTAATCAGCTCTAACTAAAAAAGGAGAAAAATAAAGCCCATCTAACAATCAACCTAATGGGCCTTTTAACAATGTTACACGTTAATTAGACTATTCTGGAGAGTATACACGAAATTAACATAATATTTTAACACAAGCCTCATCCATTGACTGTTCAAAGACGAAGCTTTTCACAGTTTCATCGAATCTAATATTCCATGACCTAGATGCTTGCTTTAGTCCATAAATGGACTTAAGCAACTCACAAACCTTGGTCTCTTGACCTTCTTCCACGAAACCGTCCGGTTGAGCCATGTAAATGCGCTCGTCAAGATTGCCATTCAGGAAGGCTGTCTTGACATCCATAGTCAATCCGACTGGCGGATCTCATAGTCGAGAGCTGCAGCTATGGATATGAGTATGCGGATGGATTTAAGCATCGCGACTGGCGAGAAGGTTTCTTCATAGTCAATCCCTTCTTGTTGGGTATAACCCTTCGCCACAAGTCGTGCTTTGAACGTCTCGACGTTCCCAGTAGGACCCCTTTTCTTCTTGTATATCCACTTACACCCTACGGGTTTAATCCCTTCAGGATTGTCTACAAGTTTCCAGACTCTGTTGACATACATCGAGTGCATTTCAACTTTCTTGGCGTCAAGCCAAAGGTTTGATTCAGAACAAGCCATCGCTTGGCTATAGGAAACAGGATCATTCATGTCAAAGACGGCTACGAGAGAGTCTCCATAGGACATGCACCTGTCAGGCTTTTGAGTAGCCCTCCCACTACGTCGAAGTACTACTTGATGAGGTTCTGATGAGTTAGGTTGTGTTTCAGTTGGGGTAAGAACAGTTCTTACAGATGACGTAGAAGCTTCCTCACCCAACTTTTCTTCAAGCACAATTTTTGCTTCTAGGTTTTGCATCCTTCATAAAGTCCTCCTCAAGGAAACTAGCATTCGTGCTAACGAAAGTCTTATCGTCCTCGGGACTATAGAAAATGAAACCTTTGGTTTCCTTTGGATATGCCACAAACAGGCATTATTCTGACCTACTAGCCAACTTGTTAGTCTTTTGCCTTAGCACATGTGCAGGGCAACCCCAAATTCGGATGTGGCCCAAACTTACTTTACGGCCAGTCCATCTTTCATAAGGAGTACCAGGAACCGTTTTAGACGAAACTTGGTTCAGAATGTAAGCAGCTGTTTCGAGGGCATATCCCCAAAAGGAAAGAGGGAGTGATGAGTAACTCATCATTGATCTAACCATCTCCATAAGAGTTCAGTTTCTTCTCTCTGACACTCCGTTTTGTTGAGGTGTGCCAGGTGCGGTAAGCTGAGAAGCGATACCTTCTTCTTTAAGAAAGTCATCGAACTCTCCAGACATATACTCACCACCTCGATCAGATCGAAGGGTTTTGATCACTTTGCTAGTTTGCTTTTCCACTAAAGCCCTAAAGACCTTAAATACGTTAAAGGTCTCGGATTTGTGTTTGAGCAAATAGACAAAACCATATCGCGAGTAATCATCGGTGAAGGTAACGAAGTATTCGTATCCCCCACGTGCCTGTTGGCTGAGCGGACCACATACATTAGAATGTATTAGTTCCAACAACTCAGTGGCTCTTCGACCCTTAACGGAGAAAGGTCGCTTAGTCATTTTTCCTTCTATGCAAGATTCACAAGTAGGTAGTGAACCTATTGCAGAGGCTTGGAGTGGACCATCCCTCACAAGTCTCTTAATCCTTTCTAGACTGATATGACCAAGTCTTAAGTGCCATAGGTATGTTGATTTTGTTAGATCGGAGGATTCAGAAAGTTTGATCCTCTTTGGCTCCCTAATTAGATCATTATCTATTTCGGTGTCTAAAAGAGAAGGTTGAGTGGGATAGATGTAGAAAAGAGCATTCTTCATACATGCATTAGTGACAAAAGAATTACCAGGAAACGAAATACGAATTCCATTCTTGATGAACTTTAAACAATAATCTTTCTCAAGAAGACGAGCAACGGATATTAAGTTCTTCCCAAAGGTAGGAACAAAATAAACATTACTCAAGTTTAAAGTGCAGTCTTCAAAAGACAACGTCACGGATCCCACAGCCTTCGCAGACACCAGGTTCCCATCACCCCATTTGAAACAGAACTCGCCTTCCTCTAAGCTTTTGGTTTTCTTGAAACCATTCAAGGAACAACAAATATGGTTAGTAGCAGCGGAGTCAAGAATCCACGTTGATACATTATCAGCTACTAAGCATGCTTCGGTAACTAGTACAATACTATGTTCTTTTGCTTTGAGATTGGCAGGATAGTTCTTTTTATCGGCCTTGTGAGGTCTTTTCTTAGTTCCAGAGGCGGAGGCTTTTTGCTCAGTAGCATGTACCTCTCCTTGATTCCTCTTTCTCTTAGTGAGACCTACAGCAGTGTGAAGTTCCTTCATAAGCTTGGTAACAGTGTACTCTAGCTTGTTTATGGAGTAGTTTATCTTGGAGGTATCTAGAGATCCGGGGAGAGTTTCTAAGATCATATCTATGACACTCTTCCCATCAATCTCAGATCCTAGGATTTCCATTTTATTTAGAAAACTAATGATCAGTATCATAAAGTCTCCAACAGGAGTCCTAGCCTTCATGTGACAGTTCATAAACTGTCGGACTGCTTGTTGCCTTGTTTGAGGCCCTTGCCATCCAAACATCTCAAGGAGATTGTAGAGCATTTTGGCGGCAGTCTCGATGTCACGATGTTGCTCTTTCAGCATATTGTTAATAGATGCCAAGATATAGCACCTCACAATCTCATCGGATCGAAGCCAATCCGCTAAGGCATTTTTGTTCTCTTGAGTTGAATCATTATTCGTCAGAGGAAGACACGGGGTGGTGAGTACTGTTGTCAATGGTGCCCACAAGAAGAGTTGTAGTCTTTATTTTGAACATTTGATGTAATAAAGTCTCATGAAGACTCTTGCTTGTAATTGCCTATTCATTCATTAATAAAGTTGAAACGTTCATTCAATCTTCCTTGTCTGAAGCTTTATGATAAAACCATAGTCTTTTAGTCCATAAACAAACTTAACAACTTACGAAGAGACAAATGTAGATTTGCATGAACAAACTCTTCGTAGTTTGCTTAAAACGATATATTCGCAATCTTAGGGTCAAAGGACTATTGACCTCAGTATGATTGTTAGAAGAATCTATGATGTCTGGTTATGAGGCATTGAGAGTTAGGAACTCTATAGTTCTTCTAGGTATCTTCCGAAGGTACTGAATTGACCAGTGCACTTCTAGAGACAAGATAAGAACAAACCATTTAACCTCTTATGTCTCGAAGTCACTATGTATGAATTGCATCATGCTTACCTTAATCCTGAAATGAGACATGCCATTTCACACCTTAGTATTCTCATTTGAGAAAGTCAAAGTTCGGACTCACTATGTGATTCCGAACAAGGCCTATTGGTGAAGTACTAAGTTGTGAGTCTGTCATGAGTAACTTTGTGAAGTTCTCATAGATATGGAATTCATGTACAAGATTGCTGAAATGCAATGTATGTCACCTCATGCTTTGTTCCTTGGAGTGTGAATAAATGAACTGGCCAGTGTCCAAATTGAGTCCTGACTCTTTTGGATGAAACAATGTGACTTGTTAGCTCCTCGTCAATACATTGTTTCTAACTTATTCACAAGCGACAAAGGAGTTGAGGAAATAACAGCTAGAAGGGTAAAATGGTAATTTAGTAAATCCCGACTAGCTGATGACATTCATGAAGGGTAAACATAGATAATATTCAGTGGATCCGCTCATTATAATTAGGTCGAATTCTTGAGTAGAAAACAAATTCATTTGAACCGAGAGATTTTCAGTGTCAGCTCTTTAGTGGAGTCAGCTGGCATTAAGCTAAACTTGGAAAAGGTTTGTGAACTTTTGAGTCCAAGTGTTTAGCTAAAGCTTTGTTCATTTGGGTCCATGAGGTCACTGTCACGAATCACATCGATAGGAATAGTTAAACTGGAAGCTAAGCCAAAACAAGAACGAAAATAGTTAAAAGGGTATTTTTGTCTTTTGAGACAAAGGATGAAATGAATGTCAATAAATTTTTTGACAAGGTCATTTTATGACATGTTTCACTCGGCCATGACTTGATCATTGGGCCTTGTGAATTAATTTCATTTCATAAGAATTTTATTGAAAATTCTTATTGGGCCTTTTTCATGTTGTCATGAACAAATGGAAAAGCTTCTAGAAGCCTTTTCTAGAAGGCCTTGGGCGCCCAACATACCCAACCAAGAGAGAATATTTTGTGCATAAATGTATTTAGATACTTGCCAAAAGAAAAAGAGGAAACAAATTTCCCACACATGCAATGGGAATTTCGGCCAAGAGGCTAATAGGCAAGCCAAGGAACAAAAAAGGAAACAAATCCTAGCCTTCTAGAAGGCTGCCTTGGGCGCCTAAGAGGAATGGGAAATAAGGGTTATTTTGCTCATGAATATGTGATATTCTATAGAAGAGGAAACTACCTTATTGAAGGTGAGACCTCTCCTATAAATAGGAGCCTCATTTCCTCACAATTCATTCATCCAAGTTTAAGAGATTTGAGAGACTCTCTCTCTAGAACTTGGCCGAAGTCCTCTTCTCTCTCTCTCTAGTTTATTTTCGGTTTTCTCTTGTCTTGGCACCTAGGTCCTCACTCGACCTAGTCTTTAGCTCTGCGACTTCGAGACTCGTTCTCAAGTCGTAGTGTTTAAAAGTGCCCACTCACTAATTCCTTCTTTTCGAGTGATTTAGTGATAGAAACTATCGTGGTTGCTCGAGTTCCCGAGGAAAGAAAAGAGAGACGTGCTGCGAGGGGAGACGAGCGTTGCCAACCTTCCAAAGGCTCATCAACGTTCAAGCATCAAAAAGGTTAGTAACTCTTATAGCTCATATTAGTTTTTATTTACATGCATATGCTCTTGTCTAGGTTAGTAAAAACTAGTTTTACTTAAAAAGAAAATTTTTAAAATTCCGCCGCTTTGCGAAGCGTTTAATCTTTTTCTTAAACCCTAGATCGATTCCAACAAATGGTATCAGAGCTATGGTCAAAGGAATGCATGTGCATGTTTTTAAATTATGAGCTTGAAAATCGTTTTCGAAAGTTTACTAATTTTGTGACAAGTTAGAATTGTAATCTTAGATTTTTTTTAATTTATTGCTCATGCCTTTAAATTAAAAACCATGTTGATTTTCTATGAGTTTGGGATGATGTTAAAACACATTAGAATCAGTTCTAAAAGTTTTTAATTTTTTATATTGAAAAACGTGTTTTAAAGGTTTGAGAATTTTCGAGTAAATTTTGTGACTAGTTTTGTTTTCTTGCTAGTTTCGTTTATTTACTTGAATCGTTTTATGCATGTTGTTATTTCTTTTATTTTTATGTTATTACCCTGCTAATAAAACACAAATAAAAGCTTTAAACAACTTCATAAAACGTTCCGTTACACTCGATTTTTTTTTCGCACCTAAAAGGACAAAGCTTTAATTTATTTCTTTTTCTTCGAGCTGGAATGTAAACCCGCATTAAAAGCGGCATAACTCTCTGCTCAGAAATCGAAATTTAATGATTCTTGAATCAAATTAAAGCTCTGTCTGTCCTCTGTCCAATGCCACCGGTTTCGGCTGAAAAGGACATCGGAGCCGCCAGATATGGCGATTTTACTCCGAGGTGCGCGGCTGTCTGAAACTCCAGTTTTTTAGAAATCCGGATTTTCAAACCCCACTACCATGAGTTATAGAACTCTAATGAGAAAACTTTCTTGAGCAAAAATGTTTTTCATATGATTATAAACATGATGTGTAAGATTAAAATGTTTTGATTTTTGAAAGTTTAATTGAAATTGATTTTTTACAAAACTAGTTTGAATTTTGAAAAACCGTTTTCACTTTCAAACTTGAAAATATTTTGTCATCCAAATCAAATAAGTTTTCAAAATGTTTTCAAAACTATATCTATATCACATATGTTCAAAATCTATATGCTCTTGAAATTTTGAGTGGGAGGTCTCCTTGTAGACAAGCCGAAAAATAAAAAGATGTGTAATCTCAAACTTTCAAGTGTTCGAGTGAGTTGAAGTTCACACTTCCCTCACGCACTTTCCCGAAATAGAAAATAGGAAAAGATCGAGTATGTCCCTTGTGCCTTTATGCACTAATACTGCTCTGAACATGTCAATCTAGGATTCTCTTCTAGTTGTCCGCTCTGTCGCTCTCTAACTAGGAAATCTGTTTCCGAACTTATAAGAGTCGATGAACCAACTCCAAAAACTAAGTGGGAGGGTTATACTCGTTGTTTTGTAACCCGCGATCCCCAACACTAGTGAAAGATGCAATAACGTGGGACTAAGAGCCGCTCTTGCGACCCTCACTTAAATGTGAGTACTCCAAGGCGTTATTGCTTCGATCATTGCTCAATGAGCTACGTCCGAGAGTGATGCAATGATGGCAAGGCCTCCCCTTGGGGGATTGTTTTTCAAAGCTGATCTTTTGGACTAAGTGGTTGGTTGCACACTTAGGCTCAATCCCTAGTATCCTTCCTTAAGGCTCTGCGAAAGGATGTGAGTGATCAAACCAATTTACAAGGTGGCTAGTCAAAATAGATGTATTGACATCTTGGCTTAGCATTAATGATGTGTCATTTACTTATAAAAGGAGATTTTTTGCGGCCTTCTCTTGAGGGAGTAAATTATCGTTTGGTTTATAACACCTTTGGATTTTATAAAAAGTCTTAATAAAACTTAAATCCTAAACCAAAGACTAATCATAAACTTGTTTCAACTTATATAGGCAATATGTCTCTCAACCATCTCTCAATCTTTCTTTCCTCGATCAAACTCGAAAACGAAAACTACATAGATTCGAAACGTAACCTCGACATAATACCTACCGTTAACAAGCACAAATGGGTACTCACCACCCCGTGTCCTCCTCTGACGAATGATGATTCAATTCAAGAGGACAATGACGCCTTAGCGGCCTGGCTTCGATCCGATGAGATTGTGAGGTGCTATATCTTGGCATCTATGAACAATATGCTGAAAGAGCAACATCGTGACATCAAGACTGCCGCTGACATGCTCTACAATCTCCTTGAGATGTTTGGAGGGCAAAGGCGTCAAACAAGGCTACAAGCAGTCCGACAGTTTATGAACTGTCATATGCAGGCTAGGACTCCTGTTGGAGACTTCATGATACTGATCATTAGTTTTCTGAATAAAATGGAAATCCTAGGATCTGAGATTGATGGGAAGAATATCATAGATATGATCTTAGAAACTCTCCCCGCATCTCTTGATACCTCCAAGATGAACTACTTCATAAACAAGCTAGAGTACACTGTTACCAAGCTTATGAAGGAACTTCACACTGCTGTAGGTCTCACTAAGACAAAGAGGAATCAAGGAGAGGCACATGCTACTGAGCACAAAGCCTCCGCCTCTGGAACTAAGAAGAGACCCTCCAAGGCCGATAAAAAGAACTTTCCCGCCTATCTCAAAGCAAAGGAACATAGTATTGTACTAGTAACCGAAGCATGCTTAGTAGCTGATAATGTATCAACGTGGATTCTTGACTCCGCTGCTACTAACCATATTTGTTGTTCCTTGAATGGTTTCAAGAAAACCAAAAGCTTAGAGGAAGGCGAGTTCTGTTTCAAATGGGGTGATGGGAGCCTGGTGTCCGCGAAGGCTGTGGGATCCGTGACGCTGTCTTTTGAAGACCGCACTTTAAACTTGAATAATGTTTATTTTGTTCCTACCTTTGGGAAGAACTTAATATCCGTTGCTCGTCTTCTCGAGCAAGATTATTGTTTAAAGTTCATTAAGAATGGAATTCGTATTTCGTTTCCTGATAATTCTTTTGTCACTGATGCATGTATGAAGAATGCTCTTTTCTACATCTATCCCACCAAACCTTCTCTTTTAGACACCGAAATAGATAACGATCTAATTAGGGAGCCAAAGAGGATCAAACTTTCTGAATCCTCCGATCTAACAAAATCAACATACCTCTGGCACTTAAGACTTGGTCATATCAGTCTAGATAGGATTAAGAGACTTGTGAGGGATGGTCCACTCCAAGCCTCTGCAATAGGTTCACTACCTACTTGTGAATCCTGTATAGAAGGAAAAATGACTAAGCGACCTTTCTCCGATAAGGGTCGAAGAGCCACTGAGTTGCTGGAACTAATACATTCTGATGTATGTGGTCCGCTCAACCAACAGGCACGTGGAGGATACGAATACTTCGTTACCTTCACTGATGATTACTCAAGATATGGGTTTGTCTATTTGCTTAAACACAAATCCGAGACCTTTAACGTATTTAAGGTCTTTAGGGCTTTAGTGGAAAAGCAAACTGGCAAAGTGATCAAAACCCTTCGATCTGATCGAGGTGGTGAGTATATGTCTGGAGAGTTCGATGACTTTCTTAAAGAAGAAGGTATCGCTTCTCAGCTTACCGCGCCTGGCACACCTCAACAAAACGGAGTGTCAGAGAGAAGAAACCGAACTCTTATGGAGATGGTTAGATCGATGATGAGTTACTCATCACTCCCGCTTTCCTTTTGGGGATATGCCCTCGAAACAGCCGCTTATATTCTGAACCAAGTTCCGTCCAAAACGGTTCCTGGTACTCCTTATGAACGATGGACTGGCCGTAAAGTGAATCTTGGCCGCATCCGAATTTGGGGTTGCCCTGCACACGTGCTGAGGCAAAAGACTAGCAAGTTGGCTAGTAGGTCAGAATTGTGCCTGTTTGTAGGATATCCGAAGGAAACCAAAGGTTTTACTTTCTATAGTCCCGAGGACGATAAGACTTTCGTTAGCACGAATGCTCGTTTCCTCGAGGAGGACTTTATGAAGGATGCGAAACCTAGAAGCAAAATTGTGCTTGAAGAAAAGTTGGGTGAGGAAGCTTCTACCTCATCTGTAAGAACTGTTCTTACCCCAACTGAAACACAACCTAACTCATCAGAATCTCGTCAAGTAGTACTTCGACGTAGTGGGAGGGCTACTCAAAAGCCTGACAGGTACATGTCTTATGGAGACTCTCTTGTAGCCGTCTCCGACATGGATGATCCTGTTTCCTATAGCCAAGCAATGGCTTGTTCTGAATCAAACCTTTGGCTTGACGCCATGAAAGTTGAAATGCACTCGATGTATGTCAACAAAGTCTGGAAACTTGTAGACCTTCCTGAAGGGATTAAACCCGTAGGGTGTAAGTGGATATACAAGAAGAAAAGGGGTCCTGATGGGAACGTTGAGACGTTCAAAGCACGACTTGTGGCGAAGGGTTATACCCAACAAGAAGGGATTGACTATGAAGAAACCTTCTCGCCAGTCGCGATGCTTAAATCCATCCGCATACTCCTATCCATAGCTGCAGCTCTCGACTATGAGATCTGGCAAATGGATGTCAAGACAGCCTTTCTGAATGGCAATCTTGACGAGCGCATTTACATGGCTCAACCAGACGGTTTCGTGGATAAAGGTCAAGAGACCAAGGTTTGTGAGTTGCTTAAATCCATTTATGGACTAAAGCAAGCATCTAGGTCATGGAATATTAGATTCGATGAAACTGTAAAGAGCTTCGGCTTTGAACAGTCAATAGATGAGCCTTGTGTTTACAAGTTAATACACGAAGGCAAAGTTGTGTTTCTGGTACTATATGTCGATGATATACTACTCATTGGTAATGACGTGGGTAAATTATCTGAGGTTAAGGTCTGGCTAGCAAAGCAATTCGATATGAAGGATCTAGGAGAAGCCGCGTACATTCTGGGAATCCAAATCTTTCGAGATAGGAAAAACCGGACCCTGTCGCTCTCTCAAGCATCTTATATTGATAAGGTGATGGATCGCTTCTCGATGCAAGACTGCAAGAGGGGTCAAACACCCTTTAGGCATGGAGTTTCACTCTCTAAGGACCAGTCTCCCAAGACTGCACAAGAGATTGAAGACATGAGGAAAATTCCTTACGCCTCTGCCGTAGGAAGCCTCATGTATGCTATGCTTTGCACCCGACCTGATATATGTTTCGCCGTTGGCGTAGTTAGTCGTTTCCAATCCAACCCTGGACCCGAGCACTGGATTGCTGTTAAGCATGTTCTTAAGTATCTTCGAAGAACTAGGAACTTGATGCTTACATACTCAGGTACTGACCTGACTATGACGGGATATACCGACTCCGATTTTCAAGCGGATAAGGATTCCAGGAAATCCACTTCGGGATCTGTGTTCATCCTTAATGGTGGAGCTGTTGTGTGGAGAAGTATTAAGCAATCTTGCATTGCTGACTCCACAATGGAAGCAGAATATGTGGCTGCTTGTGAAGCATCCAAAGAGGCTGTATAAGCAATTTTGAACATTTGATGTAATAAAGTCTCATGAAGACTCTTGCTTGTAATTGCCTATTCATTCATTAATAAAGTTGAAACGTTCATTCAATCTTCCTTGTCTGAAGCTTTATGATAAAACCATAGTCTTTTAGTCCATAAACAAACTTAACAACTTACGAAGAGACAAATGTAGATTTGCATGAACAAACTCTTCGTAGTTTGCTTAAAACGATATATTCGCAATCTTAGGGTCAAAGGACTATTGACCTCAGTATGATTGTTAGAAGAATCTATGATGTCTGGTTATGAGGCATTGAGAGTTAGGAACTCTATAGTTCTTCTAGGTATCTTCCGAAGGTACTGAATTGACCAGTGCACTTCTAGAGACAAGATAAGAACAAACCATTTAACCTCTTATGTCTCGAAGTCACTATGTATGAATTGCATCATGCTTACCTTAATCCTGAAATGAGACATGCCATTTCACACCTTAGTATTCTCATTTGAGAAAGTCAAAGTTCGGACTCACTATGTGATTCCGAACAAGGCCTATTGGTGAAGTACTAAGTTGTGAGTCTGTCATGAGTAACTTTGTGAAGTTCTCATAGATATGGAATTCATGTACAAGATTGCTGAAATGCAATGTATGTCACCTCATGCTTTGTTCCTTGGAGTGTGAATAAATGAACTGGCCAGTGTCCAAATTGAGTCCTGACTCTTTTGGATGAAACAATGTGACTTGTTAGCTCCTCGTCAATACATTGTTTCTAACTTATTCACAAGCGACAAAGGAGTTGAGGAAATAACAGCTAGAAGGGTAAAATGGTAATTTAGTAAATCCCGACTAGCTGATGACATTCATGAAGGGTAAACATAGATAATATTCAGTGGATCCGCTCATTATAATTAGGTCGAATTCTTGAGTAGAAAACAAATTCATTTGAACCGAGAGATTTTCAGTGTCAGCTCTTTAGTGGAGTCAGCTGGCATTAAGCTAAACTTGGAAAAGGTTTGTGAACTTTTGAGTCCAAGTGTTTAGCTAAAGCTTTGTTCATTTGGGTCCATGAGGTCACTGTCACGAATCACATCGATAGGAATAGTTAAACTGGAAGCTAAGCCAAAACAAGAACGAAAATAGTTAAAAGGGTATTTTTGTCTTTTGAGACAAAGGATGAAATGAATGTCAATAAATTTTTTGACAAGGTCATTTTATGACATGTTTCACTCGGCCATGACTTGATCATTGGGCCTTGTGAATTAATTTCATTTCATAAGAATTTTATTGAAAATTCTTATTGGGCCTTTTTCATGTTGTCATGAACAAATGGAAAAGCTTCTAGAAGCCTTTTCTAGAAGGCCTTGGGCGCCCAACATACCCAACCAAGAGAGAATATTTTGTGCATAAATGTATTTAGATACTTGCCAAAAGAAAAAGAGGAAACAAATTTCCCACACATGCAATGGGAATTTCGGCCAAGAGGCTAATAGGCAAGCCAAGGAACAAAAAAGGAAACAAATCCTAGCCTTCTAGAAGGCTGCCTTGGGCGCCTAAGAGGAATGGGAAATAAGGGTTATTTTGCTCATGAATATGTGATATTCTATAGAAGAGGAAACTACCTTATTGAAGGTGAGACCTCTCCTATAAATAGGAGCCTCATTTCCTCACAATTCATTCATCCAAGTTTAAGAGATTTGAGAGACTCTCTCTCTAGAACTTGGCCGAAGTCCTCTTCTCTCTCTCTCTAGTTTATTTTCGGTTTTCTCTTGTCTTGGCACCTAGGTCCTCACTCGACCTAATCTTTAGCTCTGCGACTTCGAGACTCGTTCTCAAGTCGTAGTGTTTAAAAGTGCCCACTCACTAATTCCTTCTTTTCGAGTGATTTAGTGATAGAAACTATCGTGGTTGCTCGAGTTGCCGAGGAAAGAAAAGAGAGACGTGCTGCGAGGGGAGACGAGCGTTGCCAACCTTCCAAAGGCTCATCAACGTTCAAGCATCAAAAATGTTAGTAACTCTTATAGCTCATATTAGTTTTTATTTACATGCATATGCTCTTGTCTAGGTTAGTAAAAACTAGTTTTACTTAAAAAGAAAATTTTTAAAATTCCGCCGCTTTGCGAAGCGTTTAATCTTTTTCTTAAACCCTAGATCGATTCCAACAAGTACCCATTTGTGCTTGGTAAGGATTATGTCGAGGTTATGTTTCGAATCTATGTAGTTTTCGTTTTCGAGTTTGTTCGAGGAAAGGATGAAGGAGAGAGAGTTGGGAGACATATTGCCTATAAAAGTTGAAACAAGTTTATGATTAGTCTTTTGGTTTAGGATTTAAGTTTTATTTAAGACTTGATAAAATCCAAAGGTGTTATAAACCAAACGATAATTTACTCCTTCGAGGGAAGGCCGCAAAAAATCTCCATTTATAAGTAAATGACACATCATTAATGCTTAGCCAAGATGTCAATACATCAATTTTGACTAGCCACCTTGTAAATTGGTTTGATCACTCACATCCTTTCGCAGGGCCTCGAGGGAGGATTACAAGGGATTGAGTCTAAGTGTGTAACCAACCACTTAGTCCAAAAGATTGACTTTGAAAAACAATCCGCCGAGGGGAGGTCTCGTAGGCGATTTCTTGTCAGAAATGGTGGACGCGTCTAGGATGCTAGACGCGTAGGCGATTTTCAGTTGAAAACCGTTAGAGCGCTCGTGGGCTCAAGATTAATCGTTCGATCAAGAGAGGCGGCACTCGGGAGTCCCCGGAAAGTGCGGCAGAATCTCTGAGAACGAGAAATCGAGGAGAATTTGCTTCAGGCCAAGGATGGCATCCAGAGAAGCAGAGAGAAGTCTCATGTTTCTTGAGAATGAATGGGATGGCTTTCCCCTCAATGATGGGGTGTATTTATAGGTGTTTGAGGGCCTTAGAAGGCTTCTTTTTCATCCATGTGGGACTACGGGGCGTTCACCCTTCAAGTGGAGGCGCACGGCGTGCGCGGGGCACAACGCGCGGCGCGCGGCGCGCGGGTCACCGAGCGCGGCGCGGGATGCGCGGCGCGCGCGTGTCTCCGCGCGGTGCGTGGCCTGCCTGGCGCGGCGCGCGGCGTGCTGTGCGTGGCTGGCCGGCGCGGCGTGCTGCGCGCGCGGTGCATGGCCCGTCTCGTCGGACTCTTGTGGGCCTTAGGGGTCTTCGGATACCACGCTTGTCACGCAAAATATGACGGTCTCTACTTGACGAGAGTGACTCGATTTGATGAGCAAGGCTCGACGAGAGTGACTCGAGGCTCGACTCGAGGCTCGACTCGAGGAGAACGACTCGGGGCTCGACTCGAGGAGAACGACTAGAGGCTGGACTTGAGGAGAACGACTAGAGGCTGGACTTGAGGAGAACCACTCGAGGCTCGACTCAAGGAGAACGACTCGGGGCTCAACTCGAGGAGAACGACTCGGGGCTCGTCTCAAGGAGAACGACTCGAGGCTCGTCTCAAGGAAACGACTCGGGGCTCGACTCGAGGAGAATGACTCGACGATCGACTCAAGGAGAATGACTCGGGGCTCGACTCAAGTAGAACGACTAGAGGTGAACGACTCGAGGCTCGACTCGAGGAGAATGACTCAACTCAAGGAGCGAGGCTCGACTTGAGAAGCCGAGAGTTTGGCACGAGGACTTGCCAGTCGACTCATGATGGAAGGTTGGCCACTCTTTAGGACCTCCGGCCTGATGATCGGCCCTTTTAGCGCCATGTCTTCTCAGCGATCCGGGTTTTCCCAAAACGATCGACAACATTAGCCCCCCAAGTTCAGCGCTCCGGAGGCCCCGGGCGGTAAACTTTTAGTTGTTTCCGCCGGGTGTTTGAGGAAAATTTATTTCCCAGGGCTTCGCAGTCGCGAAGCTTTTGTGATTATAAAGGATATTTTCATAATTGCATGTGCTTTCTTTCGCTTTTCCGTCTCTCTCAAAGTGGTTGTGTGTTCAACACGTGGTGGAGGATCCAAGCGGATGGGAGGCGTAGCTCAATGTGGCGAGGCGGACGCGAATGCATCCATCGCTCTAGCCCTGGAGCAGCGGGGACATGCGCGAGCAAGTAGGCTATTCGTGTGTGCAGAGGCGTGCTGGCGTGTTGCGGTCTGTTGATCTTTTGGGGAAGACTCGCCCAAGTCTTTCTTCGATGGCGTTTTGTTTGATTATATCATCAACCCGGAGTCCATGGGACTCGATTGTGTAATCGTGACCTATTAGGGGAAGATCATGGTTTTCATCTCGACCAGCTTCGAAGGCAACTGAACGTTTGCATTTTGCAAAGGCATGCTCATTCCGAGGTCTCGAAGACGGAGGTTGATGCTGCGGGCCGATGGTTCGAGAAGGCGGAGTGGTACCTTGTGGAAGGCTCTGCCGCACCGGAGGGCTTAGACTGCTCGGGGATCAATGTTCAAAGTTCGATCACGCATCAAGCATAAGTCGGTCTCACGGGGCATCTGCCATTCCAACTTTGGTGACACTTCTTCGTCTGCATTCGGAAGATCGGCCCTTATTTCCCAGACGTGAATGCGAGTCTCTGTTGAGGCCTTTGGAGCAGTGTCACTCTGATTCGGGGTGACTTTTTTGTCAATGCCGGGGCGGATAATCTCCGCTGAAGACATGAAGGGACATCGTAATGAGTAGTGATGTAGACTTCTTTTGTCATGGCGTTTTTGATGCCCAGAGGGTAAGTTTATTTCTATTTGCTTGTTTGTTTTGTTTTGCAATAGTCTCGCTTTGGCTAGCCTGTTCTTAAAATTGTTTCAGGTGCTTGCTCGAGGAGCGGGACTCGACTCGAGGAGAATGACTCGGCTTGAGGAGCCAGGCTCGACTAAAGGAGAGTGACTCGACTCGAGGAGCGAGGCTCGATTTGAGGAAAATGACTCGACTCGAGGAGCAAGGCTCGACTCGAGGAGAATGACTCGACTCGAGGAGAATGACTCGACACGAGGAGCAAGGGAATGACCCGACTCGAGGAGCAAGGTGTTACCGGTCGTTTTCGGGACACCGGAAATTCAAAAACGATACAAGGCCAGCCGGGCTTCGCCGGCCAGAAAACCCAATGGCCAAGGCCCACTTGGCCCAAGTGCCTAGGCACACCCACGGCCCAATGGGCCTAAACGCACGCCCAGCGCCCCGGCCCGCGCCCGCTCCCGCACCCCGGCCGTCCCCGCCAGTGCGCGCTCCCGCGCCCCGGGCGTCCCGGCCCATGCGCGCTCCCGCGCCCCAGGCTTCCCGGCCCGCGCACGCTCCCGCGCCCCAGGCGTCCCCGCCCGCGCGCACTCCCGCGCCCCAGGCGTCCCGGCCCGCGCGCGCTCCCGCACCCCAGGCGTCCCGGCCCGCGCGCGCTCCCGTGAACCGGGCGTCCCGGCCCGCGCGCGCTCCCGCGCCCCGGGCATCCCGGCCGAGCGCCTCTGCTGCCTCGGCCGGGCGCCCCTGCTGCCCCGGCCGAGCGCCCCTGCTGCCTCGGCCGGGTGTCCCTGCCGCCTCGGCCGGGTGCCCTTGCTGCCACGGCCGAGCATCCCTGCTGCCTCGGCCGAGCGATCCCAACGCCTCGGCCGGGCACGCCACGCCCGGCCAAGTCCCGCGCCCGGCACGCCCCGCGCCCATCCAGACGACACGCCCCGCACGCCCTGCGCCTTCCTGGGCGTGATGCCTCGCGCACCCCGCTCCCGGCCACCCGGTGGGCCTCAAGGGGCCGGCCCAAGGCCTCTCTCCACAACTATAAATACCCCCCGTTGGGGGAGGAAAAATCATCCTGGTTCATTCCAACAAATCCCAATTCTCCCACAACACTTCTCACTCGAGAATTCTCTCCTCTCCCGCACTCTTGTGATATTTCCAAGAGCGCGCGCTCCTCCTCCCTCGGCTCAGAAATACAAGGACCCCCATCCACGAGTGGGAGCACGCTCCTTTTCTGCGACCTGAGCCTCCGCAGTACACACTGCTCCCCTGCTTCTTAGCCATTGAGCTAGAACTCCGAGCTACGAGGCAAGCGACCCCTCTAAAGTCTTCGCTAGAAGCTACGAGCCGGGTCCTACTCTAAAGCCTTGGATTCTCAAGCCTCCGAGCCCAAGATAGCCCTCAACACACAAATTGAACTACGTTCTGACGTGATCCCGACTAAAGGGTACGTAGGCAGCCAACCTTTGGCACGATCACACTCCCCAAAACACACCTCAGGGTCTGGAGGGTGCAGCTCGGTCTGCGAGCTCCCATTTTTGGCCCGGGCACGGTCACTTGGTCCGGCCTTGGATCTAACCGCCCGAGGTATCTAATCGTTGTTCTTTTTCGTGCGATAACATTTTGGCGCTAGAAGGAGGGGACTTCCCGACTTACACAGCCCGAAATCCCTTCTACAGCTCGACCCCTTTCTTCTCGACTTGAGAAAGACATGAGTGGTCAACCACCCGTTCGTTCTGAGGGCGTGAACAACCCCGAAAACGCAACTGCGGTTAAGAAATACTTCATGCGCTCCCGAGCGCAAGGCGACAAGGAGTCTCTCAACGACGAGAGCCACACTCCCTCGCCCCCTCGTCTTCAGGACAGTCGGGACAACCGCATCCTCGAAATGGAGGAGAAAATCCGCCAACTGAAGATAGCCAATGCAAGGTACCACCGCCAACTGGCGGGCAAGGCACCTGCACACGGCACCTCCCACGGGGAATCCGAGGACCTCATGGACGAGGGACATGACTATGACCCCGACTATGAAGGCTTGGAAATTTCGGCGGACATCGAGACTTCTCTCACCAAAGACGGGGAAATCCCTGTTGAGATCGAAGCCGGTCCGTCGAAAACAAAGGCAATACCGATCTCCTCTCAAGAAGAGACCTCCCGACGTTCAGCCCATGACCGACTCGGTCAAAAAGGCAATGTCAGGGAAGGTCCAACAACTCGGCGAGTAAGGCGTGTGGCTCGAAGCTCACGCCCCCATACTGCCGGGCCGGATCTTAGAGATCGACTTACCGCCCAATAGAACGACCGTGGAGAAGACCTCCGGGAGAGGCTAAGTGCTCGCAAGGGTCACAACCCTGCGGCCCCAATCAATGGGGACCCTCGCACGGCTCAAGGGTCGAACGAAAGGCGACAGGTGACTCCTCCTGAACAAGGACTGACCCCCAACACTGGCCTCGACGTCGTCACCATGATTCACAATCTTCGTAATGAGGAGCGTGACCTCCGTGAAGGGGGCTTGGCCGGTGATACATACGGGGTCGTAGAAGAACATTCCTCTCCCTTGACCGCCCACATCCTTGCTGAGGTGTGCACGGGCAACTTCAAACTCCCGAATCTCCCTCTCTACAATGGGAAAGCTGACCCCACGTATCACATCCAACATTACGAAACTTGGATGACGATGCAAGGCGTTTCACCTGGGGCTCTATGCCAAGCTTTTAGTCTTACCCTCACCGGACCCGGTTTTGAGTGGTTTAAGAATTTAAGACCAGGGAGCGTCCAATCATTCAAAGACCTGAAGGACATGTTCCTAGCACGATTTGCTACATCCATGGTCCAAAAGAAGACCAAGATGTACTTATGGTTGACCAGGCAAGAGAATAACGAGTCCTTGAGATAGTATCTCACCCGATTCACCGCAGAATCAAATAAGGTTGACCGCTTTGACGACAGTAACGCAATTACAGCCATCATCGAGGGCTTGCGCACCAGAGACTTCTTAAAGTCCGTCGTCGGCAGAGTCCCTTCTACGATGGCCGAGTTAATGAACCGAGCCAAAACCTTTATGGGGGTAGAAGATTACCTCGACGGCCGCAGGAGCAGCAACCAAAGCTCCCGCCGTCGGGATGAGTCCGGCAACGAGCCGAGTAACCCTCGCAAAAGGATGAACAAGGGCGGTCAAGCTACCGATAGCCGACCCCCTATGTCTCAGAAGCCGCGTCTTGCGAGCAATTTTAGAGACTACTCGGGTTACACTCCCTTGAACGCCCCGGTAGAGCAAATCTACGTTGTGGCGCGTGAGAAGTTCACCGCTCCGGCTCCAATGAAGGGCGGCCCCGCATCTCGCGACCGATCCCGCTATTGTGAGTTCCACCGGGATTACGGTAACACGACCGCTCAATGCTTCCATCTTAGGAAGCAAATTGAGACATTAATCCAAAAGGGAGAGCTCAAAGAGTTTGTCCTTCGCATGGTAGGAGCGGCAGCCCCCGCCAACAACAGGCCACAGCCTGAGAAAGTTGGAGGGGCCAACGCTAACACCGACCGCACAGCGGTCGCAGCTACGGCTGATGCGCAACTCCACGTCGTCACCACCATTCTAGGTGGCCTGCAAGACGGGGACTCGGCCCGGCAAAGGAAAAAGCTCCTCAGGGCTGCCTCTTAAGAAGGCCTTGCCGGGCATGTTAACCTCACCTATGAGGAACCTCCGTCCGTACCTCACGAGACAATACAATTCATCAATAAGGAGGCCAAGCGAGTTGTGCACCCGCACAACGACGCTATAGTCCTTAAGGCCAAGGTGGCAAACAACTTGGTAAAAAGAGTTCTTATTGATAACGGCAGCGCAGCTGATATAATCTTTAAGACCACCCTAGAGCGCATGAAGCTCGTGAGGCTCCGCCCTGTCCCGACTCAGACACCTCTGTTTGGGTTCACGGGAGAAAAGGTCATGACTGAAGGAATCATTGATTTGCCAGTCACCTTCGGGACTACCGGAGGTATCGAAGTCGTTCACATGGTCCCTTTTCTTGTGGTTGACCAGGAGTCGCCCTACAATGTTATCATTGGGCGACCCACGTTGAACAGACTAAGGGCCATCACATCGACATATCACCTACTGGTGAAATTCCCCACCGAGGAGGGGATCGGCGTCATGGCTGGTGATCAAACCCAAGCGAGGATATGCTATGTCCAAGGCGTGGACGGCAAGCCCACTGAAAAAAGGGTTAACACGATCTACCAGCTAGAAGACGACTACCCGTGTGATCAAAAAGACGCACGGCAGCTCGGGGAATTAGACCCCCGCGACGATATCGAGAGGTTGAAAGTTGACCCCCCCGATGATCTCATTTCGATCGTTCTCGACGAAGCTAAACCTGACCAGGTGGTGAAGATCGGTGCACAACTCCCTCTCGCCATCAAAACTCAACTTGCGTCCTTCCTTCAGGAGTTTAAGGATGTCTTTGCATGGACACATGCAGACATGCCTGGTATAGACCCCGATGTGATTGTGCACCGATTGAATGACGATAAAACTATCGCGGAAAAGGTACAAGCTAGACGTGCGTTCAATCCTGAACGATACCTAGCGATAAACGAGGAAGTCGAAAAGCTTCTCTCCGCCGGTTTCATCCGAAAAGCCAAGTACCCTAAGTGGGTGACCAATGTGGTCATGGTCAAAAAGCCTAATGGGAAGTGGCGCATTTGTATAGATTACAAAGATCTTAACAAAGCTTGCCCAAAAGATTGCTTTCCACTCCCACACATCGAACAACTGGTCGACGCCACGGCAGGACATGAACTGCTAAGTTTCATGTACGCCTACCCAGGCTATAACCAGATACGAATGCACGAGCCCGACCAGATCAAGACGACCTTCGTCACTAATCGCGACCTCTACTGCTACAATGTCATGTCTTTCGGCCTTAAAAATGCAGGAGCTACTTACCAACGATTGGTAAACCGGATCTTCGCCGACCTAACCGGCAAGACCATGGAAGTATACGTGGACGACATGCTCGTGAAAAGCCTACTGGCTACCAATCACGTAGACAACCTGAGGGAGATGTTCTTAATCCTCCGCCGGTACAAAATGAAGCTCAACCCCAACAAGTGTGTGTTCGGGGTCGAATCCGGGAAGTTCCTAGGCTACATAGTTAGCCGTCGAGGTATCGAAGCGAACCCCGAGAAAATCAAGGCACTCCTTGACATGAAGTCTCCGCGACGTGTCAAGGAAGTCCAAAGTCTGACCGGTCGGATTGCCGCCCTCTCGCGTTTTGTGGCCAAAGCAACCGACAAGTGTCAACCGTTCTTCAAAGCAATAAAGAAGACGGACGGCTTTGAATGGACGGACGAGTGCGAAAAGGCCTTTCAAGAAATGAAGGCCTACTTCGGGACACCTCTGTTCCTCTCCAAGCCAAAAGAAGGCGAGATGCTCTACATCTACCTCGCCATCTCCGAACGCGGTGTGAGCGCTGTGCTGATCCGTGAAGAAGATAAGGCTCAATGGCCTATCTTGTACATAAGCAAAGCCCTTCTTGACGCCGAAACGCGTTACACGGAGATAGAGAAACTCTCTCTCGCTCTCCTCGTAGCCGCCAAAAAGCTACACCCCTACTTCCAGGCTCACCCAATCATTGTCCGAACCGGACACCCAATCGCTAAAGCTCTTCAAAAGGGAACATCGACTCGCATGGCGATCTGGTCCCAAGAATTGAGCGAGTACGGGATTTAGTTTCACCCAAGACCAGCAATAAAGGCTCAAGCCTTAGCTGATTTCGTAGCAGAATTCTCCTACACTCCCGACATGGGAAGAGCAGAAGACGACTCGACCGACGACTTGTCGGCTCGAAAGAGAAAGGTCGACCCTACGGGTCCCATCTGGGAATTACACGTAGACGGAGCATCTAATGCCCAGGGAGCAGGCGCCGGCGTGATTCTTACGAATCCCGACCGAGAAAAGTTACGCTACGCCCTCCACTACGGATTCCAGGCCTCCAACAATGAGGCCGAGTACGAAGCCCTCATCGTAGGGCTAGAGCTCGCTCAAAAGCTCAACGTACATAATTTCGGATACACTGCGACTCGCAGTTAATCGTAAATCAGGTTAAAGGCGACTACGTTGCCAAAGAACCTAACATGATCGCCTACTTGGCAAAAAAAATGCCAAGTTAGATGCCTTCTCCTGGTTTGAGATCATCCAGATCCCACGAGAAGAGAACTCCGAGGCTGACGCCCTAGCTCGCCTCGGATCCGGTATCATCGAAGGTGGGTTGGGAACCATCCCAATCGAGTCTCTCTCGCGACCATCCGCTCACCCAACTTGAATGACCCCGCTTACGGACTTCTTGCGAAGAGGGGTACTTCCCGAAGACCGCAGAGAAGCCGAAAGGCTGAAAGCCCTCGCATCCAAATACGTGTTGAGAGGCGAAGCCTTATTACAAGCGCGGGTATTCAACCCCGCTGCTCCGATGTCTCAACAGCGTCGAGTCGACCAAGGTCCTCCGTGAAATGCACGAAGGCCTCTGCGGGAACCACGCCGCTGGGAGGTCCCTCGCGCTCAAAGCGCTTCGACAAGCCCCTTCTCCCTAGCTTTTGGGATTGAAGCGGTGGTCCCCGTGGAAACGAAAGTCTCCACCTACCGGGTCGACACTTTCGACGAGAAAGAAAATGATGAAGCCATGCGCCTCGAACTAGATCTAATCGACGAGAAAAGATCCGAGGCCCTCACCAGACTCGCTGCACAAAAGCGAAAGGTTGAGAGATACTACAACGCCAAAGTCAAAAGGCGGATCTTCGCCGTCGGCAGCCTCGAACTCAAGCGCGTGTTCCAGAACACCAAAGTACAAGGCGCCGGAGTCCTTGGCCAAAATTGGGAAGGACCGTATAGAGTTCGACAAGTCATACACGACGGAACCTACTACATCGAACACATGGACGGAACTCTAATCCGACACCCGTGGAACGCCGAACACTTAAGGTAGTACCACCAGTGACCAAATCCCCCCATCTATTGCTCTGATTTCCTTTATTCAATAAGGTTTACGTGCCACTGTTCAAGGATGTTCCCTATTAGCAAAAATTTATAAAAAATAAAGTTTGCGGTCTTTTTTACCCACTTGATTAAAAAGTTTTTAGTCATCACGGCACGACCTGTAAACTAAAAACTTGGGGGGCTAATGGGTCCTGCGACATACACTCAAGAATTCACGACCAAAAAAAAAACATTAAGCCCCCCACTCATGGGATACAGAGGGCTTAAGAAGCTCGAACCCCGACGGCTCATCAAGCATACGGGTCCGAGAAAAGAAGTCTTCCTAACCCGGCGCAACACATATGCTCGGTCGCTCAACAGCACGAGCTCAAAGACGCCGGCCCAGCCCGGCGCAACACATATGCTCGGTCGCTCAACAGCACGAGCTAAAAGACGCCGGCCCAGCCCGACGCAACACATAAAGTTCGGTCGCTCAACAACACGAACACTTTTACCCAGGCCTAAGTCCCCCACGGGGATACAGACTTAGGAAGCTCGGACCCCGACCGCCCTTCATGCATACGGGTTCGGGTAAAACGTTGGCCTTCCCGGCGTGCCGTAAGATGCGTAAAGGCGCATGCGAAAGACGTATCCCGGGACGCATGTAAGACGCGTAAAGGCGCTGCCTCAAACCCTAAAAAGGCCAAATTTGAGCAAAACAAGTGTTTTCTGGCCTCAGGGCACGAACACCAAAGACGCCGGCCTAACCTGGCGCAACAGGGTTTGAGTAAAAGACGTCGGCATAACCCGACGCACCCGCGTTCGCTTGCTCTAGGGCAAGCGAGCCCAAAAGACGTCGGCCTACCCCGACGCACCCGCGTTCGCTTGCTCCAGGGCAAGCGAGTCCAAAAGACGTCGGCCTAACCCGACGCATCCGCGTTCGCTTGCTCCAGGGCAAGCGAGCCCAAAAGACGTCGGCCTAACCTAACTGACGCAACCGTGTTCGCTTGCTCTAGGGCAAGCGAGCCCACAAGACGCCGGCATAGCCTGGCGCAACAGGGTTTGAGTAAAAGACGTCGGCATCACCCGACGCACCCGCGTTCGCTTGCTCCAGGGCAAGCGAGCCCAAAAGACGTCGGCCTTACTCGACGTACCCGCGTTCACTTGCTCCAGGGCAAGCGAGCCCAAAAGACGTCGGCCTAACCCGACGCACCCGCGTTCGCTTGCTCTAGGGCAAGCGAGCCCAAAAGACGTCGGCCTAACCTGACGCACCCGTGTTCGCTTGCTCTAGGGCAAGCGAGCCCACAAGACGCCGGCATAACCCGGCGCAACCCGCGTTCGCTTGCTCCAGGGTGAGCGAACCTAAAAAGACACCGGCCTAACCCGGCGCACCTACGTTCCGACGCTCCAGGGCGCGAACACTAAAAAGACGCCGGCCAAACCCAGCGCACCTACGTTCCGACGCTCCAGGGCTTGAACACTAAAAAGACGCCAGCCTAGCCCGGCACAACCACGTTCCGACGCTCCAGGGCGCGAACGCTAAAAGACGTCGGCTCAGCTGACGCACCATGAACGCTCGGTCGCTCAACAACACGAGCCCCAAAGACGCCAGCCTAACCCGGCGCAATCCACGTTCAGACGCTCCAGGGCGCGGACACCAAAAAAGACGTCAGGCTCAGCCGGCGCACCATAAACGCTCAGTCGCTCAACAGCACGAGCTCCGAAGACGCGGCCTAACACCGGTGCGATTTACGTTCGCTTGCTCCAGAGCGCGAACTCAAAGGACGCCGGCCCGACCTGGCGTGACATTCACGTCCAGTCGCCAATGGCACGGACACAAAGCCCCCGGGAACTACCCGGTATGACCTCTTCGATCGCCGAAAGGCACAAAGCGAAGTCACTGGGCCACAGCCACATTAGGCACACTAAATCGTCGGCCTAACCCGACAGGCCAATATCACCGTTCGACACGGGTCGGTCCATCGCCTAACTGGGCACAAAAGCCCCCTCACATCGAACGTTTAAATGACGACGAGTCATAACGGTGAAATGAGCGGAGGATGAACCCCAATTAAGGGCGCAAAACCTGCCAAAACTATTGGTAAGGATACAGACACTTCGGGCCACGTTAGCCCCCAAAGAAGGCACATGCGAGTAAAATTGCTCGAAAAATGAGATAGGCATTCAACATGAAAGCAACAAAAAATATCTCATAAATAAGAAGAGCCACGGCTCTGAATCCAATAAACACGTGCTGAATAAAAAGTGCGTGAAAAACAAATAAAATCCTAAAAAAAAAAAAAAAGCGCGCGTATGGTCACGCATGACCGAAGGTAAAATGACCTCAACGCCCTTTCTTTTTCTAAAGTTCACGACTTACGTCCCGTAAGCCGTAAACTTGGGGGGCAAATGTTACCGGTCGCTTTCGGGACATCGGAAATTCAAAAACGATTCAAGGCCAGCCGAGCTTCGCCGGCCAGAAAACCCAATGGGCCCCGGCAAACTAGGCCCAAGTGCCCAGGCACACCCACGGCCCAATGGGCCTAAACGCACGCCCAGCGCCCCGGCCGCCCCGGCCCGCGCGCGCTCCAGAGCCCCCGGGCGTCCCGGCCCGCGCGCGCTCCCGCGCCCCGGGCGTCCCAGCCCGCGCGCGCTCCCGCGCCCCGGGCGTTTCGGCCCGCCCACGCTCTCGCGCTCCCGGCGTCCCGGCCCGGCCCGCGCGCGCTCCCGCGCCCCAGGCGTCCCGGCCCGTGCGCGCTCCCGCGCCCCAGGCGTCCCGGCCCGCGCGCGCTCCCGCGCTCCCGGCGGTCTCGGCCCGTGCACGCTCCCGCGCTTCCGGCCGTCCCGGCCCGTGCGCGCTCCCGCGCTCCCATGCGTCCCGCGCCCCGAGCGTCCCGGCCCGCACGCGCTCCCGCGCCCCCCAGGCGACCCGGCCCGCGCGCGCTGCTGCGCCCCCCAGGCGTCCCGGCCCGCGCACGCCCCAGCGCCCCGGCCGAGCGCCTCTGCTGCCTCGGCCGGCCGCCCCTGCTGCCCCAGCCGAGCGCCCCTACTGCCTCGGCCGGGTGCCCCTGCTGCCCCAGCCGAGCATCCCTGTTGCCTCGGCCGAGCGATCCCAACGCCTCGGCCGGGCAGGCCTGCTGCCGGGCACGCCACGCCCGGCCAAGTTCCGCGCCCATCCAGACGACACGCCGCGCGCGCCCTGCGCCCTCCTGGGTGTGATGCCTCGCGCGCTCCGCTCCCCGCCAGCCGGTGGGCCTCAAGGGGCCGGCCCAAGGCCTCTCTCCACAACTATAAATACCCCTTTCCCCTTGGGGGAGGAAAAATCATCCTGGTTCATTCCAACAAATCCCAATTCTCCCACAACACTTCTCACTCGAGAATTCTCTCCTCTCCCGCACTCTTGTGATATTTCCAAGAGCGCACGCTCCTCCTCCCTCGGCTCAGAAATACAAGAACCCCCCTCCACGAGAGGGAGTGTGCTCCTTTTCTACGATGTTGTCGCTCGTTTTCGGACAACGATTTAGGAGTCAAAGGCGGTTAGACCCAAGGCCGGACCAAGTGCTCTCGCCTCGACTCGAGCGTGTCGGGCTTGGTATCCCAAGCTGTCCAATTGCTGTTGGTGGTGTCTATCTCGTCCAAGCACCTGAAAAGCAAGCAGAAAGGTGTGAACTACAAAGGGGAAACATAGGGGTTTCCTCTGTTTACCTCTCCGACGCTCAACATTAGTAGGATTGAGGTGGATATAGAGGGTTTAAGTGTTAAGAGGTCGAAACTTGAGAGAAACGAGCGAGGTACGAGTTCGACAGTGTTTCAGTACTCAAATTCGGATTACCTGGACCAGGGGAGGGATCCCGGTACTTATAGGCGAGCAAGGGGCATTTTGGGCAACCCCTTGGCCGAGGATGGCCTTGGCTCGGCCATTGGCCGAAGTTGTCCCTTGGGCCGGCCAATGGCCGAGGCTATTTGAGCCGGCCATTGGCCGAGGCTGGCTCTAGGGCCGGCCAATGGCCGAGGCTATTTGATCCGGCCAATTGGCCGAGGCTGGCTCTAGGGTCGGCCAATGGCCGAGGCTATTTGAGCCGGCCATTGGCCGAGGCTGGCTCTAGGGCCGGCCAATGGCCGAGGCTATTTGAGCCGGCCATTGGTCGAGGCAGGCTCTAGGGCCGGCCAATGGCCGAGGATAGCCGAGCTCGGCCTTTGGCCGAGGTCGAGCTCATGAGGCCGGAGGTCGGCCATGGAGCTGGAGGCCGAGCTGATGAGCTCGGAGGTCGGCCATGGAGCTGGAGGCCGAACTCATGAGGCCGGAGGTCGGCCATGGGCTGGAGGTTGAGCTGATGAGCTCGGAGGTCGGCCATGTAGCTGGAGGCCGAACTCATGAGGCCGGAGGTCGGCCATGGAGGTGGAGGCCGAGCTCATGAGGCCGGAGGTCGGCCATGGAGCTGGAGGCCGAACTCATGAGCTCGGAGGTCGGCCATGGAGTTGGAGGCCGAACTCATGAGGTCGGAGGTCGGCCATGGGCTGGAGGCCGAGCTGATGAGCTCGGGGGTCGGCCATGGAGCAGGAGGCCGAACTCATGAGGCCGGAGGTCGGCCATGGAGCTGGAAGCGGAGCTCATGATAACGGAGGTCGGCCATGCGTCGGGGGAGTCCCGCGGTGGTCGCTATTACGACCGTCGCTGCTTTACCGGGCCGAGATGGACCGGTAACATTAGCCCCTCGAGTTTCCGGTCGTGCGTAGGTCGAGTGGAAACTCAAAATCTACGCTTTCATGCGGATGCGGGATGAACGCTCTCGGGTTTGCGAGCATGTCGTAGAAGGGCTTTCAATGCATCGCGGGGGATGGCCTGTGGTGCGTCACGAGGGACGGCCTTTGTGCGTCATGGGGGACGGCCTTTGTGCGTGTCTTATGCTCTCGACATACTATCGTAGTCGACTCGCATGGTTTTGTCGGTGCGCGTCTTATTTTCTCGACTTACCAGCGAAGGCGTAATCGATTTACGCGGCTCGGGCCTCGAGGGGCCCCAGTGTCACGTTCGTGTGATCAGGTTTCCCGCAAAACGCTGGCTAGACCAGATTCTCCCAGCGGACGTAAGCCTTTGAAACCCATTTGTAACTCGCTGCCTTTCGACTGACGAGCTGGGCGGCGAGCACGATGCCACATTTGTGTGGCCAGGTTTCCCGTGGACGCTGGCTAGACCAGATACATTCGGCGGACGCAAGCCTTTGGAACCCATTTGTGACTCGCTGCCTTTCGGCTCACGAGCTGGGCGGCGAGCGCGGTGCCACATTTGCGTGGCCAGGTTTCCCCTGCATGCTGGCTAGACCAGATACGTCCCGTGGACGCAAGCCTTTGAAACCCATTTGTAACTCGCTGCCTTTCGGCTCACGAGCTGGGCGGCGAGCGCGGTGCCACATTCGTGTGGCCGGGTTTCCCGTGGACGCTGGCTAGACCAGATACGTCCGGCGGACGCATGCCTTTGAAACCCATTTGTAACTCGCTGCCTTTCGGCTCATGAGCTGGGTGGCGAGCGCGGTGCCACATTTGTGTGGCAAGGTTTCCCGTGGACGCTGGCTAGACCAGATACGTCCGGCGGACGCAAGCCTTTCAAACCCATTTGTAACTCGCTGCCTTTCGGCTCACGAGCTGGGCGGGGAGCGCGGTGCCACATTCGTGTGGCCGGGTTTCCCGTGGACACTGGCCAGACGAGATACGTCTGGCGGACGCAAGCCTTTGGAACCCATTTGTAACTCGCTGCCTTTCGGCTCACGAGCTGGGCGGCGAGCACGGTGCCACGTTCATGTGGCCAGGTTTCCCGTGGACGCTGGCTATACCAGGTACGTCCGGCGGACGCAAGCCTTTGAAACCCATTTGTAACTCGCTGCCTTTCGGCTCACGAGCTGGGCGGCGAGTGCGGTGCCAAATTTGTGTGGCCGGGTTTCCCGTGGACGCTGGCTAGACCAGATACGTCCGGCGGACGCAAGCCTTTGAAACCCATTTGTAACTCGCTGCCTTTCGGCTCACGAGCTGGGCGGCGAGCGCGGTGCCACATTCGTGTGGCCGGGTTTCCCGTGGACGCTGGCTAGACCAGGTACGTCCGGCGGACGCAAGCATTTGAAACCCATTTGTAACTCGCTGCCTTTCGGCTCACGAGCTGGGCGGCGAGCGCGGTGCCACATTCGTGTGGCCAGGTTTCCCATCGACGCTGGCTAGACATGGTACGTCCGGCGGACGCAAGCCTTTGAAACCCATTTGTAACTCGCCGCCTTTCGGCTCACGAGCCGGGTGGCGAGCGCGGTGCCACATTCGTGTGGCCGGGTTTCCCGTGGACGCTGGCTAGACCAGATACGTCCGGCGGACGCAAGCCTTTGAAACCCATTTGTAACTCACCGCCTTTCGGCTCACGAGCTGGGCGGCGAGCGCGGTGCCACATTCGCGTGGCTAGGTTTCCTGTGGACGCTGGCTAGACCAGATACGTCCGGCGGACGCAAGCCTTTGAAACCCATTTGTAACTCGCTACCTTTCGGCTCACGAGCTGGGCGGCGAGCGCGGTGCTACATTCGTGTGGCCAGGTTTCCCGTGGACGCTGGCTAGACCAGGTACGTCCGGCGGACACAAGCCTTTGAAACCCATTTGTTACTCGCTGCCTTTCGGCTCACGAGCTGGGCGGCGAGCGCGGTGCCACATTTGTGTGGCCAGGTTTCCCGTGGACGTTGGCTAGACCAGGTACGTCCGGCGGACGCAAGCCTTTGAAATCCATTTGTAACTCGATGCCTTTCGGCTCACGAGCTGGGCGGCGAGCGCGGTGCCACATTCGTGTGGCCAGGTTTCCCGTGGACGCTGGCTAGACCAGGTACGTACGGTGGAAGCAAGCCTTTGAAACCCATTTGTAACTCGCTGCCTTTCGGCTCACGAGCTGGGCGGCGAGCGCGGTGCCACATTCGTGTGGCCGTTCCACCTCACGAGCCTGGCACCCTTGGGTGCGCGTGTCGTGCGATAGGCGGGGTTAGGTGTAGACTTGATCCCCCGGCGAGTGTGGCACCTTAGTGCACTGGTCGCATTTTCGAGTTGAGTCTCTCGGGTCGAGTCTTGTGCCCTCGTGAGCGCGGCGTCATGGCGCGCGTGTCGCGTTTAGGGACTCAATTAGCCCATTCTTTTTCTCATGAGAGCGTCGTAGAGAGAATTTTGGTTTACCGTTTAGGGGCGATTTTTCTTGCTTGTGTGAGAGCACTTAGATTTATCATTGAATCTTGTGAGTCTATCGTTGACCGGTGACTCAACAAGTCGTGTATGTTTGACACGAGGGTTCGTAAGTCGACTCGTGGGTTTGTGACGTGACTCGAGGAGTGAACCCGACTCGTGGGGCCGCGTGTAGAGTTGGCATGAGGACCTATTAGTCGACTCATAGACTCGGGACTCAATTCTCGAGGAGATATGTAGAGTCGGCGCGAGGAGTATCAGTCGACTCGTGGACTCGGGACTCAATTCGAGGAGTGGACTCAACTCGAGGAGATACGTAGAGTCGGCGCGAAGAGTATCAGTCGACTCGCGGACTCGGAACTCGATTCGAGGAGTAAGTTCAACTCGAGGAGATACGTAGAGTCGGCGCGAGGTGTATCAGTCAACTCGCGGACTCGGAACTCGACTCGAGGAGTAAACTCAATTCGAGGAGATACGTATAGGGTGTGTTTCTCTTTGGGACCTCCGGCCTGACCGTTGGCCCCTTGAGACTTCGCTACACTTTTTTTTTTTTTTTTGGTTGAGTGAGTGAGTTTTAGTTTTGTTGAGCATTGTTTCCCATTAGCCCCCCGAGTTTCTTGTGTACTCGTAGAGGAGACTAGAAATTATAAAGCAACAAGATAAAGGCTTCGAGGCAAAATGTAATCTAATTACCATGTCGAAATAGTCAATAATTACATTCCCAGGCCATTGGCCTTATTGAAATTTGAAATTGTCTTAAAACCGGAAATAAAACGACATAATGAGAACGGGAGCGGGCTTCTACTGTAGCACCAGCTTCCGCAGCTTGACCGGGCTAGAGGATGGTGCTCACCATATTTTCCTTCCCTTTCCCGTCCACGCCTTGGATGTAGCACATCCTCGCCATCGACTGGTCTCCCAACATGATGGCAATCCCCTTCTCAGTCGGGAACTTCATCATCAGGTGATAGGTGGACGTTATGGCCTTCAATCGGTTGAGAGTCGGGCGGCCGATGATGATGTTGTATGCCGAGGGCTGGTCCACAACTAGGAAGGATACGATGCGAGTGACCTCGAGCCCCCCCGGCGTTCCGAAGGTGACCGGGAGGTCGATGGTTCCCTCCTTCATGACCCTCTCCCCGGAGAAGCCGAAGAGTGGGGTCGAGACCGGGGTCGGTCCCACTCCGGATAACTTCATCCTGTCCAGCGCTGATTTGAAGATTATGTCTGCGGAGCTTCCATTGTCGGTTAGGATTCTCCGGACGAGGTTGTTGGCGACCGGTGCGCAGACGACTATCGCGTCATTGTGTGGGTGGAGCACACGCGCCGCCTCTTGGCCGGTGAAGAACATGGACTCGAACGGGGCCGGAGGAGGAGCCTCGTACGTGTTGTTGATGTAGTGCGCTATTTTCCCTTGGGAAACTTCACGCACGTACTTCTTCCTTTGCGTGCTCGAGTCTCCAAACTCCGGGCCGCCCATGATCGAGCCCACGGTGTGTAGTTGTGAGTTCCCCGGTTCTTCAATCGTTGCTAGGTCCGCAACGGTCAGTGTTGCCGGACCTTTCTTTTCTTGCCGTGGGCGGCCTTCGTGCGTCGCGGCCGTCCCGATTGCTCGAAGGACGTACTCCTTCTACTTCCCATCCTGAATGAGGGCCTCGATCTGGCGCTTGAGCTGGTAACACTCGGACGTCGGGTGCCCGTGGTCTTGGTGATACTCACAGAATTTGCTTCGATCTCGCTTTGCGGGATCCCTTGTGAGTGGAGCGGGGCTCCCCAGCTCGTCGCGATGCAAAGCTAGGATCCGCTCTCGCGAGGTGTTCAGATGGGTGAATGTCGAAAGTTTTCGGAAGCTATCAACGTGCTGGGGTCCAGGCCCAGGAAGGGAGTGACCACCATGGGCCTGGCCTCCCCTGCTCATCCTCTTTCGAGGGTCGGGACGATCCTCGTCTTGATTGTCGCGGCGGAGACCTCTTTGCCCACCCGACTTTCGGCCGTCGAAGTAGTCCTCGATCCCCATGTAGGTACGGGATCTCGACATTAGCTCCGCTATGTCCCGCGGGACTTCTCCAACGATAGATTTGAGGAAGTCGCTCGTGCGGGCTCCCTCGGTGATCGCCGTGATGGCGTCCTTGTCGTCGAACCCTTCGACCTTGTGAGATTCCTCGGTGAAGCGGGCGAGGTATTGCCTCAACGTCTCGTCTCTCCCTTGCCGGATGGAGAGGAGGTAGATCTTTGACTTCTTTTGCGCCACAAGGGTGGTGAAACGAGCAAGGAAAGTCTCTCGCAAGTCCCGGAAGGATGAGATGCTTCCCAGCCTCAGACTTCGAAACCACTCGAAGCCAGGCTCCGTAAGGGTCAGACTGAAGGCTTGACAGAGGGTCAGGTCCGACTTTCCTTGCATTGTCATCCACGTCTCATAGTGTTGGATGTGGAAGTTCGGGTTCGTCCGTCCATCATAGGGAGGGATGGACGGCAGTTTGAAGTTCCCCACGCAGGGTTGCGCGAGGATTTGGGCGGCAAAGGGAGAGTATGATTCCTCGATCCCTCCGTACGGCCTTTGCCTCCCCGACTCTCTCATCTCGATGATCTGATTTTTTAAGGCTCTGGATCATCGTGGCCATGTCAAGCCCGTTAGTTGGGCTGACCTCCGGGATTGCGAGGGTCGCCTGTCGGCGCTCGTTGGATGCTTGGTCCCCGACATTTGCATGAGGTCGGCCGAGAGTTGCAGCGGGGAGTGTGTCTCTCCGAGAATTAAGCCTCTGGCGGAGATCCTCCCCTCAGGAGTTTCTGCGCCGTTAGGCGCTCTCTAAGATCCATGCTCGGCGCATGGCCGGGTGAGGCCGCTCTTGGTCGGACTGTCCGGCGGGCGCCTCGGCTACCGGCCCCATCGTCCCCCAAGGTCGCTCTCTCCCCGGCGAAGGGCCGTGTCCGGCCGCCTCTTGAAACCGAGGGCGCGAGTCCCCGGGATTGTGACCGTGCCTGTTGCCGCGACGGGCGCGGTAGTCCGACCTAGGCGCCACTCGTCCTCTCGGACCGTGAATGGGCGGGCCTTGACTCGTCGGTTCTTGAATCCCCCACATAGTCGGGGTCGGAGTCACCTCGACCGGACCTATCCTCGACGTCGTAGCCGAGGAGATCGGCGATGAGTGTGCCGTTGACGCCGGGGCGATCTAGGAGCTCCGCGAGCCGCCTAGCCGTGTCCTCTCGGAGTTCAGCCTCGGGGTCGTTCATCGGGTCTTGGGCCTGGCTCTCGCTATTGCGAGGTTGCCCTTCAAGACGGTGCGCGAGGCGTCGGAGACCGTACCTCGAGCTCGTCGCTCGAGTGCTCGCGGAGGTAGTGGGAACGTGACTCATCTTTCGAGAGTCGTGGGAGTAGAGAGGATGAAGAAGAGTGGTAGAGGGAATGCGTTGCCAAGGTCGAGAGATCCCCTACTTCTAGCGCCAAAATGTTGTCGATCGTTTTCGGACAACGATTTAGGAGTCAAAGGCGGTTAGACCCAAGGCCGGACCAAGTGGTCTCGCCTCGACTCGAGCGTGTCGGGCTTGGTATCCCAAGCCGTCCCTTTGCTGTTGGTGCTGTCTATCTCGTCCAAGCACCTGAAAAGCAAGCAGAAAGGTGTGAACTACAAAGGGGAAACAGAGGGGTTGCCTCTGTTTACCTCTCCGACGCTCAACATTAGTAGGATTGAGGTGGATATAGAGGGTTTAAGTGTTAAGAGGTCGAAACTTGAGAAAAATGAGCGAGGTACGAGTTCGATAGCGTTTCAGTACTCAAATTCGGATTACCTGGACCAAGGGAGGGATCCCGGTACTTATAGGCGACCAAGGGGCATTTTGGGCAACCCCTTGGCCGAGGATGGCCTTGGCTCGGCCATTGGCCGAGGCTGTCCCTTGGGCCGGCCAATGGCCGAGGCTATTTGAGCCGGCCATTGGCTGAGGCTGGCTCTAAGGCCGGCCAATGACCGAGGCCATTTGAGCCGGCCATTGGCCGAGGCTGGCTCTAGGGCCGGCCAATGGCCGAGGCTATTTGAGCCGGCCATTTGGCCGAGGCTAGCTCTAGGGTCGGCCAATGGCCGAGGCTATTTGAGCCGGCCATTGGCCGAGGCTGGCTCTAGGGCCGGCCAATGGCCGAGGCTATTTGAGCCGGCCATTGGCCGAGGCTGGCTCTAGGGTCGGCCAATGGCCGTGAATAGCCGAGCTCGGCCTTTGGCCGAGGTCGACCGCATGAGGCCGGAGGTCGGCCATGGAGCTGGAGGCCGAGCTTATGAGCTCGGAGGTCGGCCATGGAGCTGGAGGCCGAACTCATGAGGTCGGAGGTCGGCCATGGGCTGGAGGCCGAGCTGATGAGCTCGGAGGTCGGCCATGTAGCTGGAGGCCGAACTCATCAGGCCGGAGGTCGGCCATGGAGCTGGAGGCCGAGCTCATGAGGCCGGAGGTCGGCCATGGAGCTGGAGGCCGAACTCATGAGCTCGGAGGTCGGCCATGGAGCTGGAGGCCGAACTCATGAGGCCGGAGGTCGGCCATGGGCTGGAGGCCGAGCGGATGAGCTCGGAGGTCGGCCATGGAGCTGGAGGCCGAACTCATGAGGCCGGAGGTCGGCCATGGAGCTGGAGGCCGAGCTCATGACGCCGGAGGTCGGCCATGCGTCGGGGGAGTCCCGGGGTGGTCGCTATCGCGGTCGTCGCTGCTTTACCGGGCCGAGATGGACCAGTAACATGCGACCCGAGCCTCCGCAGTACACACTGCTCCCCAGCTTCTTGGCCATTGAGCTAGAACTCCGAGCTACGAGGCAAGCGACCACTCTAAAGTCTTCGCTAGAAGCTACGAGCCGGGTCCTACTCTAAAGCCTTGGATTCTCAAGCCTCCGAGCCCAAGATAGCCCTCAACACACAAATTAAACTACGTTCTGACCTGATCCCGACTAAAGGGTACGTAGGCAGCCAACCTGTTATCGGCCTGACCCCGATCGTGGCCGATCAAAGGCGAATCGACGAAAAATGCATTTCGGAATCTCGCCCCGGCCATTGGCCGGCCCTAGGGCCAGCCTCGGCTAATGGCCGGCCCAAACAGCCTCGGCCATTGGCCGGCCCTAGAGCCAGCCTCGGCCAATGGCCGGCCCAAATAGCCTGGGCCATTGGCCGGCCCTAGGGCCAGCCTCGGCCATTGGCCGGCCCTAGAGCCAGCCTCGGCCAATGGCCGGCCCAAACAGCCTCGGCCATTGGCCGGCCCTAGAGCCAGCCTCGGCCAATGGCCGGCTCAAATAGCCTCGGCCATTGGTCGGCCCTAGGGCCAGCCTCGGCCAATGGCCGGCTCAAATAGCCTCGACCATTGGCCGGCCCTAGAGCCAACCTCGGCCAATGGCCGACTCAAATAGCCTCGGCCATTGGCCGGCCCAAGGGTCAGCCTCGGCCAATGGCCGAGCCAAGGCTGTCCTCGACCAAGGGGTTGCCCAACATGCCCCTTGGTCGCCTATAAGTATCGGGATCCCTCCCCTGGTCTAGGTAATCCGATTTTGAGTACTGAAACGCTGCCGAACTCGTACCTCGCTCGTTTCTCTCAACTCCTAGCCTCTAAACACTCTAACCTTCTGCAACCTACCTCAACCCTACTAATGTTGAGCGTCAGAGAGGTAAACAGAGGCAACCCCTATGTTTCCCCTTTGTAGTTCACGAATCCTCTACTGCTTTTCAGGTAGTGAGACGAGGTGAGCTTCAATCACAGCTAAGGGACGACTTGGGACACCAAGTCCGACACGCTCGAGTCGAGGCGAGACCACTTGGTCCGGCCTTGGGTCTAACCGTCTTCGACTCCTAAATAATTGCCGAAAAACTGCGACAACATTTTGGCGCTAGAAAGAGGGGACCTCCGACCTTGGCACACTCTCCCTTCCATTTCCTCACTTTCATTACACTTACGACTCTCGAGAGATGAGTCACATTCCCACGACCTCCGCTGGCACTCGAGCAACGAGCTCGAGGTACGGTCTTCGAAGCCTTGCTCACCGTCTTGACGGGCAACCTCGTGATAACGAGAGCCAGCCCCAAGACCCGATGAACGACCCCGAGGCCGCGATCCGAGAGGATACGGCCCGGCGGCTCGCGGAGCTTCTTGACTGTCCCGGCGTCGACGGCTCGCTCATCGCCAATCTCCTCGGCTACGACGTCGAGGATCGATCCGCCCGAGATGACTCCGACCTCGACTACGTGGGGGAGTCAAGGACCGATGAGGCGACTCCTAGCCTCGCCCAAACACGGCCCGAGAGGTCCAATGGTGCATTGGCCGATCCTTCGCACTCGGCGCGACGACAGGCGCGGTCACAGTCCCGGGGACTCGCCCCCTCGGTTTCAAGAGGCGGCCGGACACGGCCCCTCGCCGAGGAGAGAGCGACTCTGGTGGATGATGGGGCCGATAGCCGAAGCGCTCGCCGGACGGTTCGACCAAGGGCGAACTCGCCTCGCTACGCACCGAGCGTGGACCTTAGAGAGCGCTTGACGGCGCAGAGAAACTCCCGAGGGGAGGATCTCCGCCAAAGGCTCAACTCTCGGCCGACCTCAAGCCAATGTCGTGGACCAAGCGTCCAACGAGCGCCAACCGGTGACTCCCGTGCCCCCAACGGTCGGCCCTACTAACGGGCTTGATATGGTCACGATGATTTAGAGCCTCCAAAACCAAATCATCGAGATGAGGGAGTCAGGGAGGCAGCGGCCGTACGGAGGGATTGAGGAGTCATACTCTCCCTTCGCCGCTCAAATCCTCGCGCAGCCTTGCGTGGGGAACTTCAAACTACCGTCCATCCCTCCCTATGACGGATGGACAGACCCAAACTTCCACATCCAAC
Source organism: Urtica dioica subsp. dioica (assembly GCF_054948205.1). Taxonomy (NCBI): domain Eukaryota; kingdom Viridiplantae; phylum Streptophyta; class Magnoliopsida; order Rosales; family Urticaceae; genus Urtica; species Urtica dioica. The sequence continues at coordinate 20,859,655 of NC_142760.1, read as the reverse complement.
ACTACGAGACGTGGATGACAAAGCAAGGACAGACGGATGCCGCCCTCTGTCAGGCCTTCAGCCTGACCCTTACAGGGTCAGGATTTGAGTGGTTTCAAAGCCTAAGGCCGGGGAGCATCTCGTCTTTCCGAGCCTTGCGAGGGGCTTTCCTTGCTCGATTCGCCACCCTCGTGGCGCAAAAGAAGTCGAAGACCCACCTCCTCTCCATCCGACAAGGGAGAGACGAGACACTGAGACAATACCTCGCCCGCTTCACCGAGGAATCTCACAAAGTTGAAGGGTTCGACGATAAGGACGCCATCACGGCGATCACCGAGGGAGTGCGCACGAGCGACTTCCTCAAATCCATTGTTGGAAAAGTCCCGCGAGACATGTCGGAGCTAATGACAAGAGCCCGCACGTATATGGGATACGAGGACTATCTCGATGGCCGAGATGGCCGAAAGATAGAGGGACAAAGTAGTCGACGCCGCGACGACCAAGATGGAGACCGCCCCGATCCTCGAAATAGGAGGAACAAGGGAGGCCAGGCCCCTAACGGTCGCTCCCTCCCCGGGCCGAGACTGTCACACGTCGATAGCTTCCGAAAGTTCTCGACGTTCACCCCCCTGAACACTCCACCGGAGCGAATCCTGGCTCTGCACCGTAATAAGCTAGGGAGTCCAACTCCTCTCACGAAGGATCCCGCCAAGAGGGATCGAAACAAGTTTTGCGAGTACCACCATGATCACGGGCATCTGACGTCCGAATGCTATCAACTCAAGCGTCAGATTGAGGTCATGATTCAAGATGGGAAACTGAAGGAATACGTCCTTAGAACGATCGGGACGGCCGCGACGCACGGGGAGCGCCCGCGGCAAGAAAAGAAAGGTCCGGCGACGGTGACCGTCATGGACCGAGCAGCAATCGAAGAACCAGAGAGCTCGCAACTGCACATCGTGGGCGCGATCTTGGGCGGCCCGGAGTTCGGAGACTCGGCCACGCAGAGGAAGAAGTACGTGCGCGAAGTTTCCCCAGGGAAAATAGCGCACTACATCAACCACACGTACGAGGCCCCTCCTCTGGCCCCATTCGAATCCATGTTCTTCACCGGTCAAGAGGCGGCGCGAGTACTCCATCCACAAAACGACGCGATAGTCATCTCTACCCCCGTCGCCAACAACCTCATCCGGAGAATCCTAATCGACAATGGGAGCTCCGCCGACATAATCTTCAAGTCGGCATTGGACAGGATGAAGCTATCCGGGATGAGACCGACCCCGATCTCGACCCCGCTCTTCGGCTTCTCCGGGGAAAGGGACATGACGGAGGGAACTATCGACCTCCCGGTTACCTTCGGTACCCCGGGAGGGCTCGAGGTTACCCACATCGTGTCGTTCCTTGTCGTGGATCAGCCCTCGGCATACAATATCATCGTCGGCCGCCCGACTCTCAATCGGTTAAAGGCCATAACGTCTACGTACCATCTGATGATGAAGTTCCCGACAAAGAAGGGGATCGCCGTAATGGTGGGAGACCAGTCAATGGCGAGGATGCGCTACGTCCAGGGCGTGGATGGAAAAGGGAAAGGAATGATGGTGACCACCGTCTTCCAGCTCGGGGACAAATTCCCCTGCAAGGTAGAGGAAGGAGGCACCTTCGGAGAACTGGACCAAAGGGACGATGTCGAGCGTCGAAAGGTGGAGACACCGGACGACCTCGTTCCCATCGTGTTGGATGACGCCAAGCCTGACCAAGTAGTCAAGGTAGGCGCCCAACTCCAGTCCGGAGTCTGAGCCTAGGGCCGCCTCGAATCCAGAGCCTAGGAGCCCTACGTTTCGAGAGGCAACGTAGGGGTGGTTGATGAGACTCCGCCTCCCTCATGGATGACCCCGCTCGTGGAATTCCTTAAGCGAGGAGTCGTCCCCGAAGACAAAGAAAGGGCCAAAAAACTGAGAAGCTTGGCGCCGAAGTACACGATGAGGGAAGACGTCTTGTTCAAGAGAGGCTACTCCATGCCTCTCCTCCGATGCTTGACCGAAGTCGAGGCGAAGAAAGTGCTACGTGAGGTGCATGAGGGAGTGTGCGGAAACCACGCCGCCGGACAATCTTTGGCATTAAAGCTACTAAGACTCGGATATTTTTGGCCAACCTTGAAAAAGGACTCCCACGAGTGGGCCAAAAAATGCGATAAGTGCCAAAGATTCGCCCACATCCCGTGTCAAGCACCAGCCCCGTTATGCCCGGTCATTGTACCGCGACCTTTCGCGAAGTGGGGAATCGACCTCATCGGTCAGCTACCCACGGCCCCAAGGCAATACAAGCATGCGATCGTGGCGATCGACTACTTCACGAAGTGGGTAGAGGCCGAACCATTGGCAAAGATCACCGAGGCAAACACGACGAGCTTCGGGATCCCCGCGTCGATTGTGACCTACAACGGAAAACAATTCGACAACGCGCGCCTATGAGAAATGTGCGAACAGTTGGGCATTAGCAAGACTTACTCCTCTCCCCGCCATCCACAGGCCAACGGTCAAGTCGAGGCGGTCAACAAGACGATCAAAGAAAACTTGAAGAAGAAGCTGGAAGAAAGAAAGGGGGCTTGGGCCGACGAGCTTCCCATGGTCTTGTGGGCATACCGAACCACCACCCGAAATGCGACCGGCGAAACCCCTTTTGCTCTCGCATTCGGCGTCGAGGCCGTGGTACCCGTCGAGACCAAGCTGCCGACCTTGCGCATCGAGGAGTACGAAGAAGCCGCCAACGACGACGCAATCAGGCTCGAGCTAGACCTCATAGACGAGAAGAGGGCGGACGCACTCACTCGCCTTGCCGCACAAAAGAGGAAGGTCGAGAAGTACTACAACTCCAAGGTCAAGTTACGGAAGTTTACTGACGGAGGCCTCGTCCTTCGAAGGGTGTTCCAAAAACACCAAAGTGCAAGGGGCGGGAGTCTTGGGCCCCACCTGGGAAGGTCCATACCGCGTGCGCCGAGCCATCCACAACGGCACATACGAGCTCGAGAACCTGGAAGGACTCGTATTCACGCACCCTTGGAACGCGGAGCACCTTTGGCAATACTACCAATAGATGCCCGTTCCCGCTTACTCTGTTTTGTTGTTTTCATTTTATTTTTGATTTTTGAAAAGACAATTTTAAATTTCAAGTATGGCCAACAGCCTGGGAATGTAATCTTTTAACTATTTCAACATTATAATCGAATTACATTTCGCTTCGAAACCTTTACCTTATTTTATAACAATTTCTCGTCTTCTCTACGAGTACCCGAGAAACTCGGGGGGCTAACGGATTGTTGGGACTTCGAGCTCGTCGCTTCGTCTGGTCGAGCTCCTCACTTCGCCTAGTCGGACTCATCACTTCGCCAAGTCGAGCTCGTCACTTCGCCTAGTCGAGCTCGTCACTTCGCCTAGTCGAGCTCGACTTCGAGATCGTCGCTTCGTCTGGTCGAGGTCGTCACTTCGCCTAGTCGGACTCGTCACTTCGCCAAGTCGAGCTCGTCACTTCGCCTAGTCGAGCTCGTCACTTCGCCTAGTCGGACTCGTCACTTCGTCTAGTCGAGCTCGCCACGTCGTCTAGTCGAGCTCAACACTTCGTCTAGTCGAGCTTGCCACTTCGCCTAGTCGAGCTCGTCACTTCGCCTAGTCGAGCTTGTCACTTCGCCTAGTAGAGCTCGCCACGTCGTCTAGTCGAGCTCGTCACTTCGCCTAGTCGAGCTTGTCACTTCGTCCAGTCAAGCTCGCGACGTCGTCTAGTCGAGCTCGTCACTTCGTCTACTCGAACTCGTCACTTCATCTAGTCGAGCTCGTCACTTCGTCTAGTCGAGCTCGTTACTTCGTCTAGTCGAGCTCGTACAATGACACATTTTACGCGCCGAAAGGTAGCAAAACATAAATGTTGTCGCTGTTTTTCGGACAACTATTTAGGAGCCAAAGACGGTTAGACCCAAGGCCGGACCAAGTGGTCTCGTCTTGACTCGAGCGTGTCGGACTTGGTATCCCAAGTCGTCCCTTAGCTGTGGATGTCCCTTGAGTTCGTCAGAGTACCTGAAAAGGAGTAGAGAACACGTGAACTACAAAGGGGAAACAGGGGGGGTGCCCCTGTTTACCTCTCTGACGCTCAACATTAGTGGGATTGAGGTGGAGTATAGAGGTTTTAGGGGTGTTTAGAGGCCAAAGCTTGAGAGAAACGAGCGAGGTACGAGTTCGGCAGCGTTTCAGTGCTCAAGAATGGATTACCTGGACTGGGGGAGCGGCCCCTGTATTTATAGGCAGCCAAGGGGTGGTTTGAAGACCCCTTGGCCGAGTGAACAAGTTTGGGTCGGCCATTGGCCGACTGAAGCTTTGCCTCGGCCAATGGCCGAGTGAACTGGGCCGGCTGAAGCCTTGCCTCGGCCAATGGCCGAGTGAGACCCTTGGGTCGGCCATTGGCTGACTGAAATTTTGCCCCGGCCATCTGCACTTGACTCGGCCAATGGCCAGGTGAGGCATTACCCTCGGCCAATGGCCGGGTGAGGCATTAGCCTCGGCCAATGGCCGAGTGAGGCATTAGCCTCGGCCATTGGCACTTTGCTCGGCCAAGTGAGGCACTAGCCTCGGCCAATGGCCGAGTGAGGCATTAGCCTCGGCCATTGGCACTTGGCTCGGCCAATGGCTGAGTGAAGCATTGGCCTCGGCCATTGGCACTTGGCTCGGCCAATGGCCGAGTGAAGCATTTGACTCGGCCCATGGCTGGGTAAGGCCTTTGACTTGGCCATTGGTTTGGCCGACCCCTGGTTGAGTCAGGGTTTCGCCGCCCAAGACCTCGCACCAGCCACGTGGGTTGAAGAGCTGCCTTTGTCCTCGTCGGCCTCAGACGGGCCGACAACATTAGCCACCCGAGTTTCCGGTCGAGCGTAGATCGAGTGGAAACTCAAAATCTACGCTTTTATACGGATGCGGGATGAATGCTCTCGGGTCTGCGTCATGAGGAATGGTCTTCGCGCGTCGCGAGGGACGGCCTATAGTTTCGGGTTGATCGTGCGCGGCTTATTTTCTCGACTTGCCAACGAAGGCGTGATCGATTTGCATGTCTTTGTTTTGTTGTGCGCGTCTTGTTTTCTCGATTTGCCAACGAAGGCACAATCGATTTGCGCGTCTTTGTTTTGTTGTGCGCGTCTCGTTTTCTCGATTTGCCAACGAAGGCACAATCGATTTGCACGTCTTTGTCATATGGACGCAGACCTTGAACCCATTTGTAACTCGTTGCCTATCGGCCGACGAGCTGGGCGGCGAGCGCGGTGCCACATTCGTGTGGCGAGGTCTCCCGTGGACGCTGGCCAGACCAGATACGCCCTGACGGACGCAAGCCTTGAACCCATTTGTAACTCGTTGCCTATCGGCCGACGAGCTGGGCGGCGAGCGCGATGCCACATTTATGTGGCGAGGTTTCCCGTGGGCGCTGGCTAGACCAGATACGCCCTGGCGGACGCAAGCCTTGAACCCATTTGTAACTCGTTGCCTGTTGGCCGACGAGCTGGGCGGCGAGCGCGATGCCACTTTTGTGTGGCGAGGTTTCCCGTGGGCGCTGGCTTGACCAGATACGCCCTGCGGACGCAGGCCTTGAACCCATTTGTAACTCGTTGCCTATCGGCCGACGAGCTGGGCGGCGAGCGCGATGCCACATTTGTGTGGCGAGGTTTCCCGTGGACGCTGGCCAGACCAGATACGCCCTGCGGACGCAGGCCTTGAACCCATTTGTAACTCGTTGCCTGTTGGCCGACGAGCTGGGCGGCGAGCGCGATGCCACTTTTGTGTGGCGAGGTTTCCCGTGGACGCTGGCTAGACCAGATACACCCTGCGGACGCATGCCTTGAACCCATTTGTAACTCGTTGCCTATCGGCCGACGAGCTGGGCGGCGAGCGCGATGCCACATTTGTGTGGCGAGGTTTCCCGTGGACGCTGGCTAGACCAGATACGCCCTGCGGACGCAGACCTTGAACCCACTTGTAACTCGTTGCCTTTCGGCCCACGAGCTGGGCGGAGAGCGCGGACTCAAGACTCAACTCGAGGGCTCATGTAGAACCTGCACGAGGAATAGTTAGTTGACTTGTGGACTCGGGACTCAACTCGAGGACTCTCGTAGAGCCTGCACGAGGAGTGGTTAGCTGTCTTGTTGACTTGGGACTCAATTCGAGGGCTCTCGTAGAGCCTGCACGAGGAGTGGTTAGTTGTCTTGTTGACCTGGGACTCAACTCGAGGGCTGTCGTAGAGCCTACACGAGGAGTTTCGTGAAGAGTCGGCGCGAGGAGCTTCGGTCGACTCGCAGACTCGTAGCTCGACTCGAGGAATGAATTCATCTCGAGGAGACATGTGAAGCGTCGGCACGAGGAATATCAGTCGACTCGTGGACTCGAACTCGACTCGAGAACTCACGTAGAGCCTATACGAGGAGTTTCGTGAAGAATCAGCACGAGGATTATCGGTCGACTCGTGGGTTCGAACTCGACTCGAGGAATGAACTCATCTTGAGGAGGCATGTGAAGTCGGCATGAGGAGTGGCTTGTCGACTCGTGGATTCGAACTTGACTCGAGGAATGAACGCATCTCGAGGAGACATGTGGAGAGTCGACACGAGGAGTATCAGTCGACTCGTGGACTCAAACTCGACTCGAGGGCTCACGTAGAGCCTGCACGAGGCGTTTCGTGAAGAGTCGGCGCGAGGAGCATCGGTCTACTCGCGGACTCGAAGCTCGACTCGAGGAATGAACTCATCTCGAGGAGACATGTGAAGAGTTGGCACGAGGAGTATCAGTCGACTCGTGGTCTCGACTTGAGGGCTCACGCAGAGCCTGCACGAGGAATTCCGTGGAGGTTGTCTCTCTTTGGGACCTCTGGCTTAACCATTGGTCCCTTGAGACTTTATTATGCTTTTATCCGTTTTCTGCTTTTGAGAGAGTTAGCCCAACACGGTTGGGCGAACTAATGAACCGAATCCAAAGACGTTTGGACGAAGCGATGAAGTCGCTCCAGCTCGACTAGACGAAGTGCCGAGCTCGACCAGGCGAGGCAACGAACTCAACCAGACGAGGTGACAAGCTTGACCAGACGAGCTTGGCCAGGCGAAATCAACCAGGCGAGTTGAAGAGCTCGGTTAGGCGAGGCGAGCTGACGAGCTCGGCCGGGCGAGGCGAGCTGACGAGATCGGCCGGGCGAGGCGAGCTGATGAGCTCGGCCGGGGCGAGGCGAGCTGATGAGCTCGGCCGGGGCGAGGCGAGCTGACGAGCTCGGCCGGGCGAGGCGAGCTGATGAGCTCGGCCGGGCGAGGCGACGAGCTGGCGAGCTCGAAATCCCGAAAATTCGTAAGAATCGGCACGAGGAGTATTGGTCGACTCGCGGACTCGAACTCGACTCGAGGACTCACGTAGAGCCTGCACGAAGAGTTTCGTGAAGAGTCGTCGCGAGGAGTATCGATCGACTCGCGGGCTCGAAGCTCGACTCGAGGACTCACGTAGAGCCTGCACGAGGAGTTTCATAAAGAGTCGTCGCGAGGAGTATCGATCGACTCGCGGACTCGAGGAATGAATTCATCCCGAGGAGTTACGTGAGAAGTCTTTCTTTGGGACCTCCGGCCTAACCATCGGCCCCTCGAGACTTTATTCTTATATATATATATATATTTTTTTTTTTGAGTTGTTGTTGAGTTGTTTTTATTGATCATTGATCCCTGTTAGCCCCCCGAGTTTCTTGCGTTTGTGAGACGAAGGCCAAGAAACTCTTGCGTTAGAGGTATACAATAGTATGCGCTACATTTTTTCATGTGTGAAATAACTCTTTATTGCAATAAGGGGGTCGTTACAGTTTGTCATGATACTTGGCCTTCTTTGAAAAAAGGAAATTACATTTTCGAAATGAAAGTGACCACGAAGCCGATCGAGTTCGGGCGTGAATTTAAGGGTTGAAGCAACGATACTCATGGCTTGCTAGCAGACGCGACGAATTCCTTGAAATCCCCACCTCGAATTAGGGAATCAATTCGCTTCTTAAGCTGCTTGCATTTGATCGTCACGTGCCCATGATCTTTGTGGTATTCGCTGAACCGACTTCGATCTCGCTTCGCGGGGTCCTTTGTGAGTGGAGCGGGGCTTCCCAGCTCATCGCGGCGTAAGCGCAGGATCCGGTCGAGCGTTGTGTTGAGTGGGACGAAGGATCGCTTCAGGGCTGGAGAAGGGTGGTCGTTAGGGATTTGACCCTTCCGGCGCCTTTTCCTTCAAGGCTCGAGACCAACGGCCGGCATCATAAGCGTGGCTGCGCGTTCTTGGTCGAGTGCTCGATCAATGTTGGGTGGTTGCTGCCCCAAGACGATCGCGGTCTCACGTTGAGCGTCGAGTTTTTCTCTCAAGTCGAACTCGGGATCTTCTCTTTGAGAGTTGAGGCGGTCTCTCAAGTCTCCGGAGGCCGTCCCTATCACCCTTGTTAAGGGCGCATCATTCAGGCGACGCCTTTGGCGGAGGCCGAGACCATCGACGTCGTCACCTTCACAAGGGTTTTGGACGCGGATGGTGAGCTTGGAGCGTCCCTTTCGGGACCTCGAGGTCGAGCGTCCTCGGGCATTGTGCGAGCTTTGATGCCTTGACGTGGTCGCCCGAGGGTGTCCCCTCGAGGGCGCGTGTGCGTGCTCACCAGAAAGTTGACGTTTTGACGCGGCCACCCGAGGGTGTCCCCTTGGAGGCGTGCGCGCGTGTCCACTTTCGTGAATAGCGTGGTCGAGGTTGGTCTCATGGTTGATGTCATCGACATTGTTGGAGTCGAGGAGGTCGGTGATGAGCGCGCCGGTGACGCCGGGGCGGTCTAGGAGCTCGGCGAGCCTTCGAGCCGTGTCCTCTCAGACTGCGGCCTCGGGGTCATTTGCCAGGTCTCGGGGCTGGCTCTCGTTATCACGAGGTTGCCCTTCGAGACGGCGCACGGAGCTTTGGAGGTCGCGCCTCGAGCTAGTCGCTCGGGCGCCCACGGAGGTGGCGGGGCTACGACTCATCTCTCGAGAGTCGTAGAAGTGAGAAGAAGACTGGTAGAGGGGATGTGTTGCCAAGGTCGAGAGATCCCCTCCTTCTAGCGCCAAAATGTTGTCGCTGTTTTTCGGACAACTATTTAGGAGCCAAAGACGGTTAGACCCAAGGCCGGACCAAGTGGTCTCGTCTTGACTCGAGCGTGTCGGACTTGGTATCCCAAGTCGTCCCTTAGCTGTGGATGTCCCTTGAGTTCGTCAGAGTACCTGAAAAGGAGTAGAGAACACGTGAACTACAAAGGGGAAACAGGGGGGGTGCCCCTGTTTACCTCTCCGACGCTCAACATTAGTGGGATTGAGGTGGAGTATAGAGGTTTTAGGGGTGTTTAGAGGCCAAAGCTTGAGAGAAACGAGCGAGGTACGAGTTTGGCAGCGTTTCAGTGCTCAAGAATGGATTACCTGGACTAGGGGAGCGGCCCCTGTATTTATAGGCAGCCAAGGGGTGGTTTGAAGACCCCTTGGCCGAGTGAACAAGTTTGGGTCGGCCATTGGCCGACTGAAGCTTTGCCTCGGCCAATGGCCGAGTGAACTGGGCCGGCTGAAGCCTTGCCTCGGCCAATGGCCGAGTGAGACCCTTGGGTCGGCCATTGGCCGACTGAAATTTTGCCCCGGCCATCTGCACTTGACTCGGCCAATGGCCGAGTGAGGCATTAGCCTCGGCCAATGGCCGGGTGAGGCATTAGCCTCGGCCATTGGCACTTGGCTCGGCCAAGTGAGGCACTAGCCTCGGCCAATGGCCGAGTGAGGCATTAGCCTCGGCCAATGGCCGTTAGCCTCGGCCATTGGCACTTGGCTCGGCCAATGGCCGAGTGAAGCATTAGCCTCGGCCATTGGCACTTGGCTCGGCCAATGGCCGAGTGAAGCATTTGACTCGGCCCATGGCTGGGTAAGGCCTTTGACTTGGCCATTGGTTTGGCCGACCCCTGGTTGAGTCAGGGTTTCGCCGCCCAAGACCTCGCACCAGCCACGTGGGTTGAAGAGCTGCCTTTGTCCTCGTCGGCCTCAGACGGGCCGACAACAATAAACAAGTCGGATCCGCGCACCGGACCTCCGACCCTCGCGCGACGTTCTCGCACAATTCCACGCCCCACACACCGATAGGCAATGGGGCGTCGGTGGATCATGTCTGCGCACCGGACCGTCGATCCCGGCAGTCAAAACCCAAAATGTGACACGTGTACCGACAAGTACCACGCTCACTGGGAACTACAAGCTCGTCCCGATACGCACGCCGATAGGTAGCGTACTCGCCGGAAGATGAGCGCGACGGCCGCCCAGCTCGCACACGCCGATAGGAAACGAGTCACGAATGGATGGCCGAGAGTCGCACCCGCCGGGCGAATCTGGTCTAGCCAGCGCCCGCGGGAAGCTTCGCCACCAAGTGCGGCAGTAAGCCGTGCAAACCGGTTACGCTAGGCATAGTAAGCCGGGCTCGTAAGACACGCGCCGATCTTATTGCGCGAATCGATTACGCTAGGCATAGCAAGTCGAGAAAATAAGACGCACAACAGACGAAAAAGCTTTAACTAAAGCAAACAATGTTATACGAACAACCCAACAAGAAAAACACGAGAGTACGACACATGTCAAACATAACAAAAATCCGGAAGAAAACACGATGCAAGCGCTAAACAAGTGCGCGAAAAACCGAAGAAAACTTGGCTACTCTGAGCCGAAGTCGATCTGCTCTTCGTCATCCTCGAGGCGAGGGGCGTCAGACCCGCCAATCGCTTCTCCGTCAAGTTGACGGTTTGTCGACAGGGCGGCTTCCGCGGGGGCTTGAGGACGCAGGTCGTCCTCCGGCGGCTCATCATCCAGAGGAGGAAACATGGCGTCAAAGAAGGAAAACGTGGTCCCGCGAGACACGTTCTCCTTCGCGGTCGCATCTCAGACCTGTTTGGCTGCCTCATAACGGGCCGCCTCCAGCGCGAGGTCCCAGTCTGTTGTCAATGGTGCCCACAAGAAGAGTAGTAGTCTTTATTTTGTACATTTGATGTAATAAAGTCTCATGAAGACTCTTGCTTGTAATTGCCTATTCGTTTAATAATAAAGTTGAAACGTTCATTCATTCTTTCTTTGTTTGAAGCTTTATGATAAAACCTTGGTCTTTTAGTCCATAAACAAACTTAACAACTTACGAAGAGACAAATGTAGATTTGCATGAACAAACTCTTCGTAGTTTGCTTAAAACGATATATTCGCAATCTTAGGGTCAAAGGACTATTGACCTCAGTACGATTGTTAGAAGAATCTATGATGTCTGGTTATGAGGCATTGAGAGTTGGAGACTCTATAGTTCTTCTAGGTATCTTCCGAAGGTACTGAATTGACCAGTGCACTTCTAGAGACAAGATAAGAACAAACCATTTAACCTCTTATGTCTCGAAGTCACTATATATGAATTGCATCATGCTTACCTTAATCCTGAAATGAGACATGTCATTTCACACCTTAGTATTCTCATTTGAGAAAGTCAGAGTTCGGACTCACTATGTGATTCCGAACAGGGCCTATTGGTGAAGTACTAAGTTGTGAGAATGTCATGAGTAACTTTGTGAAGTTCTCATAGATATGGAATTCATGTACAAGATTGCTGAAATGCAATGTATGTCACCTCATGCTTTGTTCCTTTGAGTGTGAATAAATGAACTGGCCAGTGTCCAAATTGAGTCCTGACTCTTTTGGATGAAACAATGTGACTTGTTAGCTTCTCGTCAATACATTGTTTCTAACTTATTCACAAGCGACAAAGGAGTTGAGGAAATAACAGCTAGAAGGGTAAAATGGTAATTTAGTAAATCCCGACTAGCTGATGACATTCATGAAGGGTAAACATAGATAATATTCAGTGGATCCGCTCATCATAATTAGGTTGAATTCTTGAGTAGAAAATAAATTCATTTGAACCGAGAGATTTTCAGTGTCAACTCTTTAGTGGAGTCAGTTGGCATTAAGCTAAACTTGGAAAAGGTTTGTGAACTTTTGAGTCCAAGTGTTTAGCTCAAGCTTTGTTCATTTGGGTCCATGAGGTCACTGTCACGAATCACATCGAGTAGGAATAGTTAAACTGGAAGCTAAGTCAAAACAAGAACGAAAATTGTCAAAAGGGTATTTTTGTCTTTTGAGACATATGATGAAATGAATGTCAATAAATTTTTTGACAAGGTCATTTGATGACATGCATCACTCGGCCAATACTAGTCTTATTGGGCCTTGTGGACTAATTTCATTTCATAAGAATTTTATTGAAAATTCTTAATGGGCCTTTTTCATGTTGTCATGAACAAGTGGAAATGCTTCTAGAAGGCCTTTCTAGAATAGGGATAGGCGCCCAACACACCCAAGGAAAGAGAGAATATTTTGTGCATAAATGTATGAAGATACTTGCCAAAAGAAAAAGAGGAAACAAATTTCCCCTAAGGGGAAAGCAAGGTAGGCGCCCAAAAGGATCAAGAGAGAAGCAAATAAAAGAGGAAACAAATCCAAGGACTTACTTGCTTAGTCTTGGCCGTGTGACTCTTTGAAGGAAAAGGGAAATTGACTCATGAATATGTGATATTCTATAGAAGAGGAAATTACCTTATTGAAGGTGAGACCTCTCCTATAAATAGGAGCCCCTTTTCTTAACAATTCATTCATCCAAGTTTAAGAGATTTGAGAGACTCTCTCTCCAGAACTTTGGCCGCCCCTTCCTGTCTCTCTAGTTTATTTTCGATTTGTTTTGGCACCTAGGTCCTCATTTGACCTAGAGTTTAGCTCTGCGACTTCAAGACTTGTTCTTAAGTCGTAGTGTTTAAAAGTGCCCACTCACTAATTCCTTTTCTCTCGAGTGATTTAGTGATAGAAACTTTCGTGGTTGCTCGAGGTGCCGAGGAAAGAAAGAGATGTGCTGCGAGGGGAGACGAGCGTTGCAACTTTCTAAGAGCTTCTCAAAGATCAAGCTTCAAGAAAGGTTAGTAAACTTCTTAGCTCATAATAGTTTTTAATTACGTGTACTTGCTCTTTTGTCTAGGTTTGTAAAAAACCGATTTTACTTGTAAAACAAAATTTTTAAAATTCCGCCGCTTACCAAAGTGTTAATTATTTTCTTAAACCCTAGATCGATTCCAACAAATCGTATCAGAGCTATGGTCAAAGATTAGCATGTACATGTATTTAAAAATATGAGCTTGAAAATCGTTTTCGAAAGTTTACTAATTTTGTGACAAGTTAGAATTGTTATGTTAGATTTTTTTTAATTTATTGCTCATGCCTTTAAATTAAAAATCATGTTGATTTTCTATGATTTTGGGATGTTTTTAAAACACAATAGAATCAGTTCTTAAAGTTTTTAATTTTTTATATTGAAAAACGTGTTTTAAAGGTTTGAGAAATTTCGAGTAAAATTTTGTGACTAGTTTTCTTGTCTTACTAGTTTCGTTTATTTACTTGAATCGTTTTATGCTTGTTGTTATTTCTTTTATGCCTTGTTATTACCTTTCTAATAAAACACAAATAAAAGCTTTAACAACCTTCATAAAACGTTCTGTTACACTCGATTCTTTTTCGCACCTAAAAAGGACCAAGCTTTAATTATTTCTTTTTCTTCTAGCTGGAGTAAACCCGCATTAAAAGTGGCATAATTCTCTACTCAGAAATCGAAATTTAATGATTCTTGAATCAAATTAAAGCTCTGTTTGTCCTCTGTCCAATTCCACCGGTTTCGGCTCAAAATGACATCGGACCCGCCAGATATGGTGATTTTACTCCGAGGTGCGCGGCTGTGCTGAAACTCCAGTTTTTTAGAAATCCGGATTTTCAAACCCCACTACCATGAGTTATAGAACTCTAATGAGAAAATTTTCTTGAGCAAAAATGTTTTTCATATGATTATAAACATGATGTGTAAGATTAAAATGTTTTGATTTTTGAAAGTTTAATTGAAATTGAGTTTTTACAAAACTAGTTTGAATTTTGAAAAACCGTTTTCACTTTCAAACTTGAAAATATTTTGTCATCCAAATCAAATAAGTTTTCAAAATGTTTTCAAAATTATATCTATATCACATATGTTCAAAATCTATATGCTCTTGAAAATTTGAGTGGGAGATCTCTTTGTAGACAAGCCGAAAAATAAAAAGATGTGTAATCTCAAACTTTCAAGTGTTCGAGTAAGTTGAAGTTCACACTTCCCTCACGCACTTTCCCGAAATAGAAAATAGGAAAAGATCGAGTATGTACCTTGTGCCTTTATGCACTAATACTGCTCTGAACATGTCGATCTAGGATTTGTTGGAATCGATCTAGGGTTTAAGAAAAAGTTTAACGCTTCGTTAAGCGGCGGAATTTTAAAAATTTTCTTTTTAAGTAAAACTAGTTTTTACTAACCTAGACAAGAGCATGTACATGTAAATAAAAACTAATATGAGCTATTAAAGTTACTAACCTTTCTTGAAGCTTGAACCTTGTAGAAGCTTTTGGAAAGTTGCAACGCTCGTCTCCTCGCAGCACGTCTCTCTTTCTTTCCTCGGCACCTCGAGCAACCACGATAGTTTCTATCACTAAATCACTCGAAATAAAAGGAATCAGTGAGTGGGCACTTTTAAACACTACGACTTAAGAACGAGTTTTGAAGTCGCAGAGCTAAACTCTAGGTCAAATGAGGACCTAGGTGCCAAAACAAAATCGAAAATAAACTAGAGAGAGAGAGAGGAGTTCGGCCAAAGTTCTAGAGAGAGAGTCTCTCAAATCTCTTAAACTTGGATGAATGAAATGTGAGGAATGAGGCTCCTATTTATAGGAGGAGGATTACCTTCAAAAGGTAGTTTCCTCTTTTCCTATTGCCTTGCACGTCCAACATGCCTCATGAAGGCTTAGGATTTGTTTCCTCATTTGATTTCCTCTTAGTTGGCCGAAAATGCACTTTCCTTCTTAAGGAAATTTGTTTCCCCTTTTTCTTTTGGCAAGTATCTTCATACATCAATGCACAAAATAAACTCTCTTTCCCACTATGGCATGAACGAAATTCAGCCTTATTTTCCTTGGGTTGGACGAAATTTGAGCTTCTAGAAGGAGCTTCTAGATGTTTCTTCATTTGTTCATGACAACATAAGAAAAGCCCATTAAGAATTTTCAAGTAAAATTCTATGAAATGAAATTAATCCTCAAGGCCCAATTACACTAATATGGCTGAGTAATATTTATTTCATTTGTCATCATATGACAATGTCAAAAAAATTGATTGACATTTTTTTCGTCCTATGTCCAAAAAGACAAAAATACCCTTTTGACAATTTTCGTAAAACTGTCTCGTTCTTGTTTTGACTTAGCTTCCAGTTTAACTATTCCTATCGATGTGATTCGTGACAGTGACCTCATGGACCCAAATGAACAAAGCTTGAGCTAAACACTTGGACTCAAAAGTTCACAAACCTTTTCCAAGTTTAGCTTAATACCAACTGACTCCACTAAAGAGCTGACACTGAAAATCTCTCGGTTCAAATGAATTTATTTTCTACTCAAGAATTCGACCTAATTATGATGAGCGGATCCACTGAATATTATCTATGTTTACCCTTCATGAATGTCATCAGCTAGTCGGGATTTACTAAATTACCATTTTACCCTTCTAGCTGTTATTTCCTCAACTCCTTTGTCGCTTGTGAATAAGTTAGAAACAATGTATTGACGAGGAGCTAACAAGTCACATTGTTTCATCCAAAAGAGTCAGGACTCAATTTGGACACTGGCCAGTTCATTTATTCACACTCCAAGGAACAAAGCATGAGGTGACATACATTGCATTTCAGCAATCTTGTACATGAATTCCATATCTATGAGAACTTCACAAAGTTACTCATGACAGACTCACAACTTAGTACTTCACCAATAGGCCTTGTTCGGAATCACATAGTGAGTCCGAACTTTGACTTTCTCAAATGAGAATACTAAGGTGTGAAATGGCATGTCTCATTTCAAGATTAAGGTAAGCATGATGCAATTCATACATAGTGACTTCGAGACATAAGAGGTTAAATGGTTTGTTCTTATATTGTCTCTAGAAGTGCACTGGTCAATTCAGTACCTTCGGAAGATACCTAGAAGAACTATAGAGTCCCCAACTCTCAATGCCTCATAACCAGACATCATAGATTCTTCTAACAATCATACTGAGGTCAATAGTCCTTTGACCCTAAGATTGCGAATATATCGTTTGAAGCAAACTACGAAGAGTTTGTTCATGCAAATCTACATTTGTCTCTTCGTAAGTTGTTTAGTTTGTTTATGGACTAAAAGACTAAGGTTTTATCATAAAGCTTCAGACAAGGAAGATTGAATGAACGTTTCAACTTTATATTAATGAATAAGCAATTACAAGCAAGAGTCTTCATAAGACTATATGACATCAAATGTACATAAATAGACACTCCTACTCTTCTTGTGGGCACCATTGACAACATGATTCTCTTCTAGTTGTCTGCTCTATCGCTCTTTAACTAGGAAATCTGTTTCCAAACTTATAAGAGTCGATGAACCAACTCTAAAAACTAAGTGGGAGGGTTATACTTGTTGTTTGTAACCCACGATCCCCAACACTAATGAAAGAAGCAATTAACGTGGGACTAAGAGCCGCTCTTGCGACCCTCACTTAAATTGGAGTACTCCAAGGCGTTATTGCTTCGATCATTGCTCAATGAGCTACGTCCGAGAGTGAGACGATGATGGCAAGGCCTCCCCTTGGGGGATTGTTTTTCAAAGTTGACCTTTTGGACTAAGTGGTTGGTTGCACACTTAGGCTCAATCCCTAGTAATCCTCTATTGAGGCTCTGCGAAAGGATGTGAGTGATCAAACTAATTTAAAAGGTGGCTAGTCAAAATAGATGTATTTACATCTTGGCTAAGCATTAATGATGTGTCATTTACTTATAAATGGAGATTTTTTGCGGCCTTCTCTTGAGGGAGTAAATTATCGTTTGGTTTATAACACCTTTGGATTTTATAAAACTCTTAATAAAACTTAAATCATAAACCAAAGACTAATCATAAACTTGTTTCAACTTTTATAGGAAATATGTCTCTCAACCCTCTCTCAACCATTCTTTCCTCGAATAAACTCGAAGGCGACAATTACGTCGACTGGAAATGTAACCTCGACATAGTCCTTACTGTCGACAAGCACAAATGGGTTCTTACCACCCCCTGTCCTCAAACGAATGAAGATTCGACGCAAGAGGAAAAAGACGCCCTGGCGGCCTGGCTTCGATCCGATGAGATTGCGAGGTGCTATATTTTGGCATCGATGAACAATGTGTTGCAACAACAACATAGTGATTACGAAACTGCCACCGATATGCTCTAAAATCTCCATGAGATGTTTGGAGGGCAAGGACGTCAAGCTAGGCAACAAGCAGTCCGACAGTTTATGAACTGTCATATGAAGGCTAGGACTCCTGTTAGAGACTTTATGATACTGATCATTAGTTTTCTGAATAAAATGGAAATCCTAGGATCTGAGATTGATGGGAAGAATGTCGTAAATATGATCTTAGAAACTCTCCCCGCATCTCTTGATACCCCCAAGATGAACTACTCCATAAACAAGCTAGAGTACACTGTTACCAAGCTTGTGATGGAACTTCGCACTGCTGTAGGTCTCACTAAGAGAAAGAGGAATAAAGGAGAGGCACATGCTACTGAGCACAAAGCCTCCGCCTCTGGAACTAAGAAGAGACCTCATAAGGCCGATAAAAAGAACTGTCCTGCCTATCTCAAAGCAAAGGAACATAGTAGTGTACTAGTTACCGAAGCATGCTTAGTAGCTGATAATGTATCAACGTGGATTCTTGACTCCGCTGCTACTAACCATATTTGTTCTTCCTTGAATGGTTTCAAGAAAACCAAAAGCTTAGAGGAAGGCGAGTTCTGTTTCAAATGGGGTGATGGGAGCCTGGTGTCTGCGAAGGCTGTGGGATCCGTGACGCTGTCTTTTGAAGACCGCACTTTAAACTTGAATAATGTTTATTTTGTTCCTACCTTTGGGAAGAACTTAATATCCGTTGCTCGTCTTCGTGGGCAAGATTATTGTTTAAAGTTCATTAAGAATGGAATTCGTATTTCGTTTCCTGATAATTCTTTTGTCACTGATGCATGTATGAAGAATGCTCTTTTCTACATCTATCCTACTCAACCTTCTCTTTTAGACACTGAAATAGATAATGATCTAATTAGGGAGCCAAAGAGGATCAAACTTTATGGAATCCTCCGATCTAACAAAATCGACACACCTATGGCACTTAAGACTTGGTCATATCAGTCTAGATAGGATTAAGAGACTTGTGAGGGACGGTCCACTCCAAGCCTCTGCAATAGGTTCACTACCTACTTGTGAATCCTGCATAGAAGGAAAAATGACTAAGCGCCCTTTCTCCGATAAGGGTCGAAGAGCCACTGAGTTGCTGGAACTAGTACATTCTGATGTATGTGG
Organism: Urtica dioica subsp. dioica; assembly: GCF_054948205.1. NCBI lineage: Eukaryota > Viridiplantae > Streptophyta > Magnoliopsida > Rosales > Urticaceae > Urtica > Urtica dioica. The sequence continues at coordinate 20,841,149 of NC_142760.1, read as the reverse complement.
TCCGCTCAACCAACATGCACGTGGAGGATACGAATACTTCGTTACCTTCACCAATGATTACTCATGATATGGGTTTGTCTATTTGCTCAAACACAAATCCGAGACCTTTAACGTATTTAAGGTCTTTAGGGCTTTAGTGGAAAAGCAAACTGGCAAAGTGATGAAAACCCTTCGATCTGATCGAGGTGGTGAGTATATGTCTGGAGAGTTCGATGACTTTCTTAAAGAAGAAGGTATCGCTTCTCAGCTTACCGCACCTGGCACACCTCAACAAAACGGAGTGTCAGAGAGAAGAAACCGAACTCTTATGTAGATGGTTAGATCAATGATGAGTTACTCATCACTCCCACTTTCCTTTTGGGGATATGCCCTCGAAACAGCCGCTTATATTCTGAACCAAGTTCCGTCCAAGATGGTTCTTGGTACTCCTTATGAACGATGGACTGGCCGTAAAGTGAATCTTGGCCGCATCAAAATTTGGGGTTGCCCTGCACACGTGCTGAGGCAAAAGACTAGCAAGTTGGCTAGTAGGTCAAAAGACCAAGGTTTGTGAGTTACTTAAGTCCATTTATGGACTAAAGCAAGCATCTAGGTCATGGAATATTAGATTCGATGAAACTGTAAAGAGCTTCGGCTTTGAACAGTCAATAGACGAGCCTTGTGTTTACAAGTTAATACACGAACACAAAGTTGTGTTTCTGGTACAAAGTTATATGAGGTTAAGGTCTGGCTGGCAAAGCAATTCGATATGAAGGATCTAGGAGAAGCCGCGTACATTCTGGGGATCCAAATCTTTCGAGATAGGAAAAACCGGACTCTGTCGCTCTCTCAAGCCTCTTATATTGATAAGGTGATGGATCGCTTCTCGATACAAGACTCCAAGAAGGGCCAAACACCCTTTAGGCATGGAGTCTCACTCTCTAAGGACCAGTCTCCCAATACTGCACAGGAGATTGAAGACATGAGGAAAATTCCTTACGCCTCTGCCGTAGGAAGCCTCATGTATGCTATGCTTTGCACTAGATCTGACATCTGTTTCGCCGTTGGCGTAGTTAGCCATTTCCAATCCAACCCTGGACCCGAGCACTGGATTGCTGTTAAGCATGTTCTTAAATATCTTCGAAGAACTAGGAATTTGATGCTTACATACTCAGGTACTGACCTGACTATGACGGGATATACCGACTCCGATTTTCAAGCGGATAAGGATTCCAGGAAATCCACTTCGGGATCTCTGTTCATCCTTAATGGTGGAGCTGTTGTGTGGAGGCGTATTAAGCAATCTTGCATTGCTGACTACACAATGGAAGCGGAATATGTGGCTGCTTGTGAAGCATCCAAAGAGGCTGTATGGCTTTAGAAAATTCCTTAAGTATTTGGAAGTTGTTCCAAACATCGACGAGCCCATGACCCTTTATTGTGATAATAGTGGGGCTGTCGCTAACTCAAAGGAACCTTGAAGCAATAAGCGTTCTAAACATATTGAGAGGAAATACCATTTGATTCGAGAGATCGTGCAGCACGGAGACGTGGAGGTGAAGTAGATCTCTGGCAGATCCATTCACCAAGGCCCTAGCGAACATTGTCTTCGACCAACATCGAGAGGGATTAGGCATAAAGGACTTCTCACATCTTCTTTGAGTCAAGTGGGAGTTTCTTGTCAATGGTGCCCACAAGAAGAGTTGTAGTCTTTATTTTGTACATTTGATGTAATAAAGTCTCATGAAGACTCTTGCTTGTAATTGCCTATTCGTTTAATAATAAAGTTGAAACGTTCATTCATTCTTTCTTTGTTTGAAGCTTTATGATAAAACCTTGGTCTTTTAGTCCATAAACAAACTTAACAACTTACGAAGAGACAAATGTAGATTTGCATGAACAAACTCTTCGTAGTTTGCTTAAAACGATATATTCGCAATCTTAGGGTCAAAGGACTATTGACCTCAGTACGATTGTTAGAAGAGTCTATGATGTCTGGTTATGAGGCATTGAGAGTTGGAGACTCTATAGTTCTTCTAGGTATCTTCCGAAGGTACTGAATTGACCAGTGCACTTCTAGAGACAAGATAAGAACAAACCATTTAACCTCTTATGTCTCGAAGTCACTATATATGAATTGCATCATGCTTACCTTAATCCTGAAATGAGACATGTCATTTCACACCTTAGTATTCTCATTTGAGAAAGTCAGAGTTCGGACTCACTATGTGATTCCGAACAGGGCCTATTGGTGAAGTACTAAGTTGTGAGAATGTCATGAGTAACTTTGTGAAGTTCTCATAGATATGGAGTTCATGTACAAGATTGCTGAAATGCAATGTATGTCACCTCATGCTTTTTTCCTTGGAGTGTGAATAAATGAACTGACCAGTGTCCAAATTGAGTCCTGACTCTTTTGGATGAAACAATGTGACTTGTTAGCTCCTCGTCAATACATTGTTTCTAACAGCTAGAAGGGTAAAATGGTAATTTAGTAAATCCTGACTAGCTGATGACATTCATGAAGGGTAAACATAGATAATATTCAGTGGATCCGCTCATCATAATTAGGTCGAATTCTTGCGTAGAAAATAAATTCATTTGAACCGAGATATTTTCAGTGTCAACTCTTTAGTGGAGTCAGTTGGCATTAAGCTAAACTTGGAAAAGGTTTGTGAACTTTTGAGTTCAAGTGTTTAGCTCAAGCTTTGTTCATTTGGGTCCATGAGGTCACTGTCACGAATCACATCGAGTAGGAATAGTTAAACTGGAAGCTAAGTCAAAACAAGAACGAAAATTGTCAAAAGGGTATTTTTGTCTTTTGAGACATATGATGAAATGAATGTCAATAAATTTTTTGACAAGGTCATTTGATGACATGCATCACTCGGCCAATACTAGTCTTATTTGGCCTTGTGGATTAATTTTATTTCATAAGAATTTTATTGAAAATTCTTAATGGGCCTTTTTCATGTTGTCATGAACAAGTGGAAAAGCTTCTAGAAGGCCTTTCTAGAATAGGGATAGGCGCCCAACACACCCAAGGAAAGAGAGAATATTTTGTGCATAAATGTATGAAGATACTTGCCAAAAGAAAAAGAGGAAACAAATTTCCCCTAAGGGGAAAGCAAGGTCGGCGCCCAAAAGGATCAAGAGAGAAGCAAATAAAAGAGGAAACAAATCCAAGGACTTACTTGCTTAGTCTTGGCCGTGTGACTCTTTGAAGGAAAAGGGAAATTGACTCATGAATATGTGATATTCTATAGAAGAGGAAATTACCTTATTGAAGGTGAGACCTCTCCTATAAATAGGAGCCCCTTTTCTTCACAATTCATTCATCCAAGTTTAAGAGATTTGAGAGACTCTCTCTCTAGAACTTTGGCCGCCCCTTCCTCTCTCTCTCTAGTTTATTTTCGATTTGTTTTGGCACCTAGGTCCTCATTTGACCTAGAGTTTAGCTCTGCGACTTCAAGACTTGTTCTTAAGTCGTAGTGTTTAAAAGTGCCCACTCACTAATTCCTTTTCTCTCGAGTGATTTAGTGATAGAAACTTTCGTGGTTGCTCGAGGTGCCGAGGAAAGAAAGAGACGTGCTGCGAGGGGACACGAGCGTTGCAACTTTCTAAGAGCTTCTCAAAGATCAAGCTTCAAGAAAGGTTAGTAAACTTCTTAGCTCATAATAGTTTTTAATTACGTGTACTTGCTCTTTTGTCTAGGTTAGTAAAAAACCGTTTTTACTTGTAAAAGAAAATTTTTAAAATTCCGCCGCTTACCGAAGCTTTAATTATTTTCTTAAACTCTAGATCGATTCCAACACCAGTCATCCTCCAAGTCCGTGTTGGATCACACGGCGTTGTCCTTCTCCTCAGCGAGGATCTGCACCTCCGTCTGCAAATTATCCCTCTCCCTCTTGGCCTTGACCCGGGAGATCTCGCTCGCTGACAGTCGAGCGTGGACGATGCTCAGCTCCTCGTCCCGGCTCGAGAGTGCCGCCTGGAGTTTCTTCGTCTCCCCTAAGAAGGTGTCAGCCACCTGCTCCGCCTTCTCCCGAGACGCCTGCTCGGCCATGCGAAGCGTCTTCTCGGCCGCCGATTCCCCGCGAACTCGCTCCAACTCCTCTTCGAGCGCTTGAAACTCTTGGGCAGTACGAACCCCTGCTAGAGCGGCGGCATGGGCGGCCGCCACGCTCTCTTTTTCCCTCTCCATGATCCGCATACACTGCAACAGGTCCCGGAGAATACGATCATTCCGCTCTTGGCGTGCGAGCATCTGCGGGAACAAGTGATATACACGCAATCAGAATAAGTATAATAATTGCATATGAGACGAGCAAACGAGTCATACCTTTCGGGCGTCTCCGATCCCATTCTAGAAATGCTCGAGGTCGCTCGTCGTCAGCAGACCCTTGAAATCCCGCAGGGAGGTTTCGAGGATCCCCCGAGAGCACTGGTCCCTCAGCTCCGCGGCCTCCGCTAGAAGCATCGAGTCCATGTTATCCGGCGCCGCCGACGTATGGGCACGCTTGTGGCCGAAGGGCAAGCCAAAGGAGGCCAACGACGATGGCCGCTTGTTTGAGGAGATCGTCTCGTTCCTCGCCCGCGTTGGTGATTCCCCACGACGAGCCTCGGCTCGGGAACGAGCCGCGGCCACTGCTTCGACGGTAGGCTCCGTCCCCGGTACTCGCGCGCACGGTCGATGTCGAGCCATGGTATCTGCAAAGTATGAAGGATGACAACCGGTTAGAACGCAACCATAAGTACAAACAACAAAAGTCGCGATAAGAATAAAAGCATGTGTATAATTAGTACACCCCGCGTCAGGGGGAGGAGCGGTCGAAGCCCCGGCTTCGGATTCAGGACCCCCCATGGCCTTCGCCATGGAGGTGAGACATCGAGGATCCTCGCCCTCGGGAACGAACCACCCGATCCTCACCATTAGGTCCGGGGACTCGATCAGTGACCCCTGCCGCCTCGAATCCGGGATCGCCCTGATCACGGCTACGAGTTCGGAATCCTCGGCACCCCCGACGGGCGGAAAGTCGGTCGCAGGTCCAAACGCTAGAGGTGCCGCCCCGGAGGCCGACTCGGATACCAACCCCCAAGGATACCGATGCTTCGATGCAACCCTGGTGACGATGGAGATGCGCTTCCGAGTGAGCGCCGAATAGAAGCACGATTTCCCTGAGACCCCACGAACAAGCACAAGGTCTTGAATATCGTCTGCGGTGACCGCCCTTTTCTTTGCTCGATAGAGCATCATATGGCACACGGCAGCTACCCGATAGAAGGTCGGAGACATTTATGACGCGTGCACCCCCAACCGAATCAGTAGCTCTTGAATCACCGGATGGAAGGGTAACCGTAGCCCTCCACGAAGACTCGCCTCGTGAACGGCGGCATGTCCTTTCTGGGGACGAGTCGGGAGATCGCCGGGTAGCGGTCGCAGGATCGACACGGAATCCGGAATGCCGTATCGCTTCCTCAAGCTCGCAAAACTAGCCATCGAGAGCGAACTCGAAATGTCAACACCCGAGCAATCGAGGCCGTCACGAATAGCCGATTCTCCGATCGGGAAGGCCAGGGCCCGTGCTTCCTCCCGCGCGGTTAAAGAAAGCATCGCCGCGGGTGTGACGCGGCGGTCCGACGATTCGCCTGAGCGCTCGGCGCCGGAGGCAATTCTCGGCTCGGCGGGTCCCTCGTGGCGATCGCCCGAGCCGACCGACAGGTCCATAGCGCGTATGCCCGGCCCGGCGGGCCTTGTCTCCCCCGTGGTCGGCCCGGTAATGTGCCTGTCGCCGGCGCTTGGCCCTAAACACGGCGGGCGACCCTCGGCCAGGGTCGTCTCGTCCAAGCCTCCGGGCTGGGCACCCAAGGCAGTTGGGCCGGCCTCACCAGCGCCCGTCCCAAGCAGGAAGCCTCCCCGCGCGCCCAAGTTGTCCGGGCCCCTCGGGCTCTCGGCCGGCCCGGCGATGCGCGCACCTGGCCCGGCAGCACAGCCCGGCCCGCTAGGTGGGCTCCCCTCACGCAGCCCTAGGCCACCGGCTCCTAGGGCTAGGGCGACCAGCGCCTCGGCCGCCGCCCCCCGGCCGGCGCTGTTCGGCCGACTTTCCTCATCACAGACGCCGCCCGTCTCCAGCGGCCACCCACCGGTGCGCTTTTCCTCGGGAAAGGCCGGGCCCAAACTGCCCGAGCCTCCTTCACCGCCGCTCGCCGGCCAACCAGGCCCGGCGTCACTGCCTGGGGCCGAAGCGACGCTCCCAGCGCCCAATTCGACCGGCGCGATTCCTCCCGGGGCGGGCGCTCCACCAGCGCTGCTTGGATCTCCCCCGCCGGCGCCTCCAGCACAGACAACGCCGACGAGGGCTGGCGCACCTCTGCCCAGGCCCGCCTCACCAGGTGCGCCCCTGCATTGGTCGGCCCAGCTCTCCCCGACGCCTGGCGCTCCTTGGCCGGCGTCCCCCTGACGGTAGGGGCCGTTCCTGGTGCGCGTGCCCCCCTCCTCGTCGGCAAGCCATGCTTCGATTGGGTGAAAATCGTCTCCAGCCATCTCAACCACTCTGTTGCTCGGAGAAAATGAAGGCATTGTGTCGTCGGTAACCAAAGGGGACGAGAATTGCGCCCAAAGGTCGTCTAGATTTGCGTCATGGTTACCGAGCAAGTTGGAAAGGTCGTCCTCGATGGACCCACACCCCGACAGGTGGTTGGTAGGGTCCATTGGCGCGTGTAACGAGACAAGGCAAAAAGTGACCGGAGAAAAGAAAAAATAATAATTAAAGGGGTCGAGCCAAACGTTTTCGCGACGGGCTGCTCCGGTGGGCCGACGACGGCCAGAATCTTGAGTTTATCGCACGAGGCTCACTCGGCCATAAACTCGGGGGGCTAATGTTATCGGCCCGACCCCGATCGCGGCCGATCAAAGACGAATCGACGAAAAATGCATTTCGGCAGCTCACCCCGGCCATTGGCCGGTCCTAGGGCCAGCCTCGACCAATGGCCGGCCCAAACAGCTTCGGCCATTGGCCGGCCCTAGAGCCAGCCTCGGCCAATGGCCGGCCCAAATAGCCTCGGCCATTGGCCGGCCCTAGGGCCAGCCTCGGCCAATGGCCGGCTCAAATAGCCTCGGCCATTGGCCGGCCCTAGAGCGAGCCTCGGCCAATGGCCGGCCCAAACAACCTCGGCCATTGGCCGGCCCTAGAGCCAGCCTCGGCCAATGGCCGGCTCAAATAGCCTCGGCCATTGGTCGGCCCTAGGGCCAGCCTCGGCCAATGGCCAGCTCAAATAGCCTCGGCCATTGGCCGGCCCTAGAGCCAGCCTCGGCGAATGGCCGGCTCAAATAGCCTCGGCCAATGGCCGGCCCAAGGGTCATCCTTGGCCAATGGCCGAGCCAAGGCTGTCCTCAGCCAAGGGGTTGCCCAAAATGCCCCTTGGTCGCCTATAAGTTTTGGGATCCCTCCGCTTGTCCAGGTAATCCGATTTTGAGTACTGAAACGCTGCCGAACTCGTACCTCGCTCGTTTCTCTCAATTCCCGGCCTCTAAACACTCTAACCTTCTGCAACCTACCTCAACCCTACTATTGTTGAGCGTCGGAGAGGTAAACAGAGGCAACCCCTCTGTTTCCCCTTTGTAGTTCACGAATCCTCTACTGCTTTTCAGGTATTGAGACGAGGTGATCTTCAATCACAGCTAAGGGACGACTTGGGACACCAAGTCCGACACGCTCGAGTCGAGGCGAGACCACTTGGTCCGGCCTTGGGTCTAACCGTCTTCGACTCCTAAATAGTTGTCCGAAAAATTGCGACAACACAACCTTTGGCACGGTCACACCCCCCAAAACACACCTCAGGGTCTGGAGGGTGCAGCTCGGTCTGCGAGCTCGCATTTTTGGCCCGGGCGCGGTCACTTGGTCCGGCCTTGGATCGAACAGCCCGAAGTATCTAATCGTTATTCTTTTTCGTGCCAATACAGAAGGCTTGACTCGAGGAGAGTGACTCGACTCGAGGAGCAAGGCTTGACTCGAGGAGCGAAGCTCGACTCGAGGAAAATGACTCGACTCAAGGAGCGAGGCTCGACTCGAGGAGAATAACTCGACTCGAGTAGCAAGGCTTGACTCGAGAAGAATTACTCGACTCGGGTAGCGAAGCTCGACTCGAGGAGAATGATTTGACTCGGGGAGCAAGGCTCGACTCGAGGAAAATGATTCGACTAGAGGAGCAAGACTCGACTCGAGGAGGGTGACACGACCCGAGGAGCGATGCTCGACTCGAGGAGAATGACTCGACTCGAGGAGCAAGGCTCGACTCGAGGAGAATGACTCGACTCGAGGAGCAAGACTCGACTGGAGGAGAATGACTCGACTCGAGGGGCAAGGCTTGACTCGAGGAGAATGACTTGACTCGGGGAGCGAAGCTCGATTCGAGGAGAATGATTTGACTCGGGGAGCAAGGTTTGACTCGAGGAGAATGACTCGACTCGAGGAGCAAGACTCGACTCGAGGAGGGTGACATGACCCGAGGGGCGATGCTCGACTCGAGGAGAATGACTCGACTCGAGGAGCCAGGCTCAACTCGAGGAGAATGACTCGACTCGAGGAGCAAGACTCGACTCGAGGATAATGACTCGACTCGAGGAGAATGACTCGACTCGAGGAGCAAGGCCCGACTCAGGGAGAATGACTCGACTCGAGGAGCAAGGCTCGACTCGGGGAGTGTGACTTGACTCGAGGAGCAAGGCTCAGCTCGAGAAGATTCTACATGACCTCACTCGTCACCTGGGACTCTTCCAGGAGGAGCTTGCTCGAGTGAAGTCTCATCTAGCTCAGGCCGAGCGAAGTTGTTGCTCAGAGGCGGAGTTTGCGAGTCTTTGCGAGCAGCTTCAATTAGCTCGCGTGGAATAGGGAATCTCCCAAGGCGAGTGTGATCGTGCTCAGTTGGTGGTGGCGAAGATGGCAGGACCTACGCCTTGTATGGCAGTTTAGGTGCGCCTTGTGGTGGCCTCAAGTGTATCACGATTAGTCATCACATGCAACGCCTTGTGGCGACTCAGAGCGCGTCGTGAGAGTCGATTATGTGCATCGTTTAGGCGTCTTACGCATGTTGCGAGGGATGGCTTAGATGTGCCATGTAGGCTTCCTAGGTGTGCCGTATAGGTGTTTTAGATGTGCCATGTAGGCATCTTAAGTGCGCCATGTAGGCGTCTTAGGTATATCGCGAGGGACGACTTGGTTGTGCCATGTAGGCGTCTTAGGTGCGCCATGTAGGCGTCTTATGTGCGTCGCGAGGAACGACTTCGTTGCGCCACATAGGCATCTTACATTCGCCATGTAGGTGCTTAGCCTGCATCTCCGGGATGTCTTATGGCGTGCCGCGGAGGCGTCTTCAGTCTACATCTCTGGGATGTCTTATGGCGCACCGTGGAGGCGTCTTCAGCCTGCATCTCTGGGATGTCTTATGGCGCGCCGCGGAGGCGTCTTCAGCCTGCATCTCTTGGATGTCTTATGGCGCGCCGCGGAGGCGTCTTCAGCCTGCATCTCTGGGATGTCTTATGGCACGCCGCGGAGGCATCTTCAGCCTGCATCTCTGGGATGTCTTATGGCGCGCCGCGGAGGCGTCTTTAGCCTGCATCTCTGGGATGTCTTATGGCGCGTCGCGGAGGCATCTTCAGCCTGAATCTCTGGGATGTCTTATGGCGCGCTGCGGAGGCGTATTCAACCTGCATCTCTTGGATGTCTTATGGCGCGCCGCGGAGGCGTCTTCAGCCTGCATCTCTGGGATGTCATATGGCGCGCCGCGGAAGCGTCGTCAGCCTGCATCTCAGGGATGTCTTATGGCGCACCGCGGACGCGTCTTCAGCCTGCATCTCTGGGATGTCTTATGGCGCGCCGCAGAGGCGTCTTCAGCCTGCATCTCTGGGATGTCTTATGGCGCGCCGCGGCGGCGTCTTAGGTGAACGCTCGTTCCCGTTTATGTTCGGGTGTTTGTTTTTGGTGGAGCGTTCTTTTTTTTGTGGACCGTACTTTCTTGAGAATTTTGCGCGTACTGACCGTTGCCTATGTTACTAGCCCCCGGGTTTTTGGGTTTACAATCGTATATTGACGTCCGAAAAACTTTGAAAAAGTGGATTTTGAAAGAAAAACCTTGAACTTTATTAGTATTTGTAAAAATTTGAAATCCTAAAACATTGGCTCATAGGCCTTATTGAATGTTGGAAAGCAAAGAAATAAAATGGGGGAAGCGCTAGCTACTGGTAGTATTGTCTCAAGTGTTCCGCATTCCACAGGCGACAGATCGGTGTCTCGTTCGTGTATTTGATGTAGTATGTCTCGTCATGTATGACTTGGACGACTCAGACGGGTCTCTCCCTGTTTGGGATGAGGATGCCAGCACCTTGCACTTGGGTGTCATGCAAATGTCTTCGTGGATATCGCGGAGGACCTTGGTCGACTCTACGCTATCTCTGATTTGGGAGATCGTGTTAACCGTCTTTCTAGCGGTTTTTCCATCGATTCCTTGGATGTAGCATATTCTGGCTTGGGATTGATATCCAGCCATGATGCCGATTCCATCCTTAGTGGGGAACTTCACCAGTAGGTGGTATGTAGAAGTAATAGCCCTTAGCTGATTCAGAGTGGGTCGCCCAATGATGACATTATAATGCGACTCTCTTAATCAACCACTAGGAATGGGAGCATGTGAACAACTTCAATGCCTCTGGGAGTTCCGAAGGTGACCGGTAGATCGATGATGCCCTCGGTCATAACCTTTTCCCCAGCTAACCCAAACAAGGGCGTTTGGGTCGGAGTCGGGCGCAGCCCCCCGAGCGTCATGCGCTCTATGGTAGACTTGAAAATTATGTCGACAGCGCTGCCGTTGTCGATGAGAACCCTTTTCACCAAGTTATTAGCCACTTGGGCTTTGAGCACTATCGCGTAATTGTGCGGATGTACAACTCGATTGGCCTCTTTGTTGGTGAAGTACATCGTCTCGTGAGGCACGGACGGAGGTTCTTCATACGTAAGGTTGATGCGCATAGCAGCGTCTTCTTGAGCCACGGCCCTAAGGTATTTCTTCCGTTGTCGGGCTGAATCTCCATCTTGTGGACCTCCCAATATGGTGGTCACAACATGGAGTTACGGATTGGCGTTGGCAGTAGCCGTGGTTCGGTCGGCAGAAGCGGCTGTTCCTCCTCCTTTATCAGATTGTGGTCTGTTTGTGGTGGGGCCCGCAGCGCTGATCATGCGCAACACGAACTCTTTCAATTCACCCCGTTGGATCAATGCCTCGATCTGCCTTTTAAGACTATAGCATTCGGAGGTCAAGTGACCGTATTCCCGAAGGAACTTGCAATATTTAGATCGATCGCGAGTCGCGAGATCTTTGCTCATTGGAGCCGGGGGAGTGAATTTGTCAAGTGCCAAAGCCAGGATTCGCTCCGGCGTCGTGTTCAATGGTGTGAATGACGAGTAGCCCTTAAAGTTTTCCGTAAGTCATGGCTTTTGGGGCATCAGAGGTCGACTATTAGACGTCAGACCCCCTCTGTTTCGTCTTTTACGGGAGTTGCCTCGCTCGTCGCTAGGCTCGTCTCGGCGGTGAGGGCTTTGATTAATGCCCTTGCGGCCATCGAGGTAATCTTCGACTCCCATGAAGGTCTTGACTCGATTCATTAACTCGGCCATGGTAGAAGGGACACGGCCGACGATGGACTTAAGGAAGTCACTTGTGCGCAAGCCTTCAATGATGGCAGTGATTGCGTCTTTGTCGTCAAAGCGGTAGACCTTATTCGATTCTTCAGTGAATCGGGCGAGGTATCGTCTAAGAGACTCGCCATTCTCTTGCCTGATTGACCACAGGTACATCTTGGTCTTCTTTTGGAAAATAGATGTAGCGAAGCGTGCTAGGTACATGTCCTTCAGGTCTTTGAACGAGTGGATGCTTCCTGGCCTTAAGTTCTTGAACCACTCGAAGCCAGGTCCGGCGAGGGTAAGGCTAAAAGCTTGGCACATAGCACCAGGAGAGACACCCTGCATCGTCATCCAGGTTTCATAGTGCTGGATATGGAAAGCGGGATCCGCTTTTCCATCATATGGAGCGAGGTTCGGGAGTTTGAAATTTCCCGTACATACCACGGCCAATATCTGAGCCGTGAAAGGCGAGGAATTCTCCTCAATGACCCCATAGGCACTTCCGCCTATTTTGTATTCCCGGAGATCTCGTACCTCATTTCGAAGATTGTGGATCAGAGTGATCACATCGAAATCGGTAGTCGGAATAACTCCCTGTTAGGGAGGAGTTACCTGCCGCCTTTCATTAGACCCTTGACCAGTGCAGCGGTTCTCGTTAGTTGGGGCTGCTACGGGGATGTTTGGACGAGAGCTTAGTCGCTCTCTTAGGTCATCGCCTCGCTTGTTGCGTTGGGCAGTAAGATGGTCCCTAAGATCCGGGCTTGCTACACGGAGGCGCAGGCTTTGTCTAAGAAGGCGTGCTCTTCGCGTACCCTGACTTTCCGCAACATTCTCCCTTTGACCAAGTCGGTCATGGGCCGAACGTCGGGAGCTCCTTGCTTGGGAGGCCGCAGGTGCGTTTCCCGTCTTGGGTGAAGGATTCGAAGCACCTCCTTCATTCATAGCGGGGAGTTCCCCGCCCTTTGTGAGAGCAGTCTCGATATCCTCCGAATCATCAGCACCCTCGTACTATGGGTCGCGGTCGCGACTTTCCTCATTGAGGTTCTCGGGATCTCCATCGGGAATCACCGCGTTATGCACGGGTTGCTTCGCAGCCAGTTGGCTGTGGTACCTCGCGTTCTTCGCCTTTAGTTGGCGGATATTCACCTCCAACTCCATGATGCGGTCGTCCCTGCTATTTGGAGATGGAGATGGTGAGCGGGTCGAGCTCTCTTCATGGAGTGACTCTTCGTCACCATGCGCTCGGGAGCGCAATAAGTATTTTTTGGTCCCAGTGACGTTATCGGGGTTGTTCACGCCCTCAGAATGTACGGGTGGCTGACTACTCATCTTTTCTCAAGTCCTAGAAAGTCGAGTTTGCAGAAGAAAAGAAGAAGATGGATAGGAGGGAGTTCGGGCTGAACAGGTTGTTGTCGCTGTTTTTCGGACAACGATTTAGGAGTCGCAGACGGTTGGACCCAAGGCCGGACCAAGTGGTCTCGTCTTGACTCGAGCGTGTCGGACCCGGTGTCCCGGGTCGTCCCTTAGCTGCGGATGTCCCTTGAGTTCGTCAAAGTACCTGAAAAGGAGTAGAGAACACGTGAACTACAAAGGGGAAACAGCCCTCTCCGACGCTCAACATTAGTGTGATTGAGGTGGAGTATAGAGGTTTTAGGGGTGTTTAGAGGCCAAAGCTTGAGAGAAACGAGCGAGGTATGAGTTCGGCAGCGTTTCAGTACTCAAGAATGGATTACCTGGACCAAAGGGGGTGCCTTGGTATTTATAGGCGGCCAAGGGGTGGTTTGAAGACCCCTTGGCCGAGTGAGCATGTTTGGGTCGGCCTTGGAGGAGGCTGGGTCGGCCAATGGCCGAGTAAACATGGTGGTGAGGTTCACTCGGCCATTGGCCGAGTGAAGGTCTTGGGCCGGCTGAGGTTCACTCGGCCATTGGCCGAGTGAACTGCTAGAAGGTTCACTCGGCCAATGGCCGAGTGAACTGCTGAGGCAGCTGGGAGGTTCACTCGGCCATTGGCCGAGTGAACTGCTGGAAGGTTCACTCGGCCAATGGCCGAGTGAACTGCCTTGGCGGCTGGAGGGTTCACTCGGCCATTGGCCGAGTGAACTGCTGGAAGGTTCACTCGGCCAATGGCCGAGTGAACTGCCTTGGTGGCTGAAGGGTTCACTCGGCCATTGGCCGAGTGAACTGCTAGAAGGTTCACTCGGCCAATGGCCGAGTGAACTGCCTTGGTGGCTGAGGGGTTCACTCGGCCATTGGCCGAGTGAACTGCTGGAAGGTTCACTCGGCCAATGGCCGAGTGAACTGCCTTGGTGGCTGAGGGGTTCACTCGGCCATTGGCCGAGTGAACTGTCCAATGGCCGAGTGAGCCATTTGACCCAGCCAATGGCCGAGTGAGCCATTGACTCGGCCCATGGCTGGGCTTTGACTTGGCCATTGGTTTGGGCCGGCTCCTGGTTGAGTCAGGGTTCCGCCGCCCAAGACCTCGTACTAGCCATGTGGGTCGAAGAGATGCCCTTGTTCCCGTTGGCCCTAGACGGGCCAACAACATTAGCCCCCCGAGTTTCCGGTCGAGCGTAGGTCGAGTGGAAACTCAAAATCTACGCTTTTATGCGGACGCGGGATGAATGCTCTCGGGTTTGCATCATGAGGAAAGGCCTTCGCGCGTCGCGAGGGATGACTTTTTGTTTCGGGTTGATCGTGCGTGGCTCATTTTCTCGATCTACCAATGAGGGTGTGATCGATTAGCACGGCTTTATTGTGTTGTGCGCGTCTTATTTTCTCGACTTGCCAACGAAGGCATAATCGGTTTGCACGTCTTTGTTGTCTTGTGCGCGTCTTGTTTTCTCGATTTGCCAATGAAGGCATAATCGATTAGCACGTCTTTGTTGTATTGTGCGCGTCTTATGTTCTCGATTTGCCAACGAAGGCATAATCGATTTGCGCGTCTTTATTGTATTGTTGTGCGCGTCTTGTTTTCTCGATTTGCCAACGAAGGCATAATCGATTTGCGCGTCTTTGTTGTTTTGTGCGCGTCTTGTTTTCTCGATTTGCCGCCGAAGGCATAATCGATTTGCACGTCTTTTTTGTTTTGTGCGCGTCTTGTTTTCTCGATTTGCCAACGAAGGCATAATCGATTTGCGCGTCTTTTTTGTATTGTGCGCGTCTTGTTTTCTCGATTTGCCAACGAAGGCATAATCGATTTGCGCGTCTTTTTTGTTTTGTGCGCGTCTTGTTTTCTCGATTTGCCAACGAAGGCATACTCGATTTGCGCGTCTTTGTTGTATTGTGCGCGTCTTATGTTCTCGATTTGCCACCGAAGGCATAATCGATTTGCACGTCTTTTTTTGTATTGTGCGCGTCTTGTTTTCTCGATTTGCCAACGAAGGCATAATCGAGTTGCGCGTCTTTTTTTGTATTGTGCGCGTCTTGTTTTCTCGATTTGCCAACGAAGGCATAATCGATTTGCACGTCTTTTTTTTTTTTTTTTTTTTGTTGAGCGAGCGAGCCCTAGTTTCGTTGAGCACTGTTTCCCATTAGCCCCCCGAGTTTCTCGTGTACTCGTAGAGGAGACTAGGAATTATAATGCAGCAAGATAAAGACTTCGAGGTGAAATGTGATACAATTATCATGCAAAAATAGTAAAAAATTACATCCCTGGGCCATTGGCCTTATTGAAATTCGAGATTGTCTTAAAACCGGAAATAAAATGACATAATGAGAAAAGGGGACGGGCCTAGCCCACGACATGCAGCTGTGAGCTCTCCGGTTCTTCAATCGCTGCCTGGTCCATGACAGTCACCGTCGCCGGACCCTTCCTTCCCTGCCGCGGATGGCCTTCGTGCATCGTGGCCGCCCCTACCGTTCTCAGGACATACTCTTTTAATTTCCCGTCTTGAATCAGGGCCTCGATCTGACGCCTAAGATGGTAGCACTCGGACGTCAGATGCCCGTGATCCTGGTGGTACTCACAGAACTTATTCCGATCCCTCTTCGCGGGATCCTTCGCAAGAGGAGCCGGACTCCCTAGCTTGTCGCGGTGCAGAGCTAGGATCCGCTCTTGCGGAGTGTTCATAGGGGTGTATGTTGATGACGCTCGGAAGCTATCAACGTGCGACGAACTTGGACCGGAGAGGGGGCGACCGTTAGGGGCCCGGCCTCCCTTGCTCCTCTTGCTTTGAGGGTCGGGGCGATCTTCGTCCTGTTCTTCGCGGTGGCGACTACCTTGTCCTCCTGACTTTCGGCCATCGCGGCCATCGAGATAGTCCTCGATTCCCATATGTGTGCGGGCTCTCGTCATCAGCTCCGCCATGTCTCGCGGGACTTGCCCGACAATGGACTTGAGGAAGTCGCTCGTGCGAACTCCCTCGGTGATCGCCGTGATGGCGTCCTTGTCGTCGAAGCCCTCGACTTTGTGAGACTCCTCGGTGAAGCGAGCGAGGTATTGTCTCAATGTCTCATCTCTCCCCTGTCGAATGGAGAGGAGGTGGGTCTTCGATTTCTTTTGTGCCACAAGCGTGGCAAAGCGAGCGAGGAAAGCCTCTCGCAAGGCCCGGAAGGACGGGATGCTTCCAGGCCTCAAACTTTGGAACCACTCAAAGCCCGACCCTGTGAGGGTCAGGCTGAAGGCTTGGCAGAGGGTGGCGTCCGTCTGCCCTTGCATCGTCATCCACGTCTCATAGTGTTGGACGTGGAAGTGGGGGTCCGTACGTCCATCATAGGGGGGGATGGACGGTAACTTAAAGTTTCACACGCATGGCTGCGCGAGGACCTGTGCGGCGAAGGGAGAGTATGATTCCTCGATCCCTCCGTACGGCCTTTGCCTCCCTGACTCCCTCATCTCGATGATTTGATTCTGGAGGCTCTGAATCATCGTGACCACGTCAAGCCCGTTAGCAGGGCCGACCGTCGGGGCCACGGGAGTCACCGGTTGGCGTTCGTTGGATGCTTGGTCCATGACATTGGCCTGAGGTCGGCCAAGAGTTGCGGCGGGGAGCGCGTCCCTTCAAGAATTTAGCCTTTGGCGGAGATCCTCCCCTCGGGAGTTTCTCTGCGCCGTCAAGCGCTCTCTAAGGTCCACGCTTGGTTCGTGACGAGGCGAGGTCGCCCTTGGCCGGGTCGTCCGGTGAGCGCTTCGGCTATCGGCTCCATCGTCGACCAGAGTCGCTCTCTCCTCGGTGAGGGGCCGTGTCCGGCCACCTCTTAAAACCGAGCGGGCGAGTCCCCGGGACTGTGACCGTGCCTGTTGTCGCGCCGGGTACAAAGGATCGGCCAACGCACCGTTGGCCCTCTCGGGTCGCGCTTGAGCGAGGCCAGGGGTGGCCTCGTCGGTCCTCGACTCCTCCACGTATTCGGGGTCGGAGTAATCCTGAGCAGATCGATCCTCGACGTCGTAGCCGAGGAGACCGGCGATGAGGGAGCCGTCAACGCCGGGACGGTCAAGGAGCTCCGCGAGCCGCCGGGCAGTGTCCTCTCGGAGCTCGGCCTCGGGGTCGTTCACCGGGTCTTGGGGCTGGCTCTCGCTATCGTGAGGTTGCCCTTCAAGACGGTGTGCGAGGAGTCGGAGACCGTACCTCGAGCTCGTCGCTCGGGTACCCGCGGAGGTAGTGGGTAGATGACTCATCTCTCGAGAGTCGTAGGAGTGGTGAAAGTGTGGAATGGAAGGGAGAGCGTGCTAAGGTCGGTGGTCCCCTCCCTCTAGCGCCAAAATGTTGTCGCTGTTTTTCGGACAACGATTTAGGAGTCGCAGACGGTTGGACCCAAGGCCGGACCAAGTGGTCTCGTCTTGACTCGAGCGTGTCGGACCCGGTGTCCCGGGTCGTCCCTTAGCTGCGGATGTCCCTTGAGTTCGTCAAAGTACCTGAAAAGGAGTAGAGAACACGTGAACTACAAAGGGGAAACAGCCCTCTCCGACGCTCAACATTAGTGTGATTGAGGTGGAGTATAGAGGTTTTAGGGGTGTTTAGAGGCCAAAGCTTGAGAGAAACGAGCGAGGTATGAGTTCGGCAGCGTTTCAGTACTCAAGAATGGATTACCTGGACCAAAGGGGGTGCCTTGGTATTTATAGGCGGCCAAGGGGTGGTTTGAAGACCCCTTGGCCGAGTGAGCATGTTTGGGTCGGCCTTGGAGGAGGCTGGGTCGGCCAATGGCCGAGTGAACATGGTGGTGAGGTTCACTCGGCCATTGGCCGAGTGAAGGTCTTGGGCCGGCTGAGGTTCACTCGGCCATTGGCCGAGTGAACTGCTAGAAGGTTCACTCGGCCAATGGCCGAGTGAACTGCTGAGGCAGCTGGGAGGTTCACTCGGCCATTGGCCGAGTGAACTGCTGGAAGGTTCACTCGGCCAATGGCCGAGTGAACTGCCTTGGCGGCTGGAGGGTTCACTCGGCCATTGGCCGAGTGAACTGCTGGAAGGTTCACTCGGCCAATGGCCGAGTGAACTGCCTTGGTGGCTGAAGGGTTCACTCGGCCATTGGCCGAGTGAACTGCTGGAAGGTTCACTCGGCCAATGGCCGAGTGAACTGCCTTGGTGGCTGAGGGGTTCACTCGGCCATTGGCCGAGTGAACTGCTGGAAGGTTCACTCGGCCAATGGCCGAGTGAACTGCCTTGGTGGCTGAGGGGTTCACTCGGCCATTGGCCGAGTGAACTGTCCAATGGCCGAGTGAGCCATTTGACCCAGCCAATGGCCGAGTGAGCCATTGACTCGGCCCATGGCTGGGCTTTGACTTGGCCATTGGTTTGGGCCGGCTCCTGGTTGAGTCAGGGTTCCGCCGCCCAAGACCTCGTACTAGCCATGTGGGTCGAAGAGATGCCTTTGTTCCCGTTGGCCCTAGACGGGCCAACAACACAGGTCGGGAAGTTGTTGGAATCGATCTAGGGTTTGAGAAAAAGTTTAACGCTTCGTTAAGCGGCGGAATTTTAAAAATTTTCTTTTTAAGTAAAACTAGTTTTTACTAACCTAGACAAGAGCATGTGCATGTAAATAAAAACTAATATGAGCTATTAAAGTTACTAACCTTTCTTGAAGCTTGAACCTTGTAGAAGCTTTTGGAAAGTTGCAACGCTCGTCTCCCCTCGCAGCACGTCTCTCTTTCTTTCCTCGGGAACTCGAGCAACCACGATAGTTTCTATCACTAAATCACTCGAAAAGAAGGAATTAGTGAGTGGGCACTTTTAAACACTACGACTTGAGAACGAGTCTCGAAGTCGCAGAGCTAAAGACTAGGTCGAGTGAGGACCTAGGTGCCAAGACAAGAGAAAACTGAAAATAAACTAGAGAGAGAGAGAAGAGGACTTCGGCCAAGTTCTAGAGAGAGAGTCTCTCAAATCTCTTAAACTTGGATGAATGAATTGTGAGGAAATGGGGCTCCTATTTATAGGAGAGGTCTCACCTTCAATAAGGTAGTTTCCTCTTCTATAGAATATCACATATTCATGAGCAAAAATCCTTCATTTCCCATTTCATGTTGGGCGCCCAAGGCTGCCTCCTAGAGGCTAGGATTTGTTTCCTTTTTTGTTCCTTGGCTTTCCCTTTTCTCACTTGGCCGAATTTCCTACAAGCATGTGTGGGAAATTTGTTTCCTCTTTTTCTTTTAGCAAGTATCTAAATACATTTATGCACAAAATAAACTCTCTTTCCTTGGGTATTATGGGCGCCCAACATGTCTCTAGAAGGAGCTTCTAGAAGCTTCTTCATTTATTCATGAGAACATGAAAAAGGCCCATTAAGAATTTTCAATAAAATTCTTATGAAATGAAATTAATTCACAAGGCCCAATGATCAAGTCATGGCCGAGTGAAACATGTCACAAAATGACCTTGTCAAAAAATTTATTGACATTCATTTCATCCTTTGTCTCAAAAGACAAAAATACCCTTTTAACTATTTTCGTTCTTGTTTTGGCTTAGCTTCCAGTTTAACTATTCCTATCGATGTGATTCGTGACAGTGACCTCATGGACCCAAATGAACAAAGCTTTAGCTAAACACTTGGACTCAAAAGTTCACAAACCTTTTCCAAGTTTAGCTTAATGCCAACTGACTCCACTAAAGAGCTGACACTGAAAATCTCTCGGTTCAAATGAATTTATTTTCTACTCAAGAAATCGACCTAATTATGATGAGCGGATCCACTGAATATTATCTATGTTTACCCTTCATGAATGTCATCAGCTAGTCGGGATTTACTAAATTACCATTTTACCCTTCTAGCTGTTATTTCCTCAACTCCTTTGTCGCTTGTGAATAAGTTAGAAACAATGTATTGACGAGGAGCTAACAAGTCACATTGTTTCATCCAAAAGAGTCAAGACTCAATTTGGACACTGGCCAGTTCATTTATTCACACTCCAAGGAACAAAGCATGAGGTGACATACATTGCATTTCAGCAATCTTGTACATGAATTCCATATCTATGAGAACTTCACAAAGTTACTCATGACAGACTCACAACTTAGTACTTCACCAATAGGCCTTGTTCGGAATCACATAGTGAGTCCGAACTTTGACTTTCTCAAATGAGAATACTAAGGTGTGAAATGGCATGTCTCATTTCAGGATTAAGGTAAGCATGATGCAATTCATACATAGTGACTTCGAGACATAAGAGGTTAAATGGTTTGTTCTTATCTTGTCTCTAGAAGTGCACTGGTCAATTCAGTACCTTCGGAAGATACCTAGAAGAACTATAGAGTTCCTAACTCTCAATGCCTCATAACCAGACATCATAGATTCTTCTAACAATCATACTGAGGTCAATAGTCCTTTGACCCTAAGATTGCGAATATATCGTTTTAAGCAAACTACGAAGAGTTTGTTCATGCAAATCTACATTTGTCTCTTCGTAAGTTGTTAAGTTTGTTTATGGACTAAAAGACTATGGTTTTATCATAAAGCTTCAGACAAGGAAGATTGAATGAACGTTTCAACTTTATTAATGAATGAATAGGCAATTACAAGCAAGAGTCTTCATGAGACTTTATTACATCAAATGTTCAAAATAAAGACTACAACTCTTCTTGTGGGCACCATTGACAACAAACTCCCACTTGACTCAAAGAAGGTGTGTGTAGTCCTTCATGCCTAATCCCTCACGATGTTGGTCGAAGACCTTGTTCGCTAGGGCCTTGGTGAATGGATCTGCGAGGTTGTCCACCGTTGAGATCTTCTTCACTTCCACGTCTCCGCGCTGCACGATCTCTCGAATCAAATGGTATTTCCTCTCAATATGCTTAGAGCGCTTATGGCTTCTAGGTTCCTTTGAGTTAGCGACAGCCCCACTATTATCACAATAAAGGGTCATGGGCTCGTCGACGTTTGGAACAACTTCCAAATACTTAAGGAACTTTCTAAGCCATACAGCCTCTTTGGATGCTTCACAAGCAGCCACATATTCTGCTTCCATTGTGGAGTCAGCAATGCAAGATTGCTTAATACTTCTCCACACAACAGCTCCACCATAAAGGATAAACACAGATCCCGAAGTGGATTTCCTGGAATCCTTATCCGCTTGAAAATCGGAGTCGGTATATCCCGTCATAGTCAGGTCAGTACCTGAGTATGTAAGCATCAAGTTCCTAGTTCTTCGAAGATACTTAAGAACATGCTTAACAGCAATCCAGTGCTCGGGTCCAGGGTTGGATTGGAAACGACTAACTACGCCAACGGCGAAACATATATCAGGTCGGGTGCAAAGCATAGCATACATGAGGCTTCCTACGGCAGAGGCGTAAGGAATTTTCCTCATGTCTTCAATCTCTTGTGCAGTCTTGGGAGACTGGTCCTTAGAGAGTGAAACTCCATGCCTAAAGGGTGTTTGACCCCTCTTGCAGTCTTGCATCGAGAAGCGATCCATCACCTTATCAATATAAGATGCTTGAGAGAGCGATAGGGTCCGGTTTTTCCTATCTCGAAAGATTTGGATTCCCAGAATGTACGCGGCTTCTCCTAGATCCTTCATATCGAATTGCTTTGCTAGCCAGACCTTAACCTCAGATAACTTACCCACGTCATTACCAATGAGTAGTATATCATCGACATATAGTACCAGAAACACAACTTTGCCTTCGTGTATTAACTTGTAAACACAAGGCTCATCTATTGACTGTTCAAAGCCGAAGCTCTTTACAGTTTCATCGAATCTAATGTTCCATGACCTAGATGCTTGCTTTAGTCCATAAATGGATTTAAGCAACTCACAAACCTTGGTCTCTTGACCTTTATCCACGAAACCGTCTGGTTGAGCCATGTAAATGCGCTCGTCAAGATTGCCATTCAGAAAAGCTGTCTTGACATCCATTTGCCAGATCTCATAGTCGAGAGCTGCAGCTATGGATAGGAGTATGCGGATGGATTTAAGCATCGCGACTGGCGAGAAGGTTTCTTCATAGTCAATCCCTTCTTGTTGGGTATAACCCTTCGCCACAAGTCGTGCTTTGAACGTCTCAACGTTCCCATCAGGACCCCTTTTCTTCTTGTATATCCACTTACACCCTACGGGTTTAATCCCTTCAGGAAGGTCTACAAGTTTCCAGACTTTGTTGACATACATCGAGTGCATCTCAACTTTCATGGCGTCAAGCCAAAGGTTTGATTCAGAACAAGCCATTGCTTGGCTATAGGAAACAGGATCATCCATGTCAGAGACGGCTACAAGAGAGTCTCCATAAGACATGTACCTGTCAGGCTTTTGAGTAGCCCTCCCACTACGTCGAAGTACTACTTGACGAGATTCTGATGAGTTAGGTTGTGTTTCAGTTGGGGTAAGAACAGTTCTTACAGATGAGGTAGAAGCTTCCTCACCCAACTTTTCTTCAAGCACAATTTTGCTTCTAGGTTTCGCATCCTTCATAAAGTCCTCCTCAAGGAAACGAGCATTCGTGCTAACGAAAGTCTTATCGTCCTCGGGACTATAGAAAGTAAAACCTTTGGTTTCCTTCGGATATCCTACAAACAGGCACAATTCTGACCTACTAGCCAACTTGCTAGTCTTTTGCCTCAGCACGTGTGCAGGGCAACCCCAAATTCGGATGCGGCCAAGATTCACTTTACGGCCAGTCCATCGTTCATAAGGAGTACCAGGAACCGTCTTGGACGGAACTTGGTTCAGAATGTAGGCGGCTGTTTCGAGGGCATATCCCCAAAAGGAAAGCGGGAGTGATGAGTAACTCATCATCGATCTAACCATCTCCATAAGAGTTCGGTTTCTTCTCTCTGACACTCCGTTTTGTTGAGGTGTGCCAGGTGCGGTAAGCTGAGAAGCAATACCTTCTTCTTTAAGAAAGTCGTCGAACTCTCCAGACATATACTCACCACCTCGATCAGATCGAAGGGTTTTGATCACTTTGCCAGTTTGCTTTTCCACTAAAGCCCTAAAGACCTTAAATACGTTAAAGGTCTCGGATTTGTGTTTGAGCAAATAGACAAACCCATATCGTGAGTAATCATCAGTGAAGGTAACGAAGTATTCGTATCCTCCACGTGCCTGTTGGCTGAGCGGACCACATACATCAGAATGTATTAGTTCCAGCAACTCAGTGGCTCTTCGACCTTTATCAGAGAAAGGTCGCTTAGTCATTTTTCCTTCTATGCAGGATTCACAAGTAGGTAGTGAACCTATTGCAGAGGCTTGGAGTGGACCATCCCTCACAAGTCTCTTAATCCTTTCTAGACTGATATGACCAAGTCTTAAGTGCCATAGGTGTGTTGATTTTGTTAGATCGGAGGATTAAGAAAGTTTGATCCTCTTTGGCTCCCTAATAAGATCATTATCTATTTCGGTGTCTAAAAGAGAAGGTTGAGTGGGATAGATGTAGAAAAGAGCATTCTTCATACATGCGTCAGTGACAAAAGAATTATCAGGAAACGAAATACGAATTCCATTCTTAATGAACTTTAAACAATAATCTTGCTCACGAAGACGAGCAACGGATATTAAGTTCTTCCCAAAGGTAGGAACAAAATAAACATTATTCAAGTTTAAAGTGCGGTCTTCAAAAGACAGCGTCACGGATCCCACAGCCTTTGCAGACACCAGGCTCCCATCACCCCATTTGAAACAGAACTCGCCTTCTTCTAAGCTTTTGGTTTTCTTGAAACCATTCAAGGAACAACAAATATGGTTAGTAGCAGCGGAGTCAAGAATCCACGTTGATACATTATCAGCTACTAAGCATGCTTCGGTAACTAGTACAATACTATGTTCCTTTGCTTTGAGATAGGCAGGACAGTTCTTTTTGTCGGCCTTGTAAGGTCTCTTCACAGTTTCAGAGGCGGAGGCTTTTCGCTCAGTAGCATGTGCCTCTCCTTGATTCCTCTTTCTCTTAGTGAAACCTACAGCAGTGTGAAGTTCCTCCATAAGCTTGGTAGCAGTGTACTCTAGCTTGTTTATGGAGTAGTTCATCTTGGAGGTATCAAGAGACGCGGGGAGAGTTTCTAAGATCATATCTATGAGATTCTTCCCATCAGTCTCAGATCCTAGGATTTCCATTTTATTTAGAAAACTAATGATCAGTATCATAAAGTCTCTAACAGGAGTCCTAGCCTTCATATGACAGTTCATAAACTGTCGGACTGCTTTTTGCCTTGCTTGACGCCTTTGCCCTCCAAAACTCTCAAGGAGATTGTAGAGCATGTCAGCGGCAGTCTCGATGTCACGATGTTGCTTGTTCAGCATATTGTTCATAGATGCTAAGATATAGCACCTCACAATCTCATCGGATCGAAGCCAGGCCGCTAAGGCGTCATTGTCCTCTTGAGTTGAATCATCATTCGTCAGAGGAGGACACGGGGTGGTGAGTACCCATTTGTGCTTGTTAACGGTAGGTATTATGTCGAGGTTATGTTTCGAATCTATGTAGTTTTCGTTTTCGAGTTTGATCGAGGAAAGAATGGTTGAGAGAGGGTTGAGAGACATATTGCCTATATAAGTTGAAACAAGTTTATGATTAGTCTTTGGTTTAGGATTTAAGTTTCATTAAGACTTTTGTAAAATCCAAAGGTGTTATGAACGAAATGACACTTTACTCCTTCGAGGGAAGGCCGCAACGAGTCTCCTTTCATAAGTAAATGACTCATCATTAATGCATAGCCAAGATGTCAATACATCAATTTTGACTAGCCACCTTGTAAATTGGTTTGATCACTCACATCCTTTCGCAGGGCCTCGAGGGAGGATTACTAGGGATTGAGTCTAAGTGTGTAACCAACCACTTAGTCCAAAAGATTGACTTTGAAAAACAATCCGCCGAGGGGAGGTCTTGTCATCATCGTCTCACTCTCGAACGTAGCTCATTGAGCAATGATCAGAGCAAAGCGCCCTTGAGTACTCTCATTTAAGAGAGGGCCACGAGGGTGACTCTTAGTCCGGCGACACTTGCACTTTTCATTAGTGTTGGGGATCGTGGGTTACAAACAACAAGTATAACCCTCCCACTTAGTTTTTGGAGATGGTTCATCGACTCTTTTAAGTTCGGAAACAGATTTCCTAGTTAGAGAGCGACAGAGCGGACAACTATAAGAGAATCCTAGATCGACATGTTCAGAGTAGTATTAGTGCATAAAGGCACAAGGTACATACTCGATCTTTTCCTATTTTCTATTTCGGGAAAGTGCGTGAGGAAAGTGTGAACTTCAACTCACTCGAACACTTGAAAGTTTGAGATTACACATCTTTTTATTTTTCGGCTTGTCTACAAGGAGACCTCCCACTCAAATTTTCAAGAGCATATAGATTTTGAACATATGTGATATAGATATAGTTTTGAAAACATTTTGAAAATTTATTTGATTTGGATGACAAAATATTTTCAAGTTTGAAAGTGAAAACGGTTTTTCAAAATTCAAACTAGTTTTGTAAAAATTCAATTTCAATTAATCTTTCAAAAATCAAAACTTTTAATCTTTACACATCATGTTTATAATCATATGAAAAACATTTTTGCTCAAGAAAGTTTTCTCATTAGAGTTCTATAACTCATGGTAGTGGGGTTTGAAAATCCGGATTTCTAAAAACTGGAGTTTCAGACAGCCGCGCACCTCGGAGTAAAATCGCCATAACTGGCGGCTCCGATGTCCTTTTGAGCCGAAACCGGTGGCATTGGACAGAGGACAGACAGAGCTTTAATTTGATTCAAGAATCATTAAATTTCGATTTCTGAGCAGAGAGTTATGCCGCTTTTAATGCGGGTTTACATTCCAGCTCGAAGAAAAAGAAATAAATTAAAGCTTTGTCCTTTTAGATGCGAAAAAGAATCGAGTGTAACGGAACGTTTTATGAAGTTGTTTAAAGCTTTTATTTGTGTTTTATTAGCAGGGTAATAACATAGAATAAAAGAAATAACAACATGCATAAAACGATTCAAGTAAATAAACGAAACTAGCAAGAAAATAAAACTAGTCACAAAAATTACTCGAAAAAACTCAAACCTTTAAAACACGTTTTTCAATATAAAAAATTAAAAACTTTTCGAACTGATTCTAATGTGTTTTAACATCATCCCAAACTTATAGAAAATCAACATGGTTTTTAATTTAAAGGCATGAGCAATAAATTAAAAAAAATCTAAGATTACAATTCTAACTTGTCACAAAATTAGTAAACTTTCGAAAACGATTTTCAAGCTCATAATTTTAAAACATGCACATGCATTCCTTTGACCATAGCTCTGATACCATTTGTTGGAATCGATCTAGGGTTTGAGAAAAAGTTTAACGCTTCGTTAAGCGGCGGAATTTTAAAAATTTTCTTTTTAAGTAAAACTAGTTTTTACTAACCTAGACAAGAGCATGTGCATGTAAATAAAAACTAATATGAGCTATTAAAGTTACTAACCTTTCTTGAAGCTTGAACCTTGTAGAAGCTTTTGGAAAGTTGCAACGCTCGTCTCCCCTCGCAGCACGTCTCTCTTTCTTTCCTCGGGAACTCGAGCAACCACGATAGTTTCTATCACTAAATCACTCGAAAAGAAGGAATTAGTGAGTGGGCACTTTTAAACACTACGACTTGAGAACGAGTCTCGAAGTCGCAGAGCTAAAGACTAGGTCGAGTGAGGACCTAGGTGCCAAGACAAGAGAAAACCGAAAATAAACTAGAGAGAGAGAGAAGAGGACTTCGGCCAAGTTCTAGAGAGAGAGTCTCTCAAATCTCTTAAACTTGGATGAATGAATTGTGAGGAAATGGGGCTCCTATTTATAGGAGAGGTCTCACCTTCAATAAGGTAGTTTCCTCTTCTATAGAATATCACATATTCATGAGCAAAAATCCTTCATTTCCCATTTCATGTTGGGCGCCCAAGGCTGCCTCCTAGAGGCTAGGATTTGTTTCCTTTTTTGTTCCTTGGCTTTCCCTTTTCTCACTTGGCCGAATTTCCTACAAGCATGTGTGGGAAATTTGTTTCCTCTTTTTCTTTTAGCAAGTATCTAAATACATTTATGCACAAAATAAACTCTCTTTCCTTGGGTATTATGGGCGCCCAACATGTCTCTAGAAGGAGCTTCTAGAAGCTTCTTCATTTATTCATGAGAACATGAAAAAGGCCCATTAAGAATTTTCAATAAAATTCTTATGAAATGAAATTAATTCACAAGGCCCAATGATCAAGTCATGGCCGAGTGAAACATGTCACAAAATGACCTTGTCAAAAAATTTATTGACATTCATTTCATCCTTTGTCTCAAAAGACAAAAATACCCTTTTAACTATTTTCGTTCTTGTTTTGGCTTAGCTTCCAGTTTAACTATTCCTATCGATGTGATTCGTGACAGTGACCTCATGGACCCAAATGAACAAAGCTTTAGCTAAACACTTGGACTCAAAAGTTCACAAACCTTTTCCAAGTTTAGCTTAATGCCAACTGACTCCACTAAAGAGCTGACACTGAAAATCTCTCGGTTCAAATGAATTTATTTTCTACTCAAGAAATCGACCTAATTATGATGAGCGGATCCACTGAATATTATCTATGTTTACCCTTCATGAATGTCATCAGCTAGTCGGGATTTACTAAATTACCATTTTACCCTTCTAGCTGTTATTTCCTCAACTCCTTTGTCGCTTGTGAATAAGTTAGAAACAATGTATTGACGAGGAGCTAACAAGTCACATTGTTTCATCCAAAAGAGTCAAGACTCAATTTGGACACTGGCCAGTTCATTTATTCACACTCCAAGGAACAAAGCATGAGGTGACATACATTGCATTTCAGCAATCTTGTACATGAATTCCATATCTATGAGAACTTCACAAAGTTACTCATGACAGACTCACAACTTAGTACTTCACCAATAGGCCTTGTTCGGAATCACATAGTGAGTCCGAACTTTGACTTTCTCAAATGAGAATACTAAGGTGTGAAATGGCATGTCTCATTTCAGGATTAAGGTAAGCATGATGCAATTCATACATAGTGACTTCGAGACATAAGAGGTTAAATGGTTTGTTCTTATCTTGTCTCTAGAAGTGCACTGGTCAATTCAGTACCTTCGGAAGATACCTAGAAGAACTATAGAGTTCCTAACTCTCAATGCCTCATAACCAGACATCATAGATTCTTCTAACAATCATACTGAGGTCAATAGTCCTTTGACCCTAAGATTGCGAATATATCGTTTTAAGCAAACTACGAAGAGTTTGTTCATGCAAATCTACATTTGTCTCTTCGTAAGTTGTTAAGTTTGTTTATGGACTAAAAGACTATGGTTTTATCATAAAGCTTCAGACAAGGAAGATTGAATGAACGTTTCAACTTTATTAATGAATGAATAGGCAATTACAAGCAAGAGTCTTCATGAGACTTTATTACATCAAATGTTCAAAATAAAGACTACAACTCTTCTTGTGGGCACCATTGACAACAGAAGTCCCCTCCTTCTAGCGCCAAAATGTTGTCGCACGAAAATGAACAACTATTATATACCTCGGGCGGTTCGATCCAAGGCCGGACCAAATGATCGCACCCGGGCCAAAAGTGTGAACTCGAAAGTCTCGACCTAGGCTTTCTCCGATCAACCCACCTCTCAGAGGAGAGAAGGGGTGAGGAGGGGGAGTGACCATGCCTTACGTGTCGGCTACCTACGTACCTGTGTGTGGGATCAGGTCAGAACGTAGTTCAAGCGTATGTAATGCAGAGCGAGGCGCGGAGCCTAGGGGAGAGGCTTACTCGACAAAGGAGACGGAGGGCGGAGGAGTCCTTGGCGACATCTCAGAACTTCGGAGATCGCGGGTGTTGTCGCACGAAAATGAACAACGATTGAATACCTCGAGATGTTCGATCCAAGGCCGGACCAAGTGATCGCACCTGGGCCAAAAGTGTGAACTCAAAAGTCTCGAGCTGGGCTTTCTCCAATCAACCCGCCTCTCGGGAGAGGGAAGGGGTGATGAGGAGGAGTGACCATGCCTTGTGTGTCGGCTGCCTACGTACCCGTGTGTGGGATCAGGTCATAACGTAGTTCAAGGCGTATGTAACGCAGTGTAAGGCGCAGAGCCTTAATGGAGAAGCGTACTCGACGAAGGAGACGGTGCGCGGAGGAGTCCACGGCACCGTCTCAGAACTTCGGAGATCGCAAGCGCGAGAGAGAATGTGTGTTTTCTCTCTTTTGGAGACGTGGAAGACTCTAAGTCAAGAGTTACTTGTTGTGGCGGAGATTCCGGACGCGTAGGCGATTTCTAGTCAGAAATGCAGGATGCGTAGGCGATTTCTTGTCAGAAATGGTGGACGCTTCTAGGGTGCTAGACGCGTAGGCGATTTTCATTTGAAAACCGTTAGAGCACTCGTGGGCTCTAGATTAATCGTTCGATCAAGAGAGGCGGCACTCGGGAGTCCCTGGAAAGCGCTTCAGAATCTCTGAGAACGAGAAATCGATGAGAATCCGCTTCAGGCCAAGGATGGCATCCAGAGAAGCAGAGAGAAGTCTCAAGTTCCTTGAGAATGAATGGGATGGTTTTCCCCTGAATGACAGGGGGTATTTATAGTAGTTAAGGGCCTAAGGAGGTGTGTTTCTCGTCCATGTGGGACTAAAGAGCAGGTTCCCCTCGAGGTGGAGCGCGCCCCGCCAAGAAGTCGAGTGCGGCGCGCGCGGTGTGCTTGATGGCGTGGCGCGCCATACGCCATGCGCGCGCGGTGTGCTTGATGGCGCGGCGCTCCTCCAACTGGCGCGGCGCGCCATGCGCCATGCACGCGCGGTATGCTTGATGGCGCGGCGTGCCATGCGCCATGCGCGCATGGTGTGATTTGTGGCGCAGCGCACGGCATGCTACGTGTACGCGCCCCGTCTTGTGGGGCTCTTGTGGGCCTTGGTGACATTCATTTTATTTGGCCCGTTGGGCCTTCGGAGCTCCGGATATCGTGAAAGTCTCTACTTGAGGAGAACGACTCGACTTGAGGGGCTAGGCTTGACTCGAGGAGAATGACTCGACTCGAGGGGTGAGGCTCGACGTGAGGAGAGTGACTCGACTCGAGGAGGCTGAAAGTTTCGACATGAGGGCTTGCTAGCGACTCGTGATGGAAGGCTTGCCACTCTTCAGGACCTCCGGCCTGACCATCGGCCCTTTGAGCGACGTGCCTTCTCGGCATTCCGGTTTTCCAAAAACAACCGACAACATTAGCCCCCCAAGTTCATCGCACGGGAGGCTTCGGGTGGTGAACCTCTAGTTGTTTCAGCCGGGTGTTTGAGGAAAATTTATTTCCCAAAGCTTCGCCGTCGCGAAGCCTTCGTGGTTACGAAGGATAATTTTCATAATTGCATGTACTCTCTTTCGCTTTTCTGTCTCTCTCAACACGATTGTGCGTTCAACACGTGGAGTAGGATCCAAGCGAATACGAGGCGTAGCTCAACGTGGGCGAGGAGGACGCGATCGCATCCATTGCTCTAGCCCCGGAGCAACGGGGACATGCGTGCGCAGGTAGGGCGTGCGTGTGCGTAGAGGCGGACTGGCGTGTTACAGCTAGTTCATCTTTGGGCGAGGTCATGCCCAAGTCTCTCTTCGATGGAGTTTTGTTTGATGATATTTTCAAGCGGAGTTTGTAGGACTCGATGGTGACTAGCAGGGCGACGATTATGTAATCGTGATCTATCAGGGGAAGATCATGGCGTCCATCTCGGCCAGCTTGGAAGGCGACAGCATTTTTGCGTTTCGCAAAGGCGTGCTCATTCCGAGGCCTCGAAGACGGAGGTTGATGCTGCGGGCTGATGCTTCGAGAAGACGGAGTGGTACCTGGTGGAAGGCTCTACCGCATCGGAGGGCTTCCACTGCTCGGGGATCAATGTTCGAAGTTCGATCACGCATCAAGCATAAGTGGGTCTCACGGGGCATCCGCCATTCCAACTTTGGGGACGCTTCTCCGTCTGCATTCGGAAGATCGGCCCTTATTCCCCAGACGTGAGGAGCAAAGCTCGACTCATGGAGAATGACTCGACTCGAGGAGCAAGGCTTGAGTCGAGGAGAATGACTCGACTCGAGGAGCAAGGCTCGACTCGAGGAGAATAACTCGTCTCGAGGGGCAAGGCTCGACTCGAGGAGAATGACTCGACTCGATGATTGAGACTCGAGTCGAGGAGAATGACTTGAGAGGGAGAATGACTCGACTCGAGGAGCAAGGCGCGTTTCGAGGAGAATGGCTTGACTCGAGGAGCAAGGCTCGACTCGAGGAGAATAACTCGACTCGAGGAGCGAAGCTCGACTCGAGGAGAATGACTTGACTCGAGGAGCGGGACTCGACTCGAGGAGAGTGACTCGAATCAAGGAGCGAGGCTCGACTCGAGGCGAGTGACTCGACCCGAGGAGCAAGGCTCGACTCGAGGAGGGTGACTCGAATCGAGGAGCGAGACTCGACTCGAGGAGAGTGACTAGACTCGAGGTGCAAGGCTCGATTCGAGGAGGATGACTCGATTCGAGGAGCAAGGCTTGACTCGAGGAGAGTGACTCATCTCGAAGAGCAAGGCTTGACTCGAGGAGAATGACTCGACTCAAGGAGCGAAGCTCGACTCGAGGAGAATGACTCGACTCGAGGAACAAGGCTTGACTCGAGGAGAATGACTCGACTCGGGAGCGAAGCTCGACTCGAGGAGAATGATTTGACTTGGGGAGCAAGGCTCGACTCGAGGATAGTGATTTGACACGAGGAGCGAAACTCGACTCGAGGAGAATGATTTGACTTGGGGAGCAAGGCTCGACTCGAGGACAGTGATTTGATTCGAGGAGCGTAGCTCGACTCGAGGAGAATGACTCGACTCGAGGAGCGAGGCTCGACTCGAGGAGAATGATTTGACTCGGGGAGCAAGGCTCGACTCGAGGACAGTGATTTGACTCGAGGAGCGAGGCTCGGCTTCAGAAGATTCAACACGACCTCATTCGTCGCCTGGGAATCTTCCAGGAGGAGCTTGCTCGAGCGAAGTCTCAGCTAGCTCAGGCCGAGCGAAGTTCTTGCTCAAAGGCGGTTGCGAAGATGGCAACACCTACGCCTTGTATGGCGGTTCAAGTGCGCCTTGTGGCGGCTTCAAGTGCATTGCGATTAGTCTCACATACAACGCCTTGTGGCGACTCAGAGGGCGTCGTGAGAGACGGTCTTGTGCATCATTCAGGCGTTTTAGACACGTCGCGAGGGTTGGCCAAGATGTGCCATGTAGGCTTCCGAGGTGTGCCGTATAGGCGTTTTAGATGTGCCACGTAGGCATCTTAAGTGCGCCATGTGGGAATCTTAGGTGCGTCGCGAGGGACAACTTGGTAGCGTCATGTTGGCGTCTTACGTGCGTCGCGAGGGACGACTTGGTAGCGCCATGTAGGCGTCTTAGGTGTGCCATGTAGGCGTCTTAGGTGCGTCACGAGGGACGACTTCGTTGCGCCATGTAGGCGTATTACGTGCGCCATGTAGGCATCTTAGCCTGCATCTCTGGGATGTCTTATGGCGCGCCGCGGAGGCATCTTCAGCCTGCATCTCTGGGATGTCTTATGGCGCGCCGCGGAGGCGTCTTCAGCCTGCATCTCTGGGATGTCTTATGGCGCGCCGCGGAGGCGTCTTCAGCCTGCATCTCTGGGATGTCTTATGGCGCGCCGCGGAGGCGTCTTCAGCCTGCATCTCTGGGATGTCTTATGGCGCGCCGCGGATGCGTCTTCAGCCTGCATCTCTGGGATGTCTTATGGCGCGCCGCGGAGGCGTCTTCAGCCTGCATCTCTGGGATGTCTTATGGCGCGCCGCGGAGGCGTCTTCAGCCTGCATCTCTGGGATGTCTTATGGCACGCCGCGGAGGCGTCTTTATCCTGCATCTCTGGGATGTCTTATGGCGCGCCGCGGAGGCGTCTTCAGCTTGCATCTCTGGGATGTCTTATGGCGCGCCGCGGAGGCGTCTTCAGCCTGCATCTCTGGGATGTCTTATGGCACGCCGCGGAGGCGTCTTCAGCCTGTATCTCTGGGATGTCTTATGGCACGCCGCGGAGGCGTCTTCAGCCTGCATCTCTGGGATGTCTTATGGCGCGCCACATAGGCGTCTTCAACCTGCATCTCTGGGATGTCTTATGGCGCGCCGCGGAGGCGTGTTAGGTGAACGCTTGTTCCCGTTTATGTTCGAGTGTTT
Source organism: Urtica dioica subsp. dioica (assembly GCF_054948205.1). Lineage (NCBI taxonomy): Eukaryota > Viridiplantae > Streptophyta > Magnoliopsida > Rosales > Urticaceae > Urtica > Urtica dioica. The sequence goes on along the minus strand of NC_142760.1, from coordinate 20,807,934 downwards.
TGTTTTGGTGGAGCGTACTTTTTTTGGGTGGAGCTTACTTTCTTGAGGATTTTGAGTGTACTTACCGTTGCCGATGTCCGGCCTGACCATCGGCCCTTTGAGTGGCCTGTTTCTCGGCGATCCGGGTTTTCCGAAAACGAGCGACAACAAATAACATGGACTCGAACGGGGCGGAGGAGGAGCCTTGTACGTGTGGTTGATGTAGTGCGCTATCTTCCCTTGGGAGACTTCTCGCACGTACTTCTTCCTTTGCGTGCTTGAGTCTCCGAACTCTGACGACGTGCAGCTGTGAGCTTTCCGATTCTTCGATTGCTGCTCGGTCCGTAACGGTTACCATCGCCGGACCTTTCCTTTCTTGCCGCGGGCGCTCTCCGTGTGCCGCGGCTGTCCCGATTGTTCTAAGGACGTACTCTTTCAATTTCCCGTCTTGAATTAGGGCCTCGATCTAACGCTTGAGCTTGTAACATTCAGACGTCAGATGCCCATGAACTTGGTGGTATTCACAGAACTTACTTCGATCCCGCTTTGCGCGATCCTTTGTGAGAGGAGCGGGGCTTCCTAGCTTGTCGCGGTGTAGGGCTAGGATCCGCTCTTGCGGAGTGTTCAGGGGGGTGAACGCCGAAAACTTTCGAAAGCTATCGACGTGCGGAGGCCTCGGCCCAGGGAGGGAGCGACCGTTAGGGGCCTGTCCTCCCTTGTTCCTCATCTTTCGAGGGTCGGGACGATCTCCGTCCTGATCGTCGCGGCGGCGACTGTTTTGTCCCCCCGTCTTCCGGCCGTCTCGGACATCAACGTAGTCCTCGATCCCCATGTAAGTGCGGGCTCTCGACATTAGCTCCGCCACATCCCGTTGGACCTTTTCGACAATAGACTTGAGGAAGTCACTCGTGCGAGCTCCCTCGGTGATCGTCGTGATGGCGTCCTTGTCGTCGAACCCTTCGACCTTGTGAGACTCCTCGGTGAAGCGCGCTAGGTAAACTCAGATTCTCATCGCCTCGTCGGACTGTCTCGTCACTAATTGGTAAGCCCGCTCCCTTTCGTCATTATTTTAATATTTTCCGGCGACGTGTTCATCGTTACATGTGCCGATGTGGTCCCCCAATCACATGTCGGCTAACGGGCCCCCCGAGGATTTCAACTCTTTCTTTTTTTACGATCCTTGTGAGACTTTAGACGATTTCTTTGGTCGATTTTCACCGCCCCCGGTTGACAACCAATCTCTCTCAACTTTGGCTTTGATTTTCTCGGACCGGGCGACGATGGGCATGGGCGATCAAGACTTCCCCTCGGTGGACAACTGGTTGGCGGGCGAGGACGATCACCCGACGGTCGAGGAGGCCAGGCGAGGCTTGGAGGGCGAGCGCGCGGCCGACATGGCCGCATAGGAGGATTCTGTCTGGCCGCGCGCGGCGAACCAGGCCGGGATGAGTGCCGGGGAGACCGGTGGGGCCGAACAACGCCACGCCACCGCGGGGGGAGCCACGATTGGCTGGGTCGGCGTTGTCTGTGCTAGACCCAGCCCCGGAGGGACGTCTGCCGGGCCGCGCGCGACAGGACCGGCCGGGGAGCACGCCGGCAGGGCCGAGGAGACCGACGCCGGCGTTAAGGGAGCCGAGCCCGAACAGGTCGGCGCTGTCTAGCGAGACATCCCTCGGTCTGAGGGGGTTCGGTCGGCCGCGGAGGACGCTGGAGAGGCGGGCGAGCCCCGGGACGGCGCGTCTGGCGGGATGGGCACAGGGGACGACACGCTGGCGTGGAGAGACGCCGCCGGGGACGGCGCTAGTGCCGGGGAGGACCCCACCCTCTTGGGTGGGGCTGGTTTACAGGTGGCCGGCGGCCGAGGGAGCCCAGGGGGACCAGCCCCGACCGGGCTGGAGCGCGCGCATGGTGTTGGACCGCCGCCCATGGCCGGAGAAGGGGTGGCGGCCGGCCTGGCTCACCTGGGAACCCTAAAACCCATTGGGCCGGGCCTAAGTGAGGGAGAACCAGCCCGTCTTGGGCTGGGCCGCGCGCCTGGGCTGGAAGCACAACGAGAAGGCCGCCCGGACAGCCCAGGATTCAACGGGCGCGAGGGGAACCTGTTTGGGCCGGTCCTTAGCATCGTTGACCCGCGGACCCGAGGGCCCGGCGCGTGTCACGGGCCCACGGCTGGGCCAGACGCGCTGGTGGGGATGCCTTCTAAGGCTGTCGCGCAAGAAACGGGCCTTACCGGGCCGAGCACGCGCATCATGGCTCAAACGGCCCATTCGGGCGACCGCTGTGAGGAACCCCTTGAGCCAAGGGCTGCTCCCAACGCCGAGGGCTCGGGCGAGACGTCGAGTCGCCTTACTCTATCGATCGCCCCAACCAGCTTGACCGCGCAGGAGGAGGAGCGTGCCTCGTCGTTCCCTATCAGGGAATCAGCGATTCGAGATGGCTTCAACTGCTCCGGCGTCAACTTCCCGAGTTCTCTTTCATTTGCCAGCTTCAGGGGTTTGAGAAAGCGCTTTTGCATTCCGCCAGCGGTATCGTTACAGCGACCGTTGCCTGAAGATCTTCTGACTCGCCCTCGGAAAGGGTACGCCGCCGGTCACGGGGCGAGTGTCCGCGGGGGGCTGCGATTGCCTTTCCAGTTAGTGATCCAGGATCTCTTGGTCCGTATCAACGTCCACGCGGCTCAGATGTCTCCATCCTTCTATCGCATGGTGGCCGCCTGCCACATGATGCTGCATCGAGCGAAAGGCCGGGCCGTGACGGCCGATGATATTAGGAACCTCGTGTCCGTCTTCGACGTCCCTGGGAAATCTGTCTTCTACAAGGTTCAACATCGGAAGCGGTTTCCCATCCTCACCAAGCTAACTTCTAAACATCGTTACCCTTGGGTGTGGGTATCCGAATCTGCCTTCGGGACGGCGCCTCTCACCTTCGGACCCGCGGCCGATTTCCCGGCCTATTACGGCATTGGGAGTTCCGAGCTCGCGCTCGTGGTCGGATCAATACCGGATTCGAGGCGACAGGGATCGCTCTTCGAGTCCCCGAAGGTCCCCGACGACCCGGACCCGGCGCGGAGGTCGTGGCGGACCCCGAGTCTGAGGCGGGGGGTTCGTCTGCCCCCCTCCCTGACGTGGGGGGTACTAACCATATACGCTTTTGTGCAATCGCACCTCCTAATTGTTTGCGTTTGTTGTTATATTCTAGTTGACTGACGCCTTTTCCTTTCTTTTGTAGATACCATGGCTCGAAATCGATCGCGCGCGCAAGAGCCGAGGGCAGAGCCCACTGCTAAAGCTTTGGCCGCGGCTCATTCCCGAGTCGAGGCTCGTCGCGGGGGATCGCCAGTGCGGGCGAAGAACGAGGCGATCTCTTCAAGCAAGCGACCATCGTCGTCGGTCTCCATCGGTTCGCCTCCCGACCGCAAGTGCGCTCATACATCGGCGGCATCAGGTGGCATGGACTCAATGCTTCTGGCGGAGGCGGCGGAGCTACGAGGCCAATATTCTCAGGGAATCCTCGAGACCCCTCTGGGAGACTTCAAGGGTCTGCTGACGACGAGTGATCTCGATTACTTCCAAAATGGAGTTCGCAACGCCCGAAAGGTATGGCCTATTTGTTTTACCTACACGCATCCCTTGTACTTGTTGCGATAATACATGTACCACCATTTTTTGCAGATGCTCGCGTGTCACGAACGAGGTGAACGCGTCCTCCGGGACTTACTTCGGAGAATGCAAATCATGAAGAGAGACATGGAGAGCGCGGCGGCTGACCACGTTGCTGCTTTCGTGGGGGTTCGGACCGCCCAAGAGTTTCAGGCGCTCGAGGAAGAGTCGAGGCGGACCCGCGATGAGCTGGCGGCCGAGAGATCACAGTGCGTGACGACGCAGGCATCCCTGGAGAAGGCGGAGCAAGCCGCCGACACTTTCTTGGGGGAGACGAAGAAATTCCAGGCGGCGCTCTCGAGTCGAGACGAGGAGTTGAGCATCGTCCATGCTCGGCTATCGGCGAGCGAGATCTCTCGGGTTAAGGCCGAGAGGGAGAAGGATTCGCTGCTAATGGAGATGCAGACCCTCATCGAGGAGAAGGATGATGCCGTGCGGTCCAAGGCGGACCTAGAGGATGATTGGGACCTCGCGTTAAAGGTGGCTCGTTACGAAGCGGCCATTCGGGTTTGAGACGCCACCGCGAAGGAAAACGCGTCCCGCGGGACCACTTTTTTCCTTCTTTGACACCATGTTCCCTCCTCTGGATGACGAGCCACAGGTGGACGACCCGCATCCCCAACTCCCCGCGGAGGCTGCGCAATCGACAAACCGTCTTCCTGACGGCGATGCTACCGACAGGACGGGCGCCCCTCGCCCCGAGGATAATGAGGAGCAGATCGACATCGGCTCAAAGTAGCCAATTTTATTTTTACCTTCCGCGCAGTTGTTTAGCGCTTGCATTGTGTTTTCTTTCGGATATTTGTCATGGTTTCTTTCGTTTGACATTCGTTGCGTTTTCTTTTCCGTTGGGTTGTTTATGCAACATTATTTGCTTTGGTTAAAGCTTCTTCCGACTCATCATGCGTCTTATTTTCTCGATTTACTATGCTTAGCGTAACCGATTCGTGTAATCCGATTAGTGTGTGTCTTACAAACCCGGCTTACTATATCTAGCGTAACCGGTTTGCACGGCTTACTGCCACACCTGGCGGCGAAGTTTCCCGCGGACGCTGGCTAGACCAGTTTCATCCGGCGGGTGCGACTCTCTGCCATCCATTCGTGACTCGCTGCCTATCGGCATGTACGAGCTGGGCAGCCGTCGCGCCCATCTTCCGGTGAGTACGCTACCTATCGGCGTGTGCATTATGCACCGGGACAGGCTTGTTGTGAACGCAGTTCCCAGTGAGCGTGGTACCTGTCGGTACGCGTGTCACGTTTTGGGTTTTGACTGCCAGGATCGACGGTCCGGTGCGCGGACATGATCCATCGACGCCCCGCTGCCTATCGGTGTGCGAGGCGTGGAATCGTGCGAGGGCACTGCGCGAAAGACGTGTGGGGTCAGAGGTCCGGTGCGCGGACCCGACTCGCTGGCCTTTCACTACCTCTCGGTGTGCAAAGCGTTGACTCATGCGAGAGCGTCGCACGAGGGGGTTTATAGGGTCGGAGGTCCGGTGCACGGATCCGACCCGTTGGCGTTTCGCTACCTGTCGGTGCGCGAAGCGTTGGATCGTGCGAGAGCATCGCACGCAAGATGTGTACCTGTTAGCCTCGTTAGCCCCCCGAGTTTCTTGTGTACTCTAAGAGGATACTAGAAATTATAATATAACAGGATAAAGGCTTTGAGATGAAATGTAATTTAATTATCATGTCGAAATAGTAAAAAATTACACTCCCAAGCCATTGGCTTTATTAGAAACTCGAAATTGTCTTTTGCTGAAATTGAAAATAAGATGAAAACAACAAAACATAAGGCAATCGGGAACGGGCTTCTATTTGTAATATTGTCGCAGGTGCTCCGCGTTCCACGGGTGTGTGAATACGAGTCCTTCTAGGTTCTCGAGCTCGTACGTGCCGTTGTGGATGGCTCGGCGCACACGGTACGGGCCTTCCCAGGTGGGGCCCAGAACCCTTGCACCTTGGTGTTTTGGAACACCCTTCTAAGGACGAGGCTTCCGTCGGCGAACTTCCGCAGCTTGATCTTGGAATTGTAGTACTCCTCGACCTTCCTTTTCTGCGTGGCAAGGCGGGAAAGTGCGTCCGCCCTCTTCTCGTCTATGAGGTCCAGCTCGAGCCTGATTGCGTCGTCGTTGGCGGCTTATTCATACTCCTCGATGTGCAACGTTGGCAGCTTGGTCTCGACGGGTACCACGGCCTCGACGCCGAACGCGAGAGCGAAAGGGTTTCGCCGGTCGCATTTCGTGCGGTGGTTCGGTATGCCCACAAGACCATGGGAAGCTCGTCGGCCCAAGCCCCCTTTCTTTCTTCCAGCTTCTTCTTCAGGTTCTCTTTGATCGTCTTGTTGACCGCCTCGACCTGACCGTTGGCTTGAGGATGGCGGGAAGAAGAGAAAGTCTTGCTGATGCCCAGTTGTTCGCACATGTCCCAGAGGCGCGCATTGTCGAATTGCTTTCCGTTGTCGGTTACAATCGACGTAGGGATCCCGAAGCGGCAGACAATGTTCTTCCAGATGAAGCTCGCCGTGTTCGCCTCGGTGATCTTTGCCAGCGGTTCGGCCTCTACCCATTTCGTGAAGTAGTCGATCGCCACGATCGCATGCTTGTAACTCGCTGCCTTCCGGCTCACGAGCTGGGCGGCGAGCGTGGTACCACATTTGTGTGGCCAGGTTTCACGTGGACGCTGGCTAGACGAGATACGTCCGGCGGACGCAAGACTTTGAAACCCATTTGTAACTCGCTGCCTTCCGGCTCACGAGCTGGGCGGCGAGCGCGGTGTCACATTTGTGTGGCCATACCATCTCATGAACATGGCACCACTGGGCTCGTGCGTCACGTGACAGGCAAGGTCGGGTGCAGACTTGATCCCCCGGCGAGTGTGGCACCTTAGTGCGCTGGTCGCATTTCCGGGTTGGGTCTCTTGGGTCGACCCTTGTGCCTTTGTGAGTGCGGCTCCCTGGTGCGCGTCTAGCGTTTGGGTACTTAGGTGGCCCGTTCTTATTTGGTACTCGACTCAAGGAGTGAACTCCACTCGAGGAGAAATGTAGAGTCAGCACGAGGAGTAGCTTATTGACCCGTGGACTCGGTACTCGACTCGAGGAGTGAACTCAACTCGAGGAGAAACGTAGAGTCGGCACGAGGAGTAGCTTGTCGACTCGTGGGCTCGGTACTCGACTCGAGGAGTGAACTCAACTCGAGGAGAAACATAGAGTCGGCACTAGGAGTAGCTTATCGACCCGTGGACTCGGTACTCGACTCGAGGAGTGAACTCAAGTCGAGGAGAAACGTAGAGTCGGCACGAGGAGTAGCTTGTCGACTCGTGGACTCGGTACTCGACTCGAGGAGTGAACTCAACTCAAGGAGAAACGTAGAGTCGGCACGAGGAGTAGCTTGTCGACTCGTGGATTCGTAACTCGACTCGAGGAGTGAACTCAACTCGAGGAGAAACGTAGAGTCGGCACGAGGAGTAGCTTGTCGACTCGTGGGCTCGGTACTCGACTCGAGGAGTGAACTCCACTCGAGGAGAAACGTAGAGTCGGCATGAGGAGTAGCTTGTCGACTCGTGGGCTCGGTACTCGACTCGAGGAGTGAACTCAACTCGAGGAGAAACGTAGAGTCGGCACGAGGAGTAGCTTGTCGACTCGTGACCTGGGTACTCGACTCGAGGAGTGACCTCAAGTCGAGGAGAGACGTAGAGTCGGCACGAGGAGTAGCTTGTCGACTCGTGGGTTCGGCACTCGACTCGAGGAGTGCACTCAACTCGAGGAGAAACGTAGAGTCGGCACGAGGAGTAGCTTGTCAACTCGTGGACTCGGCACTCGACTCGAGGAGAAACGTAGAGTCGGCACGAGGAGTAGCTTGTCGAATCGTGGATTCGTAACTCGAGTCGAGGAGTGAACTCAACTCGAGGAGAAACGTAGAGTCGGCACGAGGAGTAGCTTGTCGACTCGTGGATTCGTAACTCGACTCGAGGAGTGAACTCAACTCGAGGAGAAACGTAGAGTCGGCACGAGGAGTAGCTTGTCGACTCGTGGGCTCGGTACTCGACTCGTGGGCTCGGTACTCGACTCGAGGAGAAACGTAGAGTCGGCACAAGGAGTAGCTTGTCGACTCGTGGACTCGGTACTCGACTCGAGGAGTGACCTCAACTCGAGGAGAAACGTAGACTCGGCACGAGGAGTAGCTTGTCGACTCGCGGGCTCGGTACTCGACTCGAGGAGTGAACTCAAGTCGAGGAGAGACGTAGAGTCGGCACGAGGAGTAGCTTGTCGACTCGTGGGTTCGGCACTCGACTCGAGGAGTGCACTCAACTCGAGGAGAAACGTAGAGTCGGCACGAGGAGTAGCTTGTCGACTTGTGGACTCGGCACTCGACTCGAGGAGTGAACTCAATTCGAGGAGAAACGTAGAGTCGGCACGAGGAGTAGCTTGTCGACTAGTGGACTCGGCACTCGACTCGAGGAGTGAACTCAACTCGAGGAGAAACGTAGAGTCGGCACGAGGAGTAGCTTGTCGACTCGTGGATTCGTAACTCGACTCGAGGAGTGAACTCAACTCGAGGAGAAACGTAGAGTCGGCACGAGGAGTAGCTTGTCGACTCGTGGGCTCGGTACTCGACTCGAGGAGTGAACTCAACCCGAGGAGAAACGTAGAGTCGGCAAGAGGAGTAGCTTGTCGACTCGTGGGATCAGTACTCGACTCGAGGAATGAACTCAACTCGAGGAGAAACGTAGAGTCGGCATGAGGAGTAGCTTGTCGACTCGTGGGCTCGGTACTCGACTCGAGGAGTGAACTCAACTCGAGGAGAAACGTAGAGTCGGCACAAGGAGTAGCTTGTCGACTCGTGGGTTCGGCACTCGACTCGAGGAGTGAACTCAACTCGAGGAGAAACGTAGAGTCGGCACGAGGAGTAGCTTGTCGACTCGTGGACTCGGCACTCGACTCGAGGAGTGAACTCAATTCGAGGAGAAACGTAGAGTCGGCACGAGGAGTAGCTTGTCGACTAGTGGACTCGGCACTCGACTCGAGGAGTGAACTCAACTCGAGGAGAAACGTAGAGTCGGCACGAGGAGTAGCTTGTCGACTCGTGGATTCGTAACTCGACTCGAGGAGTGAACTCAACTCGAGGAGAAACGTAGAGTCGGCACGAGGAGTAGCTTGTCGACTCGTGGGCTCGGTACTCGACTCGAGGAGTGAACTCAACTCTAGGAGAAACGTAGAGTCAGCACAAGGAGTAGCTTGTCGACTCGTGGACTCGGTACTCGACTCGAGGAGTGAACTCAACTCGAGGAGAAACGTAGACTCGGCACGAGGAGTAGCTTGTCGACTCATGGGCTCGGTACTCGACTCGACGAGTGAACTCAAGTCGAGGAGAGACGTAGAGTTGGCACAAGGAGTAGCTTGTCGACTCGTGGGCTCGGTACTCAACTCGAGGAGAGACGTAGAGTCGGCACGAGGAGTAGCTTGTCGACTCGTAGACTCGGTACTCGACTCGAGGAGTGAACTCAACTCGAGGAAAAACGTAGAGTCGGCACGAGGAGTAGCTTGTCGACTCGTGGACTCGGTACTCGATTCGAGGAGTGAACTCAACTCGAGGAGAAACGTAGAGTCGGCACGAGGAGTAGCTTGTCAACTCGTGGGCTCGGTACTCGACTCGAGGAGTGAACTCAACTCGAGGAGAAACGTAGAGTCGGCACGAGGAGTAGCTTGTAGACTCGTGGGCTCGGTACTCGACTCGAGGAGTGAACTCAACTCGAGGAGAAATGTAGAGTCGGCAGGAGGAGTAGCTTGTCGACTCGTGAACTCGGTACTCGACTCGAGGAGTGAACTCAACTCGAGGAGAAACGTAGAGTCGGCACGAGGAGTAGCTTGTCGACTCGTGGGCTCGGTACTTGACTCGAGGAGTGAACTCAACTCCAGGAGAAACGTAGAGTCGGCACGAGGAGTAGCTTGTTGACTCGTGGGCTCGGTACTCGACTCGAGGAGTGAACTGCACTCGAGGAGAAACGTAGAGTCGGCACGAGGAGTAGCTTGTCGACTCGTGGGCTCGGTACTCGACTCGAGGAGTGAACTCAACTCGAGGAGAAACGTAGAGTCGGCACGAGGAGTAGCTTGTCGACTCGTGAACTGGGTACTAGACTCGAGGAGTGACCTCAACTCGAGGAGAAACGTAGAGTCGGCACGAGGAGTAGCTTGTCGACTCGTGGGCTCGGTACTCGACTCGAGGAGTGAACTCAAGTCGAGGAGAAACGTAGAGTCGGTACGAGGAGTAGCTTGTCGACTCGTGGGCTCGGTACTCGACTCGAGGAGAAACATAGAGTCGGCACGAGGAGTAGCTTGTCGACTCGTGGGCTCGGTACTCGACTCGAGGAGTGAACTCAACTCGAGGAGAAACGTAGAGTCGGCACGAGGAGTAGCTTGTCGACTCGTGGGCTCGGTACTCGACTCGAGGAGAAACGTAGAGTCGGCACGAGGAGTAGCTTGTCGACTCGTGGGCTCGGAACTCGACTCGAGGAGTGAACTCAACTCGAGGAGAGGCGTAGAGTCGGCACGAGGAGTAGCTTGTCGACTCGTGGACTCGGAACTCGACTCGAGGAGTGAACTCAACTCGAGGAGAGACGTAGAGTCGGCACGAGGAGTAGCTTGTCGACTCGTGGACTCGGTACTCGACTCGAGGAGTGAACTCAACTCGAGGAGAAACGTAGAGTCGGCACGAGGAGTAGCTTGTCGACTCGTGGACATACAAAAAATAAACATACAAAAAAGATATTACTTATTCATCGTCATCTATGCCTATAATGTTAATATCATCTTCTATATCGACATCAACATCTTCTCCCTCAAATACGACCCGTCTCTCATTTTCCTCATCGTCTTCTTCATCATCGTCAACAACAGTCACTAACTTAGCTTCATCGGTTTCGTGTCGATGATTCAAACGCTCGATGTTTGACAACTCAATAGTCAATGGGATCGAAGCTGAGTTGGAGGGGTCAACTTCAGGAATGTCCCAAATGTTGTCAATGGTGCCCACAAGAAGAGTTGTAATCTTTATTTTGAACATTTGATGTAATAAAGTCTCATGAAGACTCTTGCTTGTAATTGCCTATTCATTCATTAATAAAGTTGAAACGTTCATTCAATCTTCCTTGTCTGAAGCTTTATGATAAAACCATAGTCTTTTAGTCCATAAACAAACTAAACAACTTACGAAGAGACAAATGTAGATTTGCATGAACAAACTCTTCGTAGTTTGCTTAAAACGATATATTCGCAATCTTAGGGTCAAAGGACTATTGACCTCAGTATGATTGTTAGAAGAATCTATGATGTCTGGTTATGAGGCATTGAGAGTTCGGGACTCTATAGTTCTTCTAGGTATCTTCCGAAGGTACTGAATTGACCAGTGGACTTCTAGAGACAATATAAGAACAAACCATTTAACCTCTTATGTCTCGAAGTCACTATGTATGAATTGCGTCATGCTTACCTTAATCCTGAAATGAGACATGGCATTTCACACCTTAGTATTCTCATTTGAGAAAGTCAAAGTTCGGACTCACTATGTGATTCCGAACAAGGCCCATTGGTGAAGTACTAAGTTGTGAGTCTGTCATGAGTAACTTTGTGAAGTTCTCATAGATATGGAATTCATGTACAAGATTGCTGAAATGCAATGTATGTCACCTCATGCTTTGTTCCTTGGAGTGTGAATAAATGAACTGGCCAGTGTCCAAATTGAGTCCTGACTCTTTTGGATGAAACAATGTGACTTGTTAGCTCCTCGTCAATACATTGTTTCTAACTTATTCACAAGCGACAAAGGAGTTGAGGAAATAACAGCTAGAAGGGTAAAATGGTAATTTAGTAAATCCCGACTAGCTGATGACATTCATGAAGGGTAAACATAGATAATATTCAGTGGATCCGCTCATCATAATTAGGTCGAATTCTTGAGTAGAAAATAAATTCATTTGAACCGAGAGATTTTCAGTGTCAGCTCTTTAGTGGAGTCAGTTGGCATTAAGCTAAACTTGGAAAAGGTTTGTGAACTTTTGAGTCCAAGTGTTTAGCTTAAGCTTTGTTCATTTGGGTCCATGAGGTCACTGTCACGAATCACATCGATAGGAATAGTTAAACTGGAAGCTAAGTCAAAACAAGAACGAAAATAGTTAAAAGGGTATTTTTGTCTTTTGAGACAAAGGATGAAATGAATGTCAATAAATTTTTGACAAGGTCATTTTATGACATGTTTCACTCGGCCATGACTTGATCATTGGGCCTTGTGAATTAATTTCATTTCATAAGAATTTTATTGAAAATTCTTAATGGGCTTTTCTTATGTTGTTATGAACAAATGAAGAAAAATCTAGAAGGCTTCTAGAAAGTCTTACACGCCCAAACCCAAGAGAAGAGAGACCAATTTTGTGCATTAATGTATCAAGATACATGCCAAAAGAAAAAGAGGAAATGAATTTCCTATGTTGGGTAAGAGGGAATTCGGCCAAGAGAGTACCAAGCAAGGAATGGAACAAAAAGGGAAACAAATCCAAGGGCTTCTAGAAGCCTATTTGGCCGAGTGACTCTAAGGGAAGGAGAGCAATATTTGCTCATGAATATGTGATATTTAATGAAAGAGGAAACTACCTTATTGAAGGTAAAACCTCCTCTATAAATAGAGGCCTCATTCCCTTCATTCCATTCATTCAACATAAGTTGGAGATTGAGAGACTCTCTCTCTAGACATTGTTGGCCGCCCCTCTTCTCTCTCTTTCTAGTTTCTATTTTCGATTTTTCTTGTCTTGGCACCTAGGTCCTCATTCGACCTAGTGTTTAGCTCTGCGACTTCGAGACTCGTTCTTAAGTCGTAGTGTTTAAAAGTGCCCACTCACTGATTCCTTCTTTTCGAGTGATTTAGTGATAGAAACATTCGTGGTTGCTCGAGGTGCCGAGGAAAGGAAGAGAGACGTGCTGCGAGGGGAGACGAGCGTTGCAAACTTTCCGAAAGCTTCTCCAAAGTTCAAGCTTCAAGAAAGGTTAGTAAATTCTTAGCTCATATTGGTTTTTAATTACATGTACTTGCACTTGTCTAGGTTAGTAAAAACTGTTTTTCTTGTAAAAGAAAATTTTTAAAATTCCGCCGCTTACCGAAGCGTTAATTATTTTCTTAAACCCTAGATCGATTCCAACACCAAATCCCTCGATGATTGCATTCCTGGACGATTTCCCACAAGCACACATACACCGCTATTTTGAGTGACTCGTTGATTATCGCAACGACGGGTGATGAACTTCACGCCATTTACAAAGCAGCTCGAATATTGATAGGCGACTTGAAGGGAACCGATAGAAAGAGAATAGAGCTTGTTGTCGCTGTTTTTCGGACAACTATTTAGGAGCCCAAAGTGGTTAGACCCAAGGCCAGACCAAGTGGTCTCACTTCGGCTCGAGCGTGTCGGGCTTGGTATCCCAAGCCGTCCCTTAGCTGTCGGTGGTGTTAATCTCGTCCAGGCACCTGAAAAGCAAGCAGAAAGAGGTGTGAACTACAAAGGGGAAACAGAGGGGGTGCCTCTGTTTACCTCTCCGACGCTCAACATTAGTAGGATTGAGGTGGATATAGAGGTTTTAAGTGTTTAGAGGCCGAGACTTGAGAGAAACGAGCGAGGTACGAGTTCGACAGCGTTTCAGTACTCAAGAATGGATTACCTGGATTAGGGGAGAGACCCCTGTATTTATAGGCAACCAAGGGGCGTTGTGAACAACCCCTTGGCCGAGGGCTGCCTCTGACTAGGCCATGGACAGCTCTGACTCGGCCATGGACACCTCTGACCCGGCCATGGACGCCTCTGACTCAGCCACGGAGGCCATGGACGGCTCTGACTCGGCCATGGACGGCTCTGACCCGGCCATGGACGCCTCTGACTCGGCCATGGACGCCTCTAACTCGGCCATGGAGGCCATGGACGGCTCTGACTCGGCCATGGATGGCTCTGACTCGGCCATGGATGCCTCTGACTTGGCCATGGAGGCAATGGCCGGCTCTGGGTCGGCCTTGGAGGCAATGGCCAGCTCTGGGTCGGCCGTGGAGACAGTGGCCGGCTCTGGGTCGGCCTTGGAGGCGAGGGCCGGCTCTGAGGCGGCCTTGGAGGCGAGGAGGCTGAGCTGAGGTCGAGCTAAGGAGGCCGAGCTAAGGAGGCCGAGCTGAGGCCGAGCTAAGGAGGCCGAGCTAAGGAGGCCGAGCTGAGGCCGAGCTAAGGAAGCCGAGCTAAGGAGGCCGAGCTAAGAAGGCCGAGCTGAGGCTGAGCTGAGGCCGAGCTAAGGAGGCCGAGCTGAGGCCGAGCTGAGGCCGAGCTAAGGAGGCCGAGCTGAGGCCGAGCTGAGGTCGAGCTAAGGAGGCCGAGCTGAGGCCGAGCTAAAGAGGCCGAGCTGAGGCCGAGCTGAGGCTGAGCTGAGGCCGAGCTAAGGAGTTGGAGGTCGGCCACGCGTCGGGGGAGTCTCGGGGTGGTCGCTATCGCGGCCGTCGCTGCTCTACCGGGCCGAGATGGACCGGTAACATTAGCCCCCCGAGTTTTTGGTCGAGCGTAGGTCGAGTGGAAACTCAAAATCTACGCTTTCATGCGGGTGCGGGATGAACGCTCTCGGGTTTGCGAGCATGCCGTAGAAGGGCTTTCAACGCATCGCGGGGGGCGGCCTCTGGTGCGTCACGAGGGACGGCCTTTGTGCGTCATGGGGGACGGCTTTTGTGCGTCCCGAGGGACGGCATCGAAGCGTTGCGAGGGATGGCTTTTGTCCCGGGTCGATCGTGCGTGGCTTATTTTCTCGACCTACCAATGAAGGCGTGATCGATTTGCACGGCTTTACTATGCATGGCTTATTTTCTCGACCTACCAATGAAGGCGTGATCGATTAGCACGCCTTTATTGTGCGTGGCTTATTTTCTCGACCTACCAATGAAGGCGTGATCGATTAGCACGACTTTATTGTGTGTGGCTTATTTTCTCGACCTACCAATGAAGGAGTGATCGATTTGCACGACTTTGGCCTCGGGGGGCCTTGGTGTCACGTTTGTGTGACCCGGTTTTCCGTGGACGCTGGCTAGACCAGGTACGTCCGGCGGACGCTAGCCTTTGAAACCCATTTGTAACTCGCTGCCTTTCGGCTCACGAGCTGGGCGGCGAGCGCGAAGCCACATTCGCGTGGCGAGGTTTCCCGTGGATGCTGGCTAGACCAGATACGCCCGGCGGACGCAAGCCTTTGAAACCCACTTGTAACTCGCTGCCTTTCGGCTCACGAGTTGGGCGGCGAGCGCGGAGCCACATGTGGGTGGCGAGGTTTCCCGTGGACGCTGGCTAGACCAGATACGTCCGGCGGACGCAAGCCTTTGAAACCCATTTGAAACTCGCTGCCTTTCGGCTCACGAGCTGGGCGGCGAGCGCGGACTCGGGTCTCAACTCGAGGACTCATGTAGAGCCTGCACGAGGAGTATCAGTCGATTTGTGGACTCGGGACTCAACTCGAGGACTCATGTAGAGCCTGCACGAGGAGCATCAGTCGACTTGTGGACTCGGGACTCAACTCGAGGACTCATGTAGAGCCTGCACGAGGAGTTACGTGAAGAATCGGCACGAGGAGTGTCACTTGACTCGTAGACTCGAACTCGACTCGAGGACTCATGTAGAGCATGCACGAGGAGTATCAGTCGACTCGTGGGCTCGAACTCGATTCCAGGAATGAACTCATCCCGAGGAGACATGTAGAGGGTGTGTTTCTCTTTGGGACCTCCGGCCTGGCCATCGGCCCCTTGAGACTTTGCTACACTTTTGTTTTTGTTTGTTGTTTTTTTTTTCTTTTTTGAGCGAGTGAGTTTTAGTTTCGTTGAGCATTGCTTCCCATTAGCCCCCCGAGTTTCTTGTGTACTCGTAGAGGAGACTAGAAATTATAATGCAACAAGATAAAGGCTTCGAGGAGAAATGTAATCTAATTACCATGTCGAAATAGTAAAAAATTACATTCCCAGGCCATTGGCCTTATTGAAATTCGAAATTGTCTTTAAACCGAAAATAAAATGATACGACGAGAACGGGAGCGGGCTTCTACTGTAGTACCAGCTTCCGCAGCTTGACCGAGTTAGAGGATGGTGCTCACCATCTTTGCCTTCCCTTTCCCGTCCACACCTTGGATGTAGCACATCCTCGCCATCGACTGGTCTCCCAACATGGTGGCAATCCCCTTCTCAGTCGGGAACTTCATCATCAGGTGATAGGTGGACGTTATGGCCTTCAACCGGTTGAGAGTCGGGCGGCCGATGATGATGTTGTACGCCGAGGGCTGGTCCACAACTAGGAAGGATACGATGCGAGTGACCTCGAGCCCCCCAGCGTTCCGAAGGTGACCGGGAGGTCGATGGTTCCCTCCGTTATGACCCTCTCCCCTGAGAAGCCGAAGAGCGGGGTCGAGATCGGGGTCGGTCTCATTCCGGATAGCTTCATCCTGTCCAGTGCCGACTTAAAAATTATATCGGCGGAGCTCCCGTTGTCGATGAGGATTCTCCGGACGAGGTTGTTGGCAACCGGGGCCGAGACGACTATCGCGTCGTTGTGCGGGTGGAGGACCCGCACCGCCTCTTGGCCGGTGAAGAGCATGGACTCGAATGGGGTCGGAGGAGGAGCCTCGTATGTGTGGTTGATGTAGTGCGTTATTTTCCCTTGGGAAACTTCACGCACGTACTTCTTCCTTTGCGTGGCCGAGTCTCCGTACTCCGGGCCGCCCATGATCGAGCCCACAATGCGCAGTTGCGAGCTCTCCGGTTCTTCAATTGCCGCTCGGTCCGTGACGGTCACCGTCGTCGGACCCTTTTTCCCTTGCCACGGGCGCCCTCCGTGTGCCGCGGCCGTCCCGATTGTTCTAAGGACGTACTCTTTCAGCTTCCCATCCTGAATGAGGGCTTCAATCCGGCGCTTGAGCTGGTAACACTCGGACATCGGGTGCCCATGGTCTTGGTGATACTCACAGAACTTGCTTCGGTCCCGCTTCACAGGATCCTTCGTGAGTGGAGCGGGGCTTCCTACTTCATCGCGGTGCAAAGCTAGGATCCGCTCTCACGAAGTGTTCAGAGGGGTGAATGCCGAGAGCGTTCGGAAGCTATCGACGTGCGGGGGTCTAGGACCCGGGCGGGAGCGATCGCCAGGGGCCTGGCCTCCCCTGCTCCTCTTCTTTCGAGGGTCGGGACAAACTTCGAATTGACTGTCACGGCGGCGACTGCTCTGCCCCTCCGTCCCCCGGCCATCTCAGCCGTCGAGGTAGTCCTCGATTCCCATGTAGGTGCGGGCTCTTGACATAAGCTCCGCCATGTCCCGCGGGACCTTTCCAACACTAGACTTGAGGAAGTCGCCCGTGCGAGCTCCCTCAGTGATCGCCGTAATGGCGTCCTTATCGTCGAACCCTTCGACTTTATGAGACTCCTCGGTAAAGCGAGCGAGGTATTGTCTCAAGGTCTCATCTCTCCCTTGTCGGATAGACAAGAGGTAGGTCTTCGACTTCTTCTGTGCCACGAGAGTGGCAAAACGAGCAAGGAAAGCTCCTCGCAAAACCTGGAAGGACGAGATGCTCCCTGATCTCAGACTCCGGAACCATTCAAATCCCGACCCTGTGAGAGTCAGGCTGAAGGCTTGACATAGGGTGGCGTCTGACTGTCCCTGCATCGTCATCCATGTCTCGTAGTGTTGGACGTGGAAGTTCGGGTCCGTCCGCCCGTCGTAAGGGGGAATGGATGGCAGTTTGAAGTTCCCCGCGCAAGGCTGCGCGAGGATTTGAGCTGCGAAGGGAGAGTATGACTCTTCGATCCCTCCATGAGGCCTCTGCCTCCCCGACTCCCTCATATCGATGATTTGATTCTGGAGGCTTTGAATCATTGTCAACATGTCGAGCCCGTTAGTAGGGCCAACCGTAGGGGCCACGGGGGTCACCGGTTGGCGCTCGTTGGACGCTTGGTCCATGACATTGGCCTGAGGCCAGCCGAGAGTCGCGGCGGGAAGCGCGTCCCTCCGAGAGTTGAGCCTTTGGCGGAGATCCTCCCCTCGGGAGTTTCTTTGCACCGTCAAGCGCTCTCTAAGGTCCACGCTCGGTGCGTGGTGAGGCGAGGTCGCCCTTGGTCGAACCGTCCGGCGAGCGCTTCAGCTATCGACCCCATCATCTACCAGGGTCGTTCTCTCCTCGGCGAGGGGCCGTGTCCGGCCGCCTCTTGAAACCGAGGGGGCGAGTCCCCGGGACTGTGACCGCATCTGCCGTCGCGCCGGGTGCGAAGGATTGGCCAATGCACCATTGGACCTCTCGGGCCGTGTTTGGGCGAGGCTAGGAGTTGCCTCATTGGTCCTTGACTCCCCCACGTAGTCGGGGTCGTCTCGGGCGGATCGATCCTCGATGTCGTAGCCGAGGAGATTGGCGATGAGCGAGCCGTCGACGCCGGGACGGTCAAGAAGCTTCGCGATCCGCCGGGCCGTATCCTCTCGGATCGCGGCCTCGGGGTCATTCACCGGGTCTTGAGGCTGGCTCTCGTTATCACGAGGTTGCCCATCAAGACGGTGAGCAAGGCTTCGAAGACCGTACCTCGAGCTCGTTGCTCGAGTGCCAGCGGAGGTCGTGGGAATATGACTCATCTCTCGAGAGTCGTAGACGTAGTGAAATTGAGGAAATGGAAGGGAGAGCGTGCTAAGGCCGGTGGTGCCCTCCTTCTAGCGCCAAAATGTTGTCGCTGTTTTTCGGACAACTATTTAGGAGCCCAAAGTGGTTAGACCCAAGGCCAGACCAAGTGGTCTCACTTCGGCTCGAGCGTGTCGGGCTTGGTATCCCAAGCCGTCCCTTAGTTGTCGGTGTTGTTTGTTGTCGCTGTTTTTCGGACAACGATTTAGGAGTCAAAGGCGGTTAGACCCAAGGCCGGACCAAGTGGCCTCGCCTTGACTCGAGCGTGTCGGGCTTGGTATCCCAAGTCTTCCCTTAGCTGTCAATGGTGTTTGAGCTCGCCGGCATACCTGAAAAAGATAGGAGAACCGTGAGCTAAGAAGGGAAAACAGAGGGGGTGCCTCTGTTTACCTCTCCGACACTCAACATTAGTGGGATTGAGGTAGATTATAGCGGTTTAGAGGTGGTGAGAATCCAAAGGTGAGCGAAACGAGCGAAGTATGAGTTCGGCAGCCTTTCGGGACTCAAAGTTGGATTACCTCGACCAGGGGAGGGGCCCTGGTATTTATAGGCGACCAAGGGAGCTTTGGGCGTCCCCTTGGCCGAAGGCCGGCTCTGGAGGAAGGCCGGCTCTGGAGGAAGGCCGGCACTGAGTCGGACATGGAGGAAGGTCGGCTCTGGAGGAAGGCCGGCTCTGGAGCAAGGCCGGCTCTGGAGGAAGGCCGGCTCTGGAGGAAGGCCGGCTCTGGAGCAAAGCCGGCTCAGGAGGAAGGCCGGCTCTGGAGGAAGGCCGGCTCTGAGTCGGCCATGGAGGAAGGTCGGCTCTGGAGGAGGAAGGCCGGCTCTGGAGGGTTCACTCGGCCATTGGCCGAGTTAACTGCATTGCTAGATGACCTTTGGGCCGGCCGTGAGCCGGCTGACCTTTGGCCCGGCCGTGGGCCGGCTGACCTTTGGGCCGGCCGTGGGCCGGCTGAGCATATGGCTTTACTGTGCGTCGCTTATCTGTTGGAATCGATCTAGGGTTTGAGAAAATAATTAACGCTTCGGTAAGCGGCGGAATTTTAAAAATTTTCTTTTACAAGTAAAACAGTTTTTACTAACCTAGACAAGTGCAAGTACATGTAATTAAAAACAAATATGAGCTAAGAGTTTACTAACCTTTCTTGAAGCTTGAACTTTGAAGAAGCTTGTGGAAAGTTTGCAACGCTCGTCTCCCCTCGCAGCACGTCTCTCTTTCTTTCCTCGGCACCTCGAGCAACCACGAAAGTTTCTATCACTAAATCACTCGAAAAGAAGGAATCAGTGAGTGGGCACTTTTAAACACTACGACTTAAGAACGAGTCTCGAAGTCGCAGAGCTAAACACTAGGTCGAGTGAGGACCTAGGTGCCAAGACAAGAAAAAATCGAAAATAAACTAGTGAGAGAGAGGAGTTCGGCCAACAATGTCTAGAGAGAGAGTCTCTCAATCTCTAACTTATGTTGAATGAATAGAATGAGAGGAATGAGGGTCCTATTTATAGGAGAAGGGTTGGCCTTGGAAAGAAGTAGTTTCCTCTTATTTTCCAAGCCTTAATGAGCAATCTTTTATTGCCCATTCCTATCCAAAATAGGCGCCCACCTCAAGTGAATCCCCAAGGGATTAGTTTCCTCTTTTGTTCTCTCTTGGTTGCCTTGGCCGAATTTCCTTATGGCAAGCATAGGAAATTTGTTTCCTCTTTTTCTTTTGGCAAGTATCTTGATACATTTATGCACAAAATAATCTCTCTTTCTCTTGGGTATTTGGGCGCCCATTTCACATCTAGAAGGAGCTTCTAGAAGCTTCTTCATTTGTTCATAACAACATGAGAAAGGCCCATTAAGAATTTTCAATAAAATTCTTATGAAATGAAATTAATCCACAAGGCCCAATTAATCTTATTATGGCCGAGTGACATTAAGTCATCAAATGAACTTGTCAAAAAATTTATTGACATTCATTTCATGCTATGTCTCAAAAGACAAAAATACCCTTTTGACAATTTTCGTTCTTGTTTTGACTTAGCTTCCAGTTTAACTATTCCTATCGATGTGATTCGTGACACTGACCTCATGGACCCAAATGAACAAAGCTTTAGCTAAACACTTGGACTCAAAAGTTCACAAACCTTTTCCAAGTTTAGCTTAATGCCAACTGACTCCACTAAAGAGCTGACATTGAAAATCTCTCGGTTCAAATGAATTTATTTTCTACTCAAGAATTCGACCTACTTATAATGAGCGGATCCACTGAATATTATCTATGTTTACCCTTCATGAATGTCATCAGCTAGTCGGGATTTACTAAATTACCATTTTACCCTTCTAGCTGTTATTTCCTCAACTCCTTTGTCGCTTGTGAATAAGTTAGAAACAATGTATTGACGAGGAGCTAACAAGTCACATTGTTTCATCCAAAAGAGTCAGGACTCAATTTGGACACTGGCCAGTTCATTTATTCACACTCCAAGGAACAAAGCATGAGGTGACATACATTGCATTTCAACAATCTTGTACATGAATTCCATATCTATGAGAACTTCACAAAGTTACTCATGACAGACTCACAACTTAGTACTTCACCAATAGGCCTTGTTCGGAATCACATAGTGAGTCCGAACTTTGACTTTCTCAAATGAGAATACTAAGGTGTGAAATGGCATGTCTCATTTCAGGATTAAGGTAAGCATGATGCAATTCATACATAGTGACTTCGAGACATAAGAGGTTAAATGGTTTGTTCTTATATTTGTTGTCAATGGTGCCCACAAGAAGAGTAGTAGTGTCTATTTATGTACATTTGATGTCATATAGTCTCACCAAGACTCTTGCTTGTAATTGCCTATTCATTCATTAATAAAGTTGAAACGTTCATTCAATCTTCCTTGTCTGAAGCTTTATGATAAAACCATAGTCTTTTAGTCCATAAACAAACTTAACAACTTACGAAGAGACAAATGTAGATTTGCATGAACAAACTCTTCGTAGTTTGCTTAAAACGATATATTCGCAATCTTAGGGTCAAAGGACTATTGACCTCAGTATGATTGTTAGAAGAATCTATGATGTCTGGTTATGAGGCATTGAGAGTTTGGGACTCTATAGTTCTTCTAGGTATCTTCCGAAGATACTGAATTGACCAGTGCACTTCTAGAGACAATATAAGAACAAACCATTTAACCTCTTATGTCTCGAAGTCACTATGTATGAATTGCATCATGCTTACCTTAATCCTGAAATGAGACATGCCATTTCACACCTTAGTATTCTCATTTGAGAAAGTCAAAGTTCGGACTCACTATGTGATTCCGAACAAGGCCTATTGGTGAAGTACTAAGTTGTGAGTCTGTCATGAGTAACTTTGTGAAGTTCTCATAGATATGGAATTCATGTACAAGATTGTTGAAATGCAATGTATGTCACCTCATGCTTTGTTCATTGGAGTGTGAATAAATGAACTGGCCAGTGTCCAAATTGAGTCCTGACTCTTTTGGATGAAACAATGTGACTTGTTAGCTCCTCGTCAATACATTGTTTCTAACTTATTCACAAGCGACAAAGGAGTTGAGGAAATAACAGCTAGAAGGGTAAAATGGTAATTTAGTAAATCCCGACTAGCTGATGACATTCATGAAGGGTAAACATAGATAATATTCAGTGGATCCGCTCATCATAATTAGGTCGAATTCTTGAGTAGAAAATAAATTCATTTGAACCGAGAGATTTTCAATGTCAGCTCTTTAGTGGAGTCAGTTGGCATTAAGCTAAACTTGGAAAAGGTTTGTGAACTTTTGAGTCCAAGTGTTTAGCTCAAGCTTTGTTCATTTGGGTCCATGAGGTCACTGTCACGAATCACATCGATAGGAATAGTTAAACTGGAAGCTAAGTCAAAACAAGAACGAAAATTGTCGAAAGGGTATTTTTGTCTTTTGAGACATAAGGATGAAATGGATGTCAATAAATTTTGACAAGTTCATTTGATGACTTAATGTCACTCGGCCATAATATGATTAACTGGGCCTTGTGAATTAATTTCATTTCATAAGAATTTTATTGAAAATTCTTAATGGGCCTTTTTCATGTTGTCATGAACAAATCGAAAAGCTTCTAGAAGCCTTTTCTAGAAGGCCTTGGGCGCCCAACCCTAAGAAAGAAAGGGAGTTTATTTTGTGCATAAATGTATTTAGATACTTGCCAAAATAAAAAGAGGAAACAAATTTGCATGTAGATGCACTAGGGTAATCGGCCAAGTAAGAGAAAGGCAAGGCAAGGAACCAAAAAGGAAACAAATCCAAGCCTTCTAGAAGGCTGCCTTGGCTGTGTGGAATAAGAGGGAAATGGGCAATATTTGCTCATGAATATGTGATATTCTATAGAAGAGGAAAGTACCTTATTGAAGGTGAGACCTCTCCTATAAATAGGAGCCTCATTCCACACATTTCATTCATCCAAAGTTTTAGAGATTGAGAGCTTCTCTCTCTAGACTTGGCCGCCCCTTCCTCTCTCTCTCTCTAGTTTATATTTTCGATTATTTCTTGTCTTGGCACCTAGGTCCTCACTCGACCTAGTGTTTAGCTCTGCGACTTCGAGACTCGTTCTCAAGTCGTAGTGTTTAAAAGTGCCCACTCACTGATTCCTTCTTTTCGAGTGATTTAGTGATAGAAACTTTCGTGGTTGCTCGAGGTGCCGAGGAAAGAAAGAGAGACGTGCTGCGAGGGGAGACGAGCGTTGCAACTTTCCAAAAGCTTCTACAAGGTTAGTAACTTTAATAGCTCATATTAGTTTTTATTTACATGTACATGCTCTTGTCTAGGTTAGTAAAAACTAGTTTTACTCAAAAAGAAAATTTTTAAAATTCCGCCGCTTAACGAAGCGTTAAACTTTTTCTTAAACCCTAGATCGATTCCAACAATATTGTCTCTAGAAGTGCACTGGTCAATTCAGTACCTTCGGAAGATACCTAGAAGAACTATAGAGTCCCCAACTCTCAATTCCTCATAACCAGACATCATAGATTCTTCTAACAATCATACTGAGGTCAATAGTCCTTTGACCCTAAGATTGCGAATATATCGTTTTAAGCAAACTACGAAGAGTTTGTTCATGCAAATCTACATTTGTCTCTTCGTAAGTTGTTAAGTTTGTTTATGGACTAAAAGACTAAGGTTTTATCATAAAGCTTCAAACAAAGAAAGAATGAATGAACGTTTCAACTTTTTATTAATGAATAAGCAATCACAAGCAAGAGTCTTCGTAAGACTATATGACATCAAATGTACATAAATAGACACTACTACTCTTCTTGTGGGCACCATTGACAACAAACTCCCACTTGACTCAAAAAAGATGTGAGTAGTCCTACATGCCTAATCCCTCTAGAAGTTGGTCGAAGACCATGTTCGCTAGGGCCTTGGTGAATAGATCTACCAGAGATCTACTTCACCTCCACGTCTCTGCGTTGCGCGTTCTCTCGAATCAAATGGTATTTCCTCTCAATATGCTTAGAGCGCTTATGGCTTCTAGGTTCCTTTGAGTTAGCGACAGCCCCACTATTATCACAATAAAGGGTCATGGGCTCGTCGACGTTTGGAACAACTTCCAAATACTTAAGGAATTTTCTAAGCCATACAGCCTCTTTGGATGCTTCACAAGAAGCCACATATTCTGCTTCCATTGTGGAGTCAGCAATGCAAGATTGCTTAATACTTCTCCACACAACAGCTCCACCATTAAGGATGAACACAGATCCCGAAGTGGATTTCCTGGAATCCTTATCCGCTTGAAAATCGGAGTCGGTATATCCCGTCATAGTCAGGTCAGTACCTGAGTATGTAAGCATCAAGTTCCTAGTTCTTCGAAGATACTTAAGAATATGCTTAATAGCAATCCAGTGCTTGGGTCCAGGATTGGATTGGAAACGGCTAACTACGCCAACGGCGAAACATATATCAGGTCTAGTACAAAGCATAGCATACATGAGGATTCCTACGGCAGAGGCGTAAGGAATCTTCCTCATGTCTTCAATCTCTTGTGCAGTCTTGGGAGACTGGTCCTTAGAGAGTGAAACTCCATGCCTAAAGGGTGTTTGACCCCTCTTGCAGTCTTGCATCGAGAAGCGATCCATCACCTTATCAATATAAAATGCTTGAGAGAGCGACAGGGTCCGGTTTTTCCTATCTCGAAAGATTTAGATTCCCAGAATGTACGCGGCTTCTCCTAGATCCTTCATATCGAATTGCTTTGCTAGCCAGACCTTAACCTCAGATAACTTACCCACGTCATTACCAATGAGAAGTATATCATCGACATATAGTACCAGAAACACAACTTTACCTCCGTGTATTAACTTGTAAACACAAGGCTCATCTATTGACTGTTCAAAGCCAAAGCTCTTTACAGTTTCATCGAATCTAATATTCCATGACCTAGATGCTTGCTTTAGTCCATAAATGGATTTAAGCAACTCACAAACCTCGGTCTCTTGACCTTTATCCACGAAACCGTCTGGTTGAGCCATGTAAATGCGCTCGTCAAGATTGCCATTCAGAAAGGCTGTCTTGACATCCATTTGCCAGATCTCATAGTCGAGAGCTGCAGCTATGGATAGGAGTATGCGGATGGATTTAAGCATCGCGACTGGCGAGAAGGTTTCTTCATAGTCAATCCCTTCTTGTTGGGTATAACCCTTCGCCACAAGTCGTGCTTTGAACGTCTCGACGTTCCCATCAGGACCTCTTTTCTTCTTGTATATCCACTTACACCCTACGGGTTTAATCCCTTCGGGAAGGTCTACAAGTTTCCAGACTTTGTTGACATACATCGAGTGCATTTCAACTTTCATGGCGTCAAGCCAAAGGTTTGATTCAGAACAAGCCATCGCTTGGCTATAGGAAACAGGGTCATCCATGTCGGAGACGGCTACTGTTGGAATCGATCTAGGGTTTAAGAAAAAGTTTAACGCTTCGTTAAGCGGCGGAATTTTAAAAATTTTCTTTTTAAGTAAAACTAGTTTTTACTAACCTAGACAAGAGCATATGCATGTAAATAAAAACTAATATGAGCTATGGAAGTTACTAACCTTTCTTGAAGCTTGAACCTTGTAGAAGCTTTTGGAAAGTTGCAACGCTCGTCTCCCCTCGCAGCACGTCTCTCTTTCTTTCCTCGGCACCTCGAGCAACCACGAAAGTTTCTATCACTAAATCACTCGAAAAGAAGGAATCAGTGAGTGGGCACTTTTAAACACTACGACTTAAGAACGAGTCTCAAAGTCGCAGAGCTAAAGACTAGGTCGAGTGAGGACCTAGGTGCCAAGACAAGAGAAAACCGAAAATAAACTAGAGAGAGAGAGAAGAGGACTTCGGCCAAGTTCTAGAGAGAGAGTCTCTCAAATCTCTTAAACTTGGATGAATGAATTGTGAGGAAATGAGGCTCCTATTTATAGGAGAGGTCTCACCTTCAATAAGGTAGTTTCCTCTTCTATAGAATATCACATATTCATGAGAAAATATTGCCTTATTTCCTCATGAGTCACTCGGCCAAGGCAGCCTTCTAGAAGGCTTGGATTTGTTTCCTTTTTTGTTCCTTGCCTTGCCTTTGACTCACTTGGCCGAATTCCCTTAAGCATCCTCATGCAAATTTGTTTCCTCTTTTTCTTTTGGCAAGTATCTTGATACATTTATGCACAAAATATTCTCTCTTTCTTGGGTATTATGGGCGCCCAACATTTCTAGAAAAGACTTCTAGAATTTTCTTCACTTGTTCATGACAACATAAGAAAAGGCCCATTTAGAATTTTCAAATAAAATTCTTATGAAATGAAATTAATTCACAAGGCCCAATGATCAAGTCATGGCCGAGTGAAACATGTCACAAAATGACCTTGTCAAAAAATTTATTGACATTCATTTCATCCTTTGTCTCAAAAGACAAAAATACCCTTTTAACTATTTTCGTTCTTGTTTTGGCTTAGCTTCCAGTTTAACTATTCCTATCGATGTGATTCGTGACAGTGACCTCATGGACCCAAATGAACAAAGCTTTAGCTAAACACTTGGACTCAAAAGTTCACAAACCTTTTCCAAGTTTAGCTTAATGCCAACTGACTCCACTAAAGAGCTGACACTGAAAATCCCTCGGTTCAAATGAATTTATTTTCTACTCAAGAATTCGACCTAATTATGATGAGCGGATCCACTGAATATTATCTATGTTTACCCTTCATGAATGTCATCAGCTAGTCGGGATTTACTAAATTACCATTTTACCCTTCTAGCTGTTATTTCCTCAACTCCTTTGTCGCTTGTGAATAAGTTAGAAACAATGTATTGACGAGGAGCTAACAAGTCACATTGTTTCATCCAAAAGAGTCAGGACTCAATTTGGACACTGGCCAGTTCATTTATTCACACTCCAAGGAACAAAGCATGAGGTGACATACATTGCATTTCAGCAATCTTGTACATGAATTCCATATCTATGAGAACTTCACAAAGTTACTCATGACATTCTCACAACTTAGTACTTCACCAATAGGCCTTGTTCGGAATCACATAGTGAGTCCGAACTTTGACTTTCTCAAATGAGAATACTAAGGTGTGAAATGGCATGTCTCATTTCAGGATTAAGGTAAGCATGATGCAATTCATACATAGTGACTTCGAGACATAAGAGGTTAAATGGTTTGTTCTTATCTTGTCTCTAGAAGTGCACTGGTCAATTCAGTACCTTCGGAAGATACCTAGAAGAACTATAGAGTTCCTAACTCTCAATGCCTCATAACCAGACATCATAGATTCTTCTAACAATCATACTGAGGTCAATAGTCCTTTGACCCTAAGATTGCGAATATATCGTTTTAAGCAAACTACGAAGAGTTTGTTCATGCAAATCTACATTTGTCTCTTCGTAAGTTGTTAAGTTTGTTTATGGACTAAAAGACTATGGTTTTATCATAAAGCTTCAGACAAGGAAGATTGAATGAACGTTTCAACTTTATTATAGAATGAATAGGCAATTACAAGCAAGAGTCTTCGTAAGACTATATGACATCAAATGTACATAAATGGACACTACTACTCTTCTTGTGGGCACCATTGACAACAAACTCCCACTTGACTCAAAGAAGATGTGAGTAGTCCTACATGCCTAATCCCTCTCGAAGTCGGTCGAAGACCATGTTCGCTAGGGCCTTGGTGAATGGATCTGCCAGAGATCTACTTCACCTCCACGTCTCCGCGTTGCGCGATCTCTCGAATCAAATGGTATTTCCTCTCAATATGCTTAGAGCGCTTATGGCTTCTAGGTTCCTTTGAGTTAGCGACAGCCCCACTATTATCATAATAAAGGGTCATGGGCTCGTCGACGTTTGGAACAACTTCCAAATACTTAAGGAATTTCTTAAGCCATACAGCCTCTTTGGATGCTTCACAAGCAGCCACATATTCTGCCTCCATTGTGGAGTCAGCAATGCAAGATTGCTTAATACTCCTCCACACGACAGCTCCACCATTAAGGATGAACACTGATCCCGAAGTGGATTTCCTGGAATCCTTATCCGCTTGAAAATTGGAGTCGGTATATCCCGTCATAGTCAGGTCAGTACCTGAGTATGTAAGCATCAAGTTCCTAGTTCTTCGAAGATACTTAAGAACATGCTTAACAGCAATCCAGTGATCGGGTCCAGGGTTGGATTGGAAACGACTAACTACGCCAACGGCGAAACAGATGTCAGGTCTAGTGCAAAGCATAGCATACATAAGGCCTCCTACGGCAGAGGCGTAAGGAATTTTCCTCATGTCTTCAATCTCTTGTGCAGTCTTGGGAGACTGGTCCTTAGAGAGTGAAACTCCATGCCTAAAGGGTGTTTGACCCCTCTTGCAGTCTTGCATCGAGAAGCGATCCATCACCTTATCAATATAAGATGCTTGAGAGAGCGACAGGGTCCGGTTTTTCCTATCTCGAAAGATTTGGATTCCCAGAATGTACGCGGCTTCTCCTAGATCCTTCATATCGAATTGCTTTGCTAGCCAGACCTTAACCTCAGATAACTTACCCACGTCATTACCAATGAGCAGTATATCATCGACATATAGTACCAGAAACACAACTTTGCCTTCGTGTATTAACTTGTAAACACAAGGCTCATCTATTGACTGTTCAAAGCCGAAGCTCTTTACAGTTTCATCGAATCTAATATTCCATGACCTAGATGCTTGCTTTAGTCCATAAATGGATTTAAGCAACTCACAAACCTTGGTCTCTTGACCTTTATCCACGAAACCGTCTGGTTGAGCCATGTAAATGCGCTCGTCAAGATTGCCATTCAGAAAGGCTGTCTTGACATCCATTTGCCAGATCTCATAGTCGAGAGCTGCAGCTATGGATAGGAGTATGCGGATGGATTTAAGCATCGCGACTGGCGAGAAGGTTTCTTCATAGTCAATCCCTTCTTGTTGGGTATAACCCTTCGCCACAAGTCGTGCTTTGAACGTCTCGACGTTCCCATCAGGACCTCTTTTCTTCTTGTATATCCACTTACACCCTACGGGTTTAATCCCTTCGGGAAGGTCTACAAGTTTCCAGACTTTGTTGACATACATCGAGTGCATTTCAACTTTCATGGCGTCAAGCCAAAGGTTTGATTCAGAACAAGCCATCGCTTGGCTATAGGAAACAGGGTCATCCATGTCGGAGACGGCTACTGTTGGAATCGATCTAGGGTTTAAGAAAAAGTTTAACGCTTCGTTAAGCGGCGGAATTTTAAAAATTTTCTTTTTAAGTAAAACTAGTTTTTACTAACCTAGACAAGAGCATATGCATGTAAATAAAAACTAATATGAGCTATGGAAGTTACTAACCTTTCTTGAAGCTTGAACCTTGTAGAAGCTTTTGGAAAGTTGCAACGCTCGTCTCCCCTCGCAGCACGTCTCTCTTTCTTTCCTCGGCACCTCGAGCAACCACGAAAGTTTCTATCACTAAATCACTCGAAAAGAAGGAATCAGTGAGTGGGCACTTTTAAACACTACGACTTAAGAACGAGTCTCAAAGTCGCAGAGCTAAAGACTAGGTCGAGTGAGGACCTAGGTGCCAAGACAAGAGAAAACCGAAAATAAACTAGAGAGAGAGAGAAGAGGACTTCGGCCAAGTTCTAGAGAGAGAGTCTCTCAAATCTCTTAAACTTGGATGAATGAATTGTGAGGAAATGAGGCTCCTATTTATAGGAGAGGTCTCACCTTCAATAAGGTAGTTTCCTCTTCTATAGAATATCACATATTCATGAGAAAATATTGCCTTATTTCCTCATGAGTCACTCGGCCAAGGCAGCCTTCTAGAAGGCTTGGATTTGTTTCCTTTTTTGTTCCTTGCCTTGCCTTTGACTCACTTGGCCGAATTCCCTTAAGCATCCTCATGCAAATTTGTTTCCTCTTTTTCTTTTGGCAAGTATCTTGATACATTTATGCACAAAATATTCTCTCTTTCTTGGGTATTATGGGCGCCCAACATTTCTAGAAAAGACTTCTAGAATTTTCTTCACTTGTTCATGACAACATAAGAAAAGGCCCATTTAGAATTTTCAAATAAAATTCTTATGAAATGAAATTAATTCACAAGGCCCAATGATCAAGTCATGGCCGAGTGAAACATGTCACAAAATGACCTTGTCAAAAAATTTATTGACATTCATTTCATCCTTTGTCTCAAAAGACAAAAATACCCTTTTAACTATTTTCGTTCTTGTTTTGGCTTAGCTTCCAGTTTAACTATTCCTATCGATGTGATTCGTGACAGTGACCTCATGGACCCAAATGAACAAAGCTTTAGCTAAACACTTGGACTCAAAAGTTCACAAACCTTTTCCAAGTTTAGCTTAATGCCAACTGACTCCACTAAAGAGCTGACACTGAAAATCCCTCGGTTCAAATGAATTTATTTTCTACTCAAGAATTCGACCTAATTATGATGAGCGGATCCACTGAATATTATCTATGTTTACCCTTCATGAATGTCATCAGCTAGTCGGGATTTACTAAATTACCATTTTACCCTTCTAGCTGTTATTTCCTCAACTCCTTTGTCGCTTGTGAATAAGTTAGAAACAATGTATTGACGAGGAGCTAACAAGTCACATTGTTTCATCCAAAAGAGTCAGGACTCAATTTGGACACTGGCCAGTTCATTTATTCACACTCCAAGGAACAAAGCATGAGGTGACATACATTGCATTTCAGCAATCTTGTACATGAATTCCATATCTATGAGAACTTCACAAAGTTACTCATGACATTCTCACAACTTAGTACTTCACCAATAGGCCTTGTTCGGAATCACATAGTGAGTCCGAACTTTGACTTTCTCAAATGAGAATACTAAGGTGTGAAATGGCATGTCTCATTTCAGGATTAAGGTAAGCATGATGCAATTCATACATAGTGACTTCGAGACATAAGAGGTTAAATGGTTTGTTCTTATCTTGTCTCTAGAAGTGCACTGGTCAATTCAGTACCTTCGGAAGATACCTAGAAGAACTATAGAGTTCCTAACTCTCAATGCCTCATAACCAGACATCATAGATTCTTCTAACAATCATACTGAGGTCAATAGTCCTTTGACCCTAAGATTGCGAATATATCGTTTTAAGCAAACTACGAAGAGTTTGTTCATGCAAATCTACATTTGTCTCTTCGTAAGTTGTTAAGTTTGTTTATGGACTAAAAGACTATGGTTTTATCATAAAGCTTCAGACAAGGAAGATTGAATGAACGTTTCAACTTTATTATAGAATGAATAGGCAATTACAAGCAAGAGTCTTCGTAAGACTATATGACATCAAATGTACATAAATGGACACTACTACTCTTCTTGTGGGCACCATTGACAACAAACTCCCACTTGACTCAAAGAAGATGTGAGTAGTCCTACATGCCTAATCCCTCTCGAAGTCGGTCGAAGACCATGTTCGCTAGGGCCTTGGTGAATGGATCTGCCAGAGATCTACTTCACCTCCACGTCTCCGCGTTGCGCGATCTCTCGAATCAAATGGTATTTCCTCTCAATATGCTTAGAGCGCTTATGGCTTCTAGGTTCCTTTGAGTTAGCGACAGCCCCACTATTATCATAATAAAGGGTCATGGGCTCGTCGACGTTTGGAACAACTTCCAAATACTTAAGGAATTTCTTAAGCCATACAGCCTCTTTGGATGCTTCACAAGCAGCCACATATTCTGCCTCCATTGTGGAGTCAGCAATGCAAGATTGCTTAATACTCCTCCACACGACAGCTCCACCATTAAGGATGAACACTGATCCCGAAGTGGATTTCC
Source organism: Urtica dioica subsp. dioica (assembly GCF_054948205.1). Classification (NCBI taxonomy): domain Eukaryota; kingdom Viridiplantae; phylum Streptophyta; class Magnoliopsida; order Rosales; family Urticaceae; genus Urtica; species Urtica dioica. The sequence goes on along the minus strand of NC_142760.1, from coordinate 20,776,290 downwards.
TGGAATCCTTATCCGCTTGAAAATTGGAGTCGGTATATCCCGTCATAGTCAGGTCAGTACCTGAGTATGTAAGCATCAAGTTCCTAGTTCTTCGAAGATACTTAAGAACATGCTTAACAGCAATCCAGTGATCGGGTCCAGGGTTGGATTGGAAACGACTAACTACGCCAACGGCGAAACAGATGTCAGGTCTAGTGCAAAGCATAGCATACATAAGGCCTCCTACGGCAGAGGCGTAAGGAATTTTCCTCATGTCTTCAATCTCTTGTGCAGTCTTGGGAGACTGGTCCTTAGAGAGTGAAACTCCATGCCTAAAGGGTGTTTGACCCCTCTTGCAGTCTTGCATCGAGAAGCGATCCATCACCTTATCAATATAAGATGCTTGAGAGAGCGACAGGGTCCGGTTTTTCCTATCTCGAAAGATTTGGATTCCCAGAATGTACGCGGCTTCTCCTAGATCCTTCATATCGAATTGCTTTGCTAGCCAGACCTTAACCTCAGATAACTTACCCACGTCATTACCAATGAGCAGTATATCATCGACATATAGTACCAGAAACACAACTTTGCCTTCGTGTATTAACTTGTAAACACAAGGCTCATCTATTGACTGTTCAAAGCCGAAGCTCTTTACAGTTTCATCGAATCTAATATTCCATGACCTAGATGCTTGCTTTAGTCCATAAATGGATTTAAGCAACTCACAAACCTTGGTCTCTTGACCTTTATCCACGAAACCGTCTGGTTGAGCCATGTAAATGCGCTCGTCAAGATTGCCATTCAGAAAGGCTGTCTTGACATCCATTTGCCAGATCTCATAGTCGAGAGCTGCAGCTATGGATAGGAGTATGCGGATGGATTTAAGCATCGCGACTGGCAAGAAGGTTTCTTCATAGTCAATCCCTTCTTGTTGGGTATAACCCTTCGCCACAAGTCGTGCTTTGAACGTCTCAACGTTCCCATCAGGACCCCTTTTCTTCTTGTATATCCACTTACACCCTACGGGTTTAATCCCTTCAGGAAGGTCTACAAGTTTCCAGACTTTGTTGACATACATCGAGTGCATTTCAACTTTCATGGCGTCAAGCCAAAGGTTTGATTCAGAACAAGCCATTGCTTGGCTATAGGAAACAGGATCATCCATGTCGGAGACGGCTACAAGAGAGTCTCCATAAGACATGTACCTGTCAGGCTTTTGAACAGCCCTCCCACTACGTCGAACTACTACTTGACGAGATTCTGTTGGGTTAGGTTGTGTTTCAGTTGGGGTAAGAACAGTTCTTACAGATGAGGTAGAAGCTTCCTCACCCAACTTTTCTTCAAGCACAATTTTGCTTCTAGGTTTCGCATCCTTCATAAAGTCCTCCTCGAGGAAACGAGCATTCGTGCTAACGAAAGTCTTATCGTCCTCGGGACTATAGAAAGTAAAACCTTTGGTTTCCTTCGGATATCCTACAAACAGGCACAATTCTGACCTACTAGCCAACTTGCTAGTCTTTTGCCTCAGCACGTGTGCAGGGCAACCCTAAATTCGGATGCGGCCAAGATTCACTTTACGGCCAGTCCATCGTTCATAAGGAGTACCAGGAACCGTCTTGGACGGAACTTGGTTCAGAATGTAGGCGGCTGTTTCGAGGGCATATCCCCAAAAGGAAAGCGGGAGTGATGAGTAACTCATCATTGATCTAACCATCTCCATAAGAGTTCGGTTTCTTCTCTCTGACACTCCGTTTTGTTGAGGTGTGCCAGGCGCGGTAAGCTGAGAAGCGATACCTTCTTCTTTAAGAAAGTCATCGAACTCTCCAGACATATACTCACCACCTCGATCAGATCGAAGGGTTTTGATCACTTTGCCAGTTTGCTTTTCCACTAAAGCCCTAAAGACCTTAAATACGTTAAAGGTCTCGGATTTGTGTTTAAGCAAATAGACAAACCCATATCTTGAGTAGTCATCAGTGAAGGTAACGAAGTATTCGTATCCTCCACGTGCCTGTTGGTTGAGCGGACCACATACATCAGAATGTATTAGTTCCAGCAACTCAGTGGCTCTTCGACCCTTATCGGAGAAAGGTCGCTTAGTCATTTTTCCTTCTATGCAGGATTCACAAGTAGGTAGTGAACCTATTGCAGAGGCTTGGAGTGGACCATCCCTCACAAGTCTCTTAATCCTATCTAGACTGATATGACCAAGTCTTAAGTGCCAGAGGTATGTTGATTTTGTTAGATCGGAGGATTCAGAAAGTTTGATCCTCTTTGGCTCCCTAATTAGATCGTTATGTATTTCGGTGTCTAAAAGAGAAGGTTGAGTGAGATAGATATAGAAAAGAGCATTCTTCATACATGCATTAGTGACAAAAGAATTATCAGGAAACGAAATACGAATTCCATTCTTAATGAACTTTAAACAATAATCTTGCTCACAAAGACGAGCAACGGATATTAAGTTCTTCCCAAAGGTAGGAACAAAATAAACATTATTCAAGTTTAAAGTGCGGTCTTCAAAAGACAGCGTCACGGATCCCACAGCCTTCGCGGACACCAGGCTCCCATCACCCCATTTGAAACAGAACTCGCCTTTCTCTAAGCTTTTGGTTTTCTTGAAACCATTCAAGGAACAACAAATATGGTTAGTAGCAGCGGAGTCAATAATCCACGATGATACATTATCAGCTACTAAGCATGCTTCGGTAACTAGTACAATACTATGTTCCTTTGCTTTGAGATAGGCGGGACAGTTCTTTTTATCGGCCTTGTCAGGTCTCTTCACAGTTCTAGAGGCGAAGGCTTCTTGCTCAGTAGCATGTGCCTCTCCTTGATTCCTCTTTTTCTTAGTGAGACCTACAGCAGTGTGAAGTTCCTTCATAAGCTTGGTAACAGTGTACTCTAGCTTGTTTACGGAGTAGTTCATCTTTGAGGTATCAAGAGATGCGGGGAGAGTTTCTAAGATCATATCTATGACATTCTTCCCATCAATCTCAGATCCTAGGATTTCCATTCTATTCAGATGACTAATGATCAATATCATAAAGTCTCTAGCAGGAGTCCTAGCCTTCATATGACAGTTCATAAACTGTCGGACTACTTGTAGCCTTGTTTGACGCCTTTGCCCTCCAAACATCTCAAAGAGATTGTAGAGCATATCAGCGGCAGTCTCGATGTCACGATGTTGCTCTTTCAGCACATTGTTCATAGATGCCAATATATAGCACCTCACAATCTCATCGGATCGAAGCCAGGCCGCTACGGCGTCATTATCCTCTTGAGTTGAATCATCATTCGTCAGAGGAGGACACGGGGTGGTGAGTACCCATTTGTGCTTGTTAACGGTAGGTATTATGTCGAGGTTACGTTTCGAATCTATGTAGTTTTTGTTTTCGAGTTTGTTCGAGGAAAGGATGAACGAGAGAAGGTTGAGAGACATGTTGCCTATTTAAGTTGAAACAAGTTTATGATTAGTCTTTGGTTTAGGATTTAAGTTTCATTAAGACTTTTGTAAAATCCAAAGGTGTTATAAACTAAACGATAATTTACTCCCTCAAGAGAAGGCTGCAAAAAATCTCCATTTATAAGTAAATGACACATCATTAATGCTAAGCCAAGATGTCAGTACATCATTTTGACTAGCCACCTTGTAAATTGGTTTGATCACTCACATCCTTTCGCAGAGCCTTAAGGAAGGATACTAGGGATTGAGCCTAAGTGTGCAACTAACCACTTAGTCCAAAAGATAAGCTTTGAAAAACAATCCCCCAAGGGGAGGCCTTGCCATCATTGCATCACTCTCGGACGTAGCTCATTGAGCAATGATCGAAGCAATAACGCCTTGGAGTACTCACATTTAAGTGAGGGTCGCAAGAGCGGCTCTTAGTCCCACGTTATTGCATCTTTCACTAGTGTTGGGGATCGCGGGTTACAAACAACGAATATAACCCTCCCACTTAGTTTTTGGAGTTGGTTCATCGACTCTTTTAAGTTCGGAAACAAATTTCCTAGTTAGAGAGCGACAGAGCGGACAACTAGAAGAGAATCCTAGATCGACATGTTCAGAGCAGTATTAGTGCATAAAGGCACAAGGTACATACTCGATCTTTTCCTATTTTCTATTTCGGGAAAGTGCGTGAGGGAAGTGTGAACTTCAACTCACTCGAACACTTGAAAGTTTGAGATTACACATCTTTTTATTTTTCGGCTTGTCTACAAGGAGACCTCCCACTCAAAACTTCAAGAGCATATAGATTTTGAACATATGTGATATAGATATAGTTTTGAAAACATTTTGAAAACTTATTTGATTTGGATGACAAAATATTTTCAAGTTTGAAAGTGAAAACGGTTTTTCAAAATTCAAACTAGTTTTGTAAAAATTCAATTTCAATTAAACTTTCAAAAATCAAAACATTTTAATCTTACACATCATGTTTATAATCATATGAAAAACATTTTTGCTCAAGAAATTTTTCTCATTAGAGTTCTATAACTCATGGTAGTGGGGTTTGAAAATCCGGATTTCTAAAAAACTGGAGTTTCAGACAGCCGCGCACCTCGGAGTAAAATCGCCATAACTGGCGGCTCCGATGTCCTTTTGAGCCGAAACCGGTGGCATTGGACAGAGGACAGACAGAGCTTTAATTTGATTCAAGAATAATTAAATTTCGATTTCTGAGTAGAGAGTTATGCCGCTTTTAATGCGGGTTTACATTCCAGCTCGAAGAAAAAGAAATAAATTAAAGCTTTGTCCTTTTAGGTGCGAAAAAGAATCGAGTGTAACGGAACGTTTTATGAAGTTGTTTAAAGCTTTTATTTGTGTTTTATTAGCAGGGTAATAACATAGAATAAAAGAAATAACAACATGCATAAAACGATTCAAGTAAATAAACGAAACTAGCAAGAAAATAAAACTAGTCACAAAATTTACTCGAAAAATCTCAAACCTTTAAAACACGTTTTTCAATATAAAAAATTAAAAACGTTTAGAACTGATTCTAATGTGTTTTAACATCATCCCAAACTCATAGAAAATCAACATGGTTTTTAATTTAAAGGCATGAGCAATAAATTAAAAAAAAAAACTAAGATTACAATTCTAACTTGTCACAAAATTAGTAAACTTTCGAAAACGATTTTCAAGCTCATAATTTAAAAACATGCACATGCATTCCTTTGACCATAGCTCTGATACCATTTGTTGGAATCGATCTAGGGTTTAAGAAAAAGTTTAACGCTTCGTTAAGCGGCGGAATTTTAAAAATTTTCTTTTTAAGTAAAACTAGTTTTTACTAACCTAGACAAGAGCATATGCATGTAAATAAAAACTAATATGAGCTATGGAAGTTACTAACCTTTCTTGAAGCTTGAACCTTGTAGAAGCTTTTGGAAAGTTGCAACGCTCGTCTCCCCTCGCAGCACGTCTCTCTTTCTTTCCTCGGCACCTCGAGCAACCACGAAAGTTTCTATCACTAAATCACTCGAAAAGAAGGAATCAGTGAGTGGGCACTTTTAAACACTACGACTTAAGAACGAGTCTCAAAGTTGCAGAGCTAAAGACTAGGTCGAGTGAGGACCTAGGTGCCAAGACAAGAGAAAACCGAAAATAAACTAGAGAGAGAGAGAAGAGGACTTCGGCCAAGTTCTAGAGAGAGAGTCTCTCAAATCTCTTAAACTTGGATGAATGAATTGTGAGGAAATGAGGCTCCTATTTATAGGAGAGGTCTCACCTTCAATAAGGTAGTTTCCTCTTCTATAGAATATCACATATTCATGAGAAAATATTGCCTTATTTCCTCATGAGTCACTCGGCCAAGGCAGCCTTCTAGAAGGCTTGGATTTGTTTCCTTTTTGGTTCCTTGCCTTGCCTTTCTCTTACTTGGCCGATTACCCTAGTGCATCTACATGCAAATTTGTTTCCTCTTTTTATTTTGGCAAGTATCTAAATACATTTATGCACAAAATATTCTCTCTTTCTTGGGTATTATGGGCACCCAACATTTCTAGAAAAGACTTCTAGAATTTTCTTCACTTGTTCATGACAACATAAGAAAAGGCCCATTTAGAATTTTCAAATAAAATTCTTATGAAATGAAATTAATTCACAAGGCCCAATGATCAAGTCATGGCCGAGTGAAACATGTCACAAAATGACCTTGTCAAAAAATTTATTGACATTCATTTCATCCTTTGTCTCAAAAGACAAAAATACCCTTTTAACTATTTTCGTTCTTGTTTTGGCTTAGCTTCCAGTTTAACTATTCATATCGATGTGATTCGTGACAGTGACCTCATGGACCCAAATGAACAAAGCTTTAGCTAAACACTTGGACTCAAAAGTTCACAAACCTTTTCCAAGTTTAGCTTAATGCCAACTGACTCCACTAAAGAGCTGACACTGAAAATCCCTCGGTTCAAATGAATTTATTTTCTACTCAAGAATTCGACCTAATTATGATGAGCGGATCCACTGAATATTATCTATGTTTACCCTTCATGAATGTCATCAGCTAGTCGGGATTTACTAAATTACCATTTTACCCTTCTAGCTGTTATTTCCTCAACTCCTTTGTCGCTTGTGAATAAGTTAGAAACAATGTATTGACGAGGAGCTAACAAGTCACATTGTTTCATCCAAAAGAGTCAAGAATCAATTTGGACACTGGCCAGTTCATTTATTCACACTCCAAGGAACAAAGCATGAGGTGACATACATTGCATTTCAGCAATCTTGTACATGAATTCCATATCTATGAGAACTTCACAAAGTTACTCATGACAGACTCACAACTTAGTACTTCACCAATAGGCCTTGTTCGGAATCACATAGTGAGTCCGAACTTTGACTTTCTCAAATGAGAATACTAAGGTGTGAAATGGCATGTCTCATTTCAGGATTAAGGTAAGCATGATGCAATTCATACATAGTGACTTCGAGACATAAGAGGTTAAATGGTTTGTTCTTATCTTGTCTCTAGAAGTGCACTGGTCAATTCAGTACCTTCGGAAGATACCTAGAAGAACTATAGAGTTCCTAACTCTCAATGCCTCATAACCAGACATCATAGATTCTTTTAACAATCATACTGAGGTCAATAGTCCTTTGACCCTAAGATTGCGAATATATCGTTTTAAGCAAACTGCGAAGAGTTTGTTCATGCAAATCTACATTTGTCTCTTCGTAAGTTGTTAAGTTTGTTTATGGACTAAAAGACTATGGTTTTATCATAAAGCTTCAGACAAGGAAGATTGAATGAACGTTTCAACTTTATTATAGAATGAATAGGCAATTACAAGCAAGAGTCTTCGTAAGACTATATGACATCAAATGTACATAAATGGACACTACTACTCTTCTTGTGGGCACCATTGACAACAGCTACAAGAGAGTCTCCATAAGACATGTACCTGTCAGGCTTTTGAGTAGCCCTCCCACTACGTCGAAGTACTACTTGATGAGATTCTGATGAGTTAGGTTGTGTTTCAGTTGGGGTAAGAACAGTTCTTACAGATGAGGTAGAAGCTTCCTCACCCAACTTTTCTTCAAGCACAATTTTGCTTCTAGGTTTCGCATCCTTCATAAAGTCCTCCTCGAGGAAACGAGCATTCGTGCTAACGAAAGTCTTATCGTCCTCGGGACTACAGAAAATGAAACCTTTAGTTTCCTTTGGATATCCCACAAACAGGCACAATACTGACCTACTAGCCAACTTGCTAGTCTTTTGCCTTAGCACATGTGCAGGGCAACCCCAAATTCGGATGTGGCCCCAACTTACTTTACGGCCAGTCCATCTTTCATAAGGAGTACCAGGAACCGTTTTAGATGGAACTTGGTTCAGAATGTAAGCAGCTGTTTCGAGGGCATATCCCCAAAAGGAAAGCGGGAGTGATGAGTAACTCATCATCGATCTAACCATCTCCATAAGAGTTCGGTTTCTTCTCTCTGACACTCCGTTTTGTTGAGGTGTGCCAGGTGCAGTAAGCTGAGAAGCGATACCTTCTTCTTTAAGAAAGTCATCGAACTCTCCAGACATATACTCACCACCTCGATCAGATCGAAGGGTTTTGATCACTTTGCCAGTTTGCTTTTCCACTAAAGCCCTAAAGACCTTAAATACGTTAAAGGTCTCGGATTTGTGTTTGAGCAAATAGACAAACCCATATCGTGAGTAATCATCAGTGAAGGTAACGAAGTATTCGTATCCTCCACGTGCCTGTTGGCTGAGCGGACCACATACATCAGAATGTATTAGTTCCAGCAACTCAGTGGCTCTTCGACCTTTATCGGAGAAAGGTCGCTTAGTCATTTTTCCTGCATACTTAGTCATTTTTCCTTCTATGCAGGATTCACAAGTAGGTGGTGAACCTATTGCAGAGGCTTGGAGTGGACCATCCCTCACAAGTCTCTTAATCCTTTCTAGACTGATATGACCAAGTCTTAAGTGCCATAGGTGTGTTGATTTTGTTAGATCGGAGGATTCAGAAAGTTTGATCCTCTTTGGCTCCCTAATTAGATCATTATCTATTTCGGTGTCTAAAAGAGAAGGTTGAGTGGGATAGATGTAGAAAAGAGCATTCTTCATACATGCATCAGTGACAAAAGAATTATCAGGAAACGAAATACGAATTCCATTCATAATGAACTTTAAACAATAATCTTGCTCACGAAGACGAGCAACGGATATTAAGTTCTTCCCAAAGGTAGGAACAAAATAAACATTATTCAAGTTTAAAGTGCTGTCTTCAAAAGACAGCATCACGGATCCCACAGCCTTTGCAGACACCAGGCTCCCATCACCCCATTTGAAACAGAACTCGCCTTCCTCTAAGCTTTTGGTTTTCTTGAAACCATTCAAGGAACAACAAATATGGTTAGTAGCAGCGGAGTCAAGAATCCACGTTGATACATTATCAGCTACTAAGCATGCTTCGGTAACTAGTACAATACTATGTTCCTTTGCTTTGAGATTGGCAGGACAGTTCTTTTTATCGGCCTTGTAAGGTCTCTTCACAGTTCCAGAGGCGGAGGCTTTTTGCTCAGTAGCATGTGCCTCTCCTTGATTCCTCTTTCTCTTAGTGAAACCTACAGCAGTGTGAAGTTCCTCCATAAGCTTGGTAACAGTGTACTCTAGCTTGTTAATGGAGTAGTTTATCTTGAAGGTATCAAGAGATGCGGGGAGAGTTTCTAAGATCACATCTATGACATTCTTCCCATCAATCTCAGATCCTAGGATTTCCATTTTACTCAGACGACTAATGATCAATATCATAAAGTCTCCAATAGGAGTCCTAGCCTGCATATGACAGTTCATAAACTGTCGGATTGCTTGTAGCCTTGTTTGACGCCTTTGCCCTCCAAACATCTCAACGAGATTGTAGAGCATGTCAGCGGCAGTCTCGATGTCACGATGTTGCTCTTTCAGCATATTGTTCATAGATGCCAAGATATAGCACCTCACAATCTCATCGGATCGAAGCCGGGCCGCTAAGGCGTCATTGTCCTCTTGAGTTGAATCATCATTCGTCAGAGGAGGACAAGGGGTGGTGAGTACCCATTTGTGCTTGTTAACGGTAGGTTTTATGTCGAGGTTACGTTTCGAATCTACGTAGTTTTCGTTTTCGAGTTTGATCGAGGAAAGAAAGATAGAGAGATGGTTGAGAGACATATTGCCTATATAAGTTGAAACAAGTTTATGATTAGTCTTTGGTTTAGGATTTAAGTTTTATTGAGACTTTTATAAAATCCAAAGGTGTTATAAACCAAATGATAATTTACTCCTTCGAGGGAAGGCTGCAAAAAATCTCCATTTATAAGTAAATGACACATCATTAATGCTTAGCCAAGATGTCAATACATCAACATTGACTAGCCACCTTGTAAATTGGTTTGATCACTCACATCCTTTCGCAGGGCCTCGAGGGAGGATTACTAGGGATTGAGTCTAAGTGTGTAACCAACCTCTTAGTCCAAGAGATCGGCTTTGAAAAACAATCCACCGAGGGGAGGCCTTGCCATCATCGTCTCACTCTCGGACGTAGCTCATTGAGCAATGATCAGAGCAAAGCGCCCTTGAGTACTCTCATTTAAGAGAGGGCCACGAGGGTGACTCTTAGTCCGGCGACACTTGCACTTTTCATTAGTGTTGGGGATCGTGGGTTACAAACAACGAATATAACCCTCCCACTTAGTTTTTGGAGTTGGTTCATCGACTCTTATAAGTTCGGAAACAAATTTCCTAGTTAGAGAGCGACAGAGCGGACAACTAGAAGAGAATCCTAGATCGACATGTTCAGAGCAGTATTAGTGCATAAAGGCACAAGGTACATACTCGATCTTTTCCTATTTTCTATTTCGGGAAAGTGCGTGAGGGAAGTGTGAACTTCAACTCACTCGAAAACTTGAAAGTTTGAGATTACACATCTTTTTATTTTTCGGCTTGTCTACAAGGAGACCTCCCACTCAAATTTTCAAGAGCATATAGATTTTGAACATATGTGATATAGATATAGTTTTGAAAATATTTTGAAAATTTATTTGATTTGGATGACAAAATATTTTTCAAGTTTGAAAGTGAAAACGGTTTTTCAAAATTCAAACTAGTTTTGTAAAAATTCAATTTCAATTAAACTTTCAAAAATCAAAACATTTTAATCTTACACATCATGTTTATAATCATATGAAAAACATTTTTGCTCAAGAAAATTTTCTCATTAGAGTTCTATAACTCATGGTAGTGGGGTTTGAAAATCCGGATTTCTAAAAAAACTGGAGTTTCAGACAGCCGCGCACCTCGGAGTAAAATCGCCATATCTGGCGGCTCCGATGTCCTTTTCAGCCGAAACTGGTGGCATTGGACAGAGGACAGACAGAGCTTTAATTTGATTCAAGAATCATTAAATTTAGATTTCTGAGAAGAGAGTTATGCCACTTTTAATGCGGGTTTAATCCAGCTCAAAGAAAAAGAAATAAATTAAAGCTTGGTCTTACTTAGGTGCGAAAAAGAATCAAGTGTAACGGAACGTTTTAAGATGTTGTTTAAAGCTTTTATTTGTGTTTTATTAGCAGGGTAATAACATAGAATAAAAGAAATAACAACAAGCATAAAACGAATACGGTAAATAGAAGAAACTAGAAAGACAAAGTAACTAGTCACAAAATTTACCGAAATTTCTCAAACCTTTAAAACACGTTTTTCAATATAAAAAATTAAAAACTTTTAGAACTGACTCTAATGTATTTTAAAACCATCCCAAACTCATAGAAAATCAACATGCTTTTTAATTTAAAGACAAGAGCAATAAATTAAAAAAAATCTAAGATAACAATTCTAACTTGTCACAAAATTAGTAAACTTTCGAAAACGATTTTCAAGCCCATAATTTTAAAAACATGTACATGCTAATCTTTGACCTTTGCTCTGATACCATTTGTTGGAATCGATCTAGGGTTTGAGAAAATAATTAACGCTTCGGTAAGCGGCGGAATTTTAAAAATTTTCTTTTACAAGTAAAACAGTTTTTACTAACCTAGACAAGTGCAAGTACATGTAATTAAAAACAAATATGAGCTAAGAGTTTACTAACCTTTCTTGAAGCTTGAACTTTGAAGAAGCTTGTGGAAAGTTTGCAACGCTCGTCTCCCCTCGCAGCACGTCTCTCTTTCTTTCCTCGGCACCTCGAGCAACCACGAAAGTTTCTATCAGTAAATCACTCGAAAAGAAGGAATCAGTGAGTGGGCACTTTTAAACACTACGACTTAAGAACGAGTCTCGAAGTCGCAGAGCTAAACACTAGGTCGAGTGAGGACCTAGGTGCCAAGACAAGAAAAAATCGAAAATAAACTAGAGAGAGAGAGGAGTTCGGCCAACAATGTCTAGAGAGAGAGTCTCTCAATCTCTAACTTATGTTGAATGAATAGAATGAGAGGAATGAGGGTCCTATTTATAGGAGAAGGGTTGGCCTTGGAAAGAAGTAGTTTCCTCTTATTTTCCAAGCCTTAATGAGCAATCTTTTATTGCCCATTCCTATCCAAAATAGGCGCCCACCTCAAGTGAATCCCCAAGGGATTAGTTTCCTCTTTTGTTCTCTCTTGGTTGCCTTGGCCGAATTTCCTTATGGCAAGCATAGGAAATTTGTTTCCTCTTTTTCTTTTGGCAAGTATCTTGATACATTTATGCACAAAATAATCTCTCTTTCTCTTGGGTATTTGGGCGCCCATTTCACATCTAGAAGGAGCTTCTAGAAGCTTCTTCATTTGTTCATAACAACAAGAGAAAGGCCCATTAAGAATTTTCAATAAAATTCTTATGAAATAAAATTAATCCACAAGGCCCAATTAATCTTATTATGGCCGAGTGACATTAAGTCATCAAATGAACTTGTCAAAAAATTTATTGACATTCATTTCATGCTATGTCTCAAAAGACAAAAATACCCTTTTGACAATTTTCGTTCTTGTTTTGACTTAGCTTCCAGTTTAACTATTCCTATCGATGTGATTCGTGACACTGACCTCATGGACCCAAATGAACAAAGCTTTAGCTAAACACTTGGACTCAAAAGTTCACAAACCTTTTCAAAGTTTAGCTTAATGCCAACCGACTCCACTAAAGAGCTGACACTGAAAATCTCTCGGTTCAAATGAATTTATTTTCTACTCAAGAATTCGACCTACTTATAATGAGCGGATCCACTGAATATTATCTATGTTTACCCTTCATGAATGTCATCAGCTAGTCGGGATTTACTAAATTACCATTTTACCCTTCTAGCTGTTATTTCCTCAACTCCTTTGTCGCTTGTGAATAAGTTAGAAACAATGTATTGACGAGGAGCTAACAAGTCACATTGTTTCATCCAAAAGAGTCAGGACTCAATTTGGACACTGGCCAGTTCATTTATTCACACTCCAAGGAACAAAGCATGAGGTGACATACATTGCATTTCAGCAATCTTGTACATGAATTCCATATCTATGAGAACTTCACAAAGTTACTCATGACAGACTCACAACTTAGTACTTCACCAATAGGCCTTGTTCGGAATCACATAGTGAGTCCGAACTTTGACTTTCTCAAATGAGAATACTAAGGTGTGAAATGGCATGTCTCATTTCAGGATTAAGGTAAGCATGATGCAATTCATACATAGTGACTTCCAGACATAAGAGGTTAAATGGTTTGTTCTTATATTGTCTCTAGAAGTGCACTGGTCAATTCAGTACCTTCGGAAGATACCTAGAAGAACTATAGAGTCCCCAACTCTCAATGCCTCATAACCAGACATCATAGATTCTTCTAACAATCATACTGAGGTCAATAGTCCTTTGACCCTAAGATTGCGAATATATCGTTTTAAGCAAACTACGAAGAGTTTGTTCATGCAAATCTACATTTGTCTCTTCGTAAGTTGTTAAGTTTGTTTATGGACTAAAAGACTAAGGTTTTATCATAAAGCTTCAAACAAAGAAAGAATGAATGAACGTTTCAACTTTTTATTAATGAATAAGCAATCACAAGCAAGAGTCTTCGTAGGACTATATGACATCAAATGTACATAAATAGACACTACTACTCTTCTTGTGGGCACCATTGACAACATTATCTTCTCGACCTACCGATGAAGGCGTGATCGATTTGCACGGCTTTACTGTGCGTGGCTTATTGAGCCGAAACATTTCACTCGGCCAATGGCCGAGTGAATTGAGCCGGCCACCGGCCGGGTGAGCTCGTCCGGCCGCCCGAAACATCGATCGCATCGTCGGACCTCGACGGGCCGATAACACCAAAGTCGGGAGATCCCCTACTTCTAGCGCCAAAATGTTGTCACAAGTTTTCGGACAACGATTTAGGAAACGGAAGTGCTTAGGCCCAAGGCTGGACCAAGTGGCCTCGCTTGGGTTCGAGCGTGTCGGACTTGGGATCCCAAGTCTTCCCTTAGCTGTTGATGATGTCCATCTCGTCCAACCACCTGAAAAGGTAAGAAAAGAGATGTGAACTACATAGGGGAAACAGAGGGGTTGTCTCTGTTTACCTCTCCGACGCTCAACATTAGTAGGATTGAGGTGGAATATAGAGGGTTTGAGTGTTTAGAGGCCAAAGATGAGTGAAACGAGTGACTTATGAATTCAACAGCGTTTCAGGGCTCAAAATTGGATTAGCTGTCTTGAGGGGTCGAGCCTCGCATTTATAGGCGACCAAGGGGCATTTTGAAGGCCCCTTGGCCGAGTGAAGTTGGGTCGACCATCGGCCGAGAGAGACTCGATCGGCCGACGGCCGAGCGAGATGTTGATTGCCGAGAGAGGTTCACTTGGCCATTGGCCGAGTGAAATGTTGGACGCCGGATGGGTTTCACTCGGCCATTGGCTGAGTGAAAGGCTTGGGCCGAGAGAGGGTTCACTCGGCCATTGGCCGAGAGAGGGTTCACTCGGCCATTGGCCGAGTGAACTGTTGTGCCAGCAGGAGGCTTCACTCGACCATTGGCCGAGTGAAATTGTTGGGCCAGCAGGGAGTTCACTCGGCCATTGGCCGAGTGAACCTGATGGGCTGGCTGAGGGTTCACTCGGCCATTGGCCGGCTGAGATTCACTCGACCATTGGCCGAGTAAGCATGATGGGCCGGCTGAGATTCACTCGACCATTGGCCGAGTGAGCATGATGGGCCGGCTGAGATTCACTCAGCCATTGGCTGAGTGAATTGCTTGGGCCGACCAAGGGTCGAGTGAACTGGGCCAGCCATCGGCCGGGTTAGCTCGTCCGGCCACCCGAAACGTCGATCGCGTCATCAGACCTCGTCGGGCCGATAAAAAGAAGGAAGCTATCCTTTGGGCAGGCTTTGTTGAGATCCTTGTAGTCGATGCAGATCCGCCACTTCTTGTTTGGCTTCTTTACCATTACGACATTAGACACCCACTTGGGGTGCTCCACCTCTCTTACGAAGTTGGCGGCGAGAAGTTTATCAATTTCTTCACCAATCGCCTGGTATCTCTTCCCGCTGAACACCCGTCTTGGTTGGACGCGTTCGGTTATCCTCTTTTCGTCGTTGAGGATGGACCATATCTTGGGGTCGATCCCCTGCATATGAACGTGTGTCCACGCAAAGACGTCCTTGAACTCGCGGAGGAAGGCCGCAAGTTGGAGTCGGATCTCGATCGGGAGCTGGGCGCCAATCTTGACTACCTGGTCTGGCTTGGCATCGTCCAGCACGATGGAACGAGGTCATCCGATGTCTCCACCTTCCGACGCTCGACATCATCCCTTTGGTCCAATTCCCCAAAGGTGCCTCCTTCCTCAATCTTGCACGGGAATTTGTCCCCAAGCTGGAAGACAGTACTCACCATCTTCACCTTCATCTTACCATCCACCCCCTTAATGTAACACATTCTCGCCATCGATTGGTCTCCCAACACTATGGCGATTCCCTTCTCGATCAAGAATTTCATCATCAAATGGTAAGTGGAAGTTATGGCCTTCAGCTGGTTGAGAGTAGGGCGACCCACGATGCTGTTGTAGGAGGACGTATGATCCACAACCAGGAATCACATGATGTGGGTGACTTTGATTCCCCTAAGAGTCTCGAAGGTAACCGGGAGGTCGATGGTACCCTCCGTCATCACCTTTTCCACGGAGAAGCTGAAGATTAGGGTCGAGGTCGGGGTCGGTCTTAGCTTGGTTAGCTTCATTCTGTCCAAAGCTGATTTAAAGATGATGTCGGCCGAGCTGTCGTTGTCAATGAGGATTCTTCGGACGAGGTTGTATCTTAGTTGGTGTAAAACATGGACTCAAAGACGGTCGGATGTGGATCCTCGTACGTGTGGTTGATATGGTGGGCCATTTTCCCCTGAGAGACTTCCCACATATACTTCTTCCTCTACGTACTTGAGTCCCTGAGTTTGGGCCCTCCCATAATCAAGCCTACAACGTGCATTTGTGAGCTTTCTGATTCGTTATTTGTTGTTCGGTCAGTAACGGTGACCGTTGTCTGAAACTTCTTTTCTTGCCGCGAACGCTCTCTGTTAGCTGCGGCCATCCCGATCATTCTGAGGATGTATTCCTTCAACTTCCCGTCCTGGATGAGGGCCTCAATCTGACGCTTGAGCTGGTAGCACTCGAACGTCAGGTGCCCATGATCCCGGTGGTACTCGCAAAAGTTTCATCAATCCTGCTTTGCAGGATCCTTTGTGAAAGGAGCGGGGCTTCCCAGCTTGTCACTGTGCAAAACCAAGATCTGCTCTTGTAGGGTGTTGAGAGGGGTGAATGCCAAGAACTTTCGAAAGCTGTCAACATGCGAGGGCCTCGGCCCAGGGAGGGAGCGACCGTTAGGGGCCTAGCCTCCCTTATTCCACCTCTTTCGAGGGTCGGAACGATCCCCATCCTAGTCGTCACGACGATGGCGACCTTGTCCACCAACTTTCCGGCCATCCCGGCCATCGAGGTAGTCCTCAATCCCCATGTAAGTGCGGGCACTTGACATGAGCTACGCCATGTCCCTTGGGGCCTTTCCAACTATGGACTTAAGGAAGTCGCTCGTGCGAGCTCCCTCCGTGATCGCTGTGATGGCGTCCTTATCATCGAATCCCTCCACTTTGTGGGATTCCTCGGTGAAGCGGGAAAGATACTTCCTCAAGGTCTTGTCTCTCTCTTGCCGGATGGACAAGAGGTATGTCTTTGACTTCTTTTACGCCACTAGAGTGGCGAATCAGCGGAGGAACGCCTCCCGTAAGGCTCGGAAGGACTGGATGCTTCTCGGTCTCAGACTTTGGAACCACTCGAACCCAGATCTGGTGAGAGTTAGGTTGAACGCCTGGCACAAGGTGGCATCTGATTGCCCTTGCATGGACAACAATGTCTCATAGTGCTAGATGTGGAAGTTCGAGTTCGTCCGCCCATCGTATGGATAAATGGACAGTAGCTTAAAGTTCTCGACGCATGGCTGCACCAGGATTTGAGCGGCGAAGGGTCAGTAGGATTCCTCTATGCCGCCATAGGGCCTTTGGCAGCCTGACTCCCTTATTTCGATGATCTGATTCTGAAGGCTTTGAATCATCATCACCATGTCGAGCTCGTTTGCTGGGCTGACGTTCGGAGCCGCGGGAGTCACTTGTCGGCGTTCATTGGACGCTTGGTGTTGTCGCACGAAAATGAACAACGATTGAATACCTCGGGCGGTTTGATCCAAGGCCGGACTAAGTGATCGCACCCGGGCCGAAAGTGTGAACTCGAAAGTCTCGAGCTAGGGGTGAGGAGGGGGAGTGACTGTGCCTTGTGTGTCGGCTGCCTACGTACCCGTGTGTGGGATCAGGTCATAACGTAGTTCAGGGCGTATGTAACGCAGTGTGAGGCGCGGAGCCTAGGGGAGAGGCGTACTCGACAAAGGAGACGGAGCGCGGAGGAGTCCTCGGCGACGTCTAAGAACTTCGGAGATCGCGGGCGCGAGAGAGAATGTGTGTTTTCTTTCTTTTGGAGACGTGGTAAACTCTAAGTCAAGAGTTCCTTGTTGTGACGGAGATTCTGGACGCGTAGGTGATTTCTAGTCGGAAATGCCCGATGTGTAGGCGATTTCTTGTCAAAAATGGTGGACGTGTCTAGGGTGCTAGACGGGTAGGCGATTTTCAGTCGAAAACCGTTAGAGCACTCGTGGGCTCAAGATTAATCATTCGATCAAGAGAGGTGGCACTCGAGAGTCCCCGGAAAGCGCTTCAGAATCTCTGAGAACGACAAATCGAGGAGAATCCGCTTCAGGCCAAGGATGGCATCCAGTGAAGCAGAGAGAAGTCTCAAGTTCCTTGAGAATGAATGGGATGGCTTTCCCCTCAACGAGGGGGTGTCTTTATAGGTGTTTGAGGGCCTTAGCAGGCTTCTTTTTTGTCCATGTGGGACTAGGGGGCGTTCGCCCTTCAAGTGGAGGCCTACGGCACGCGCGGCGCACAACGCGCGGGTCACCGAGCGCGGCGCGGTATGCACGGCGTGGGATGTGCGGCACGGGATGTGCAGCGCATGGGGAGTGCGGCGCGGGCTTGTCTTGGCGCGGCGCACGGCCTACCCGGCGCGGCGCGCGGCTTGCTATGGGTGGCTGGCCGGCGCGGCGTGCTGCGCGCGCGCTGCATGGCCCGTCTCGTCGGACTCTTGTGGCCCTTAGGGGTCTTCTGATACCACGCTTGTCACGCAAAATATAAAGGTCTCTACTTGACGAGAATAACTCGATTTGATGAGCAAGGCTTGACGAGAGTGACTCGAGGCCCGACTCGAGGAGGATGACTCGAGGCTTGACTCGAGGAGAACGACTCGAGGCTCGACTCGGGGAGCGAAGCTCATCTCGAGGCTCGACTCGGGGAGTATGACTCGAGGAGAACGACTCGAGACTCGACTCGAGGAGGACGACTCGAGGAGAGCGACTTGAGGCTTGACTCGAGGAGAATGACTCAAGGCTTGACTCGAGGAGAATGAATCAAGGCTTGACTCGAGGAGAATGACTCAACTCAAGGAGCGAGCTCGACTAGAGAGTCCGAGAGTTTGGCATGAGGACTTTCCAGTCGACTCATGACGGAAGGCTTACCATTCTTTAGGACCTCCGGCCAGACCATCGGCCCTTTGAGCGGCGTGTCTTCTCGGCGTTCCGGGTTTTCCGAAAACGACCGACAACACTTGGTCCCTAACGTTGGCTTGAGGCCCACCTAGAGTGGTGGCGGGTAGCGCATCCCACTACGAGTGGAGCCATTGGCAGAGGTCCTCTCATCTGGAGTTCCTCTAGGCCGTTAAGTGCTCTCGAAGGTCCCCACTTCGTGTCTGGCGGGGCAAGGCGACCCTTGTTCGGGCCGTCTAGCGAACATATCGGCTATCGGCCCTGTCATTGTCGAGGGTGGCTTTTTCCCCACCAAGGGGCCGCATTCGGCCACCTCTTGAAACCGAGGGGGCAGTCCCCCGAGAATGAGAGCGCGAGCATTAGTACGTCGGCGGGGCCGGATCCCTTGTCCTCTCAGACCAAGAGCGTGCGAGGCTAGGGTTTGACTCATCGTTTCTTGAGTCCCCCTCGTAGTCGGGATCAGAGTCATCGTGGTTGGAACCATCCTCGACATCGTAGCCGAGGAGGTTGGAAATAAGCGTGCTATCCACGCTTGGTCGGTCTAGAAGTTTGGCAAGCCTCCGAGCCATGTCCTCTCGGAGAACGGGCTCGGGGTCGGCCGCCGGGTTTCGGGGCTGGCTCTCGTTATCACGAGGCTGCTCTCCTAGCCGGTGTGCTAGGTTCCAAAGGTCGTACCTCGAGCTAGTCGCTCGGGTGTCCGTGGATGTAGTGGGAACTTGACTCATCTTTCGAGAGTCATAGATATTGTAGGCGATTTCTTGTCAGAAATGGTGGACGCGTCTAGGGTGCTAGACGGGTAGGCGAATTTCAGTCGAAAACCGTTAGAGCACTTGTGGGCTCAAGATTAATCATTCGATCAAGAGAGGCGGCACTCGGGAGTCCCCGGAAAGCGCTTCAGAATCTCTGAGAACGAGAAATCGAGGAGAATCCGCTTCAGGCCAGGGATGGCATCCAGTGAAGCAGAGAGAAGTCTCAAGTTCCTTGAGAATGAATGGGATGGCCTTCCCCTCAATGAAGGGGTGTATTTATAGGTGTTTGAGGGCCTTAGGAGGCTTCTTTTTCGTCCATGTGGGACTAGGAGGCGTTCGCCCTTCAAGTGGAGGCCTACGGCGCGCGCGGCGCACAACGCGCGGGTCACCAGGCGCGGCGCGGGATGCGCAGCGCATGGGGCGCGCGGCGCAGGCTTGTCTTGGCATGGTGCGCGGCCTGCCTGGCGCGTGGCACGACTTGCTGTGGGTGGCTGGCCGCCGCGGCGTGCTGCGCGCGCGCTTCATGGCTCGTCTCGTCGGACTCTTGTGGGCTTTAGGGGTCTTCGGATACCACGCTTGTCACGCAAAATATGAAGGTCTCTACTTGAAGAGAGTGACTCGATTTGATGAGCAAGGCTTGACGAGAGTGACTCGAGGCTCGACTCGAGGAGGACGACTCGAGGCTTGACTCGAGGAGAACGACTCGAAGCTCGACTCGAGGCTCGACTCGGGGAGGATGACTCGAGGAGAACGACTCGAGACTCGACTCGAGGAGGACGACTTGAGGCTCGACTCGAGGAGCGAAGCTCGACTCGAGGAGCACGACTCGAGGCTTGACTCGAGGAGAATGACTCAAGGCTTGGCTCGAGGAGAATGACTCAAGGCTTGACTCGAGGAGAATGACTCAACTCAAGGAGCGAGGCTCGACTTGAGGGGCCGAGAGTTTGGCATGAGGACTTTCCAATCGACTCATGACGGAAGGCTTGCCACTCTTCAGGACCTCCGGCCTGACCATCGGCCCTTTGAGCGGCGTGTCTTCTCGGCGTTCCGGATTTTCCGAAAACGACCGACAACATTAGCCCCCCAAGTTCAGCGCTCGGGAGGCCCCGGGCGGTGAACTTTTAGATGTTTCCGCCGGGTGTTTGAGGAAAATTCATTTCCCCGGGCTTCGCCGTCGTGAAGCCTTTGTGATTACAAAGTATGTTCTCACAATTGCAAGTATGCTCTCTCGCTTTTCCGTCTCTCTCAACACGATTGTGTGTTCAACACATGGAGGAGGATCCAAGCGAATAGGAGGCGTAGCTCAACGTGGGCAAGGAGGACGCGATCACATCCATCGCTCTAGCCCCGGAGCAACGGGGACATGTCTGCGCAGGTAGGGCGTGCATTCGTGCAGAGGCGTGCCGGCGTGTCGCGGCTTGTTGATCTTTTTGGCGAAATCACGCCCAAGTCTTTCTTCAATGGCGTTTTGTTTGATGATATCATCAACCCGGAGTCCATGGGACTCGACGGTGACTAGCACGGTGACGATTGTGTAACCGTGACCTATTAGGGGAAGATCATATCTTCCGTCTCGGCCAGCTTAGAAGGTGACTGCACTTTTGCATTTTGCAAAGGCGTGCTCATTCCGAGGAATCAGAAATGGAGGTTGATGTTGCGGGCCGATGCTTCGAGAAGGCGGAGTGGTACCTGGTGGAAGGCTCTGCCGCACCGGAGGGCTTCGACTGCTCGGGGATTAACGCTTAAAGTTAGATCACGCATTAAGCATAAGTCGGTCACACGAGGCATCCGCCATTCCAGCTTTGGTGATGCTTCTCTGTCTGCATTCGGAAGATCGGCCCATATTCCACATGCGTGAGTGCGAGTCTATGTTAAAGACGCGAAGGGACATCGTAACGAGTAGTGATGTGGACTTCTTCTGTCATGGCATTTTTTTATGCCCAAAGGGTAAGTTTCGCTCTGTTTGTTTGTTTCGTTTTGCAATAGTCTCGCTTTGGCTAGCCTGTTCTTCGAATCGCTACAATTGCTTGCTCGAGGAGCGGGTCTCGTCTCGAGGAGGATGACTCGACTCGAGAAGCAAGGCTTGACTTGAGATGAGTGACTCGATTCGAGGAGCGAGGCTCGACTCGAGGAGAATGACTCGACTCGAGGAGCAAGGCTCGACTTGAGGAGACTGACTCAACTTGAGGGGTTAGGCTCGACTCAAGGAAAATGACTCGACTCGTGGAGAAAGGCTAGACTTAGGGAGAATGACTCGACTCAAGGAGCAAGGCTCGATTCGAGGAGAATGACTCGAGGAGAGTGACTCGACTCGATGAGCAAGGCTCGACTCGAGGAGAATGACCCGACCCGAGGAGCGAGGCTCGACTTGAGGAGAATGACTCGACTCGAGGAGCAAGGCTTGACTCGATGAGAGTGACTCGACTCGAGGAGCAAGGCTTGACTCGAGGAGATTGACTTGACTCGAGGAGCGAAGCTCGACTCGAGGAGAATGACTCGACTCAAGGAGCGAGGCTTGACTCGAGGAGAATGACTCAACTCGAGGAGCAAGGCTTGACTCGAGGAGAATGACTCGACTCGAGGAGTGAGGCTTGACTCGAGGAGAATGACTCAACTCGAGGAGCAAGGCTTGACTCGAGGAGAATGACTCGACTCGGGGAGCGAAGCTCGACTCGAGGAGAATGATTTGACTCGGGGAGCAAGGCTAGACTCGAGGACAGTGATTTGACTCGAGGAGCGAGGCTCGACTCGAGGAGAATGGCTCATCTCGAGGAGAATGACTCGTCTCGAGGAGCAAGGCTCGACTCGAGGAGAATGACTCGACTCGAGGAGCGAGGCTCATCTCGAGGAGAGTGACTCGTCTCGAGACTCGACTCAAGGAGAATGACTCGACTCGAGGAGTAAGACTCGACTCGAGGAGAATGACTAGACTCGAGGAGAAGGGCTCGACTCATGGAGAATGACTCGACTCGACTCGAGGAGGGTGACTCGACTCGAGGAGCAAGGCTCGACTCGAGGAAAATGACTCGACTTGAGGAGCAAGGCTTGACTCGAGGAGAATGACTCGATTCGAGGAGCAAGGCTTGACTCGAGGAGAATGACTCGACTCAAGGAGCGAAGCTCGACTCGAGGAGAATGACTCGACTCTAGGAGCAAGGCTTGACTCGAGGAGAATGACTTGACTCGAGGAGCGAAGCTCGACTCGAGGTGAGTGACTCGACCCGAGGAGCGATGCTCGACTCGAGGAGAATGACTCGACTCGAGGGGCAAGACTCGACTCGAGGAGAGTGACTTGACTCGAGGAGCAAGGCTCGACTCGAGAAGCTTCTACATGACCTCACTCGGTGCCAGGGACTCTTCCAGGAGGAGCTTGCTCGAGCGAAGTCTCAGCTAGCTCAGGCCGAGCAAAGTTATTGCTCAGAGGCGGAGTTCGCGAGTCTTTGTGAGCAGCTTCAATTAGCTCGCGTGGAATGGGGAGTCTCCCAAGGCTAGTGTGATCGTGCTCAGTTGGCGGTGGCAAAGATGGCAGGATCTACGCCTTGGATGACGGTTTAGGTGCACCTTCTGGCGGCTTCAAGTGTATCGCGATTAGTCATCACATGCAATGCCTTGTGGCGACTCAAAGCGCGTCGTGAGAGACGGTCTTGTGCATCGTTTAGGCGTCTTAGGCACGTCGCGAGGGATGGCCTAGATGTGCCATGTAGGCTTCCTAGGTGTGCCGTATAGGCGTTTTAGATGTGCCATGTAGGCATCTTAAGTGCGCCATGTAGACGTCTTGGGTGCGTCGCAAGGGATGGTCTAGATGTGCCATGTAGGCTTCCTAGGTGTGCCGTATAGGCGTTTTAGATGTGCCATGTAGGCATCTTAAGTGCACCGTGTAGGCGTCTTAGGTGCGTTACGACGGACGACTTGGTTGCGCCATGTAGGCATCTTACGTGTGCCCTGTAGGCGTCTTACGTGCGTCACGAGGGACGACTTGGTTGCGCCATGTAGGCGTCTTACGTGCGCCATGTAGGCGTGTTAGGTGCGTTGCGAGGGACGACTAGGTTGCGCCATGTAGGCGTCTTACGTGCGCCATGTAGGCGTCTTAGGTGCGTCGCGAGGGACGGCTTGGTTGCGCCATGTAGGCGTCTTAGGTGCGTCGTGAGAGGCGACTTGGTTGCGTCATGTAGGCGTCTTACGTGCGCCATGTAGGCGTCTTAGGTGCGTCGCGAGGGATGTCTTAGTTGCGCCATGTAGGCGTCTAAGGTGCGTCGCGAGGGACGACTTGGTTGCACCATGTAGGCGTCTTAGCCTGCATCTCTGGGATGTCTTATGGCGCACAGCGGAGGCGTCTTCAGCCTGCATATCTGGGATGTCTTATGGCGTGCCGAGGAGGCGTCTTCAGCCTGTATCTCTGGGATGTCTTATGGCGCGCCGCGGAGGAGTCTTCAGCCTGCATCTCTGGGATGTCTTATGGCGCGCCGCGGAGGCGTCTTATGCCTACATCTCTGGGATGTCTTATGGCGCGCCGCGGAGGCGTCTTCAGCCCGCATCTTTGGGATGTCTTATGGCGCGCCGCGGAGGCGTCTTCAACCTGCATCTCTGGGATGTCTTATGGCGCGCCGCGGAGGCGTCTTCAGCCCGCATCTCTGGGATGTCTTATGGTGCGCTGCAGAGGCGTCTTCAGCCCGCATCTCTGGGATGTCTTACGGCGTGCCACGGAGGCGTCTTCAGCCTGCATCTCTGGGATGTCTTATGGCGCGCCGCGGAGGAGTCTTCAGCCCGCATCTCTGGGATGTCTTATGGTGCACCACGGAGGCGTCTTCAGCCCGCATCTCTGGGATGTCTTATGGCGCGCCGCAGAGGCGTCTTCAGCCCGCATCTCTGGGATTTCTTATGGCGCGCCGCGGAGGTGTCTTCAGCCCGCATCTCTGGGATGTCTTATGGCGCGCCGTAGAGGCGTCTTCAGTGAACGCTCGTTCCCGTTTATTTTCGGGTGTTTTGTTTTGGTGGAGCGTACTTTCTTGAGGATTTTGAGTGTACTTACCGTTGCCTATGTCACTAGTCCCCCAAGTTTTTGGGTTCACAATCGTATTTTTATGACCAAAAATCTTTGAAAAAGTGGATTTTGAAAGAAAAACCTCGAACTTTATTAATATCGCAAAAATTTGAAATCCTAAAACATTGGCTCGTAGGCCTTATTGAATGTTGGAAAGCAAAGAAATAAAATGGGGGAAGCGCTAGCTACTGGTATTACTGTCTCAAGTGTTTCGCATTCTACAGGCGACTGATCGGCGTCTCGTGCGTGTATTTGATGTAGTAGGTCCCGTCAGGCATGACTTGGTGGACTCTGTAGGGTCCCTCCCTGTTTGGGATGAGGACGTCGGCACGTTGCATTTGGGTGTCATGCACATGTCTTCGTGGACTTCGCGGAGGACATTGGTCAACTCGACACTATCTCTTATTTTGGAGATCGTGTTAACCGTCTTTCTAGCGGTTTTTCCATCGATTCCTTGGATGTAGCATATTCAGGCTTGGGATTGATCTCCAGCCATGATGTTGATTCCATCCTTGGTATGGAACTTCACCAGTAGGTGGTATGTAGAAGTGATAGCCCTTAGTCAGTTTAGCGTGGGTCGCCCAATGATGACATTATAAGGTGACTCCTGATCAACCACTAGGAATGGGACCATGTGAACGACTTCAATGCCTCCGGGAGTTCCGAAGGTGAACGGCGGATTGATGATGCCTTCGGTCATGACTCTCTCCCCAGTGAACCCAAATAGAGGCGTTTGGGTCGGAGTTGGGCGTAGCCCCCCGAGCTTCATGCGCTCTAAGGTGGACTTGAAAATTATGTCGGCAGCACTGCCGTTGTCGATGAGAACTCTTTTCACCAAGTTATTAGCCACTTAGGCTTTGAGCACAATCGCGTCATTGTGCGGATGCACAACTCGCTTGGCCTCTTTGTTGGTGAAGTACATCGTCTCGTGAGGCACAGACGGAGGTTCTTCATACGTAAGGTTGACGTGGAGTTGTGGATTGGCATCGGCAGTAGCCGTGGTTCGGTCGGCAGAAGCGGCTGTTCCTCCTCCCTTGCCAGACTGTGGTTTGTTTGTGGTGCGGCCCACAGCGCTGATCATGCGCCACACGAACTCTTTCAACTCACCCCGTTGGATAATGCCTTGATCTGCCTTTTCAGACTATAGCATTCGGAGGTCAAGAGACCATATTCCTGATGGAACTAGCAATATTTAGATCGATCGCGCGTCGTGGGATCTTTGCTCATTGGAGCCGGGGGAGTGAATTTGTCACGTGCCAAAGTTAGGATTTGATCCGGCGTCGCATTCAACGGCGTGAACAACGAGTAGCCCTTAAAGTCTTCCGCAAGTCGCGACTTTTGGGGATTCGGAGGTCGGCTATTAGAAGTCTGACCCCCTCTGTTTCGTCTTTTACGGGAGTTGCCTTGCTCGTTGCTAGGCTTGTCTCGGCGGTGAGGGCTTTGACTATTGCCCTTGCGGCCATCGAGGGAATCTTCAACTCCCATGAAGGTCTTGGCATGAGTCATTAATTCGGCCATGGTAGAAGGGACACGGCAGACGATGGACTTAAGGAAGTCACTTGTGCACAAGCCTTCAATGATATCATTGATTGCGTCTTTGTCGTCAAAGCGGTAGACCTTATTCGATTCTTCAGTGAATCGGGCGAGGTATCGTCTAAAAGACTCGCCATTCTCTTGCCTGATTGACCACAGGTACATCTTGGTCTTCTTTTGGACCATAGATGTAGCGAAGCGTGCTAGGAACATGTCCTTCAGGTCTTTGAATGATCGGATGCTTCCCGGCCTTAAGTTCTTGAACCACTCGAAGACGGGTCCGGCGAGGGTAAGCCTAAAAGCTTGGCACATGCCGCCGGGAGCGACACCCTGCATCGTCATCCAGGTTTCATAATGTTGCATATGGTAAGCGCGATCCGTTTTCCTATCATATGGAGCAAGGTTCGGGAGTTTGAAATTTCCCGTGCATACCTCGGCCAATATCTGAGCCGTGAAAGGCGAGGAATTCTCCTCAATGACCCCATAGGCACTTCCGCCTATTCCATGTTCTCGGAGATCTCATAGTTCATTTCGAAGATTGTGGATCATTGTGACCACATCGAGACCGGTAGTCGGAGTAACTCCCTGTTCGGGAGGAGTCACCTGTCGCCTTTCATTTGACCCTTGACCCGTGCGGCGGTTCCCGTTAGTTGGGGCTGCTACGGGGATGTTTGGCCGAGAGCTTAGTCGCTCTCTCAGATCATTGCCACGCCCAATGCGTTGAGCAGTTAGGTGGTCCCTAAGGTCAGGGCTGGTAGTACGGAGGCGCGGGCTTCATCTGCAATGGCGCGCTCTTGA
This sequence comes from Urtica dioica subsp. dioica, assembly GCF_054948205.1. Classification (NCBI taxonomy): domain Eukaryota; kingdom Viridiplantae; phylum Streptophyta; class Magnoliopsida; order Rosales; family Urticaceae; genus Urtica; species Urtica dioica. The sequence goes on along the minus strand of NC_142760.1, from coordinate 20,749,606 downwards.
GAAGCTGCCGGTGCGTCGCCTGTCAGGGGTAGGGGATTCGATGGACCGGCTTTAAACACGGCAGGGATTCCCCCGTCCTTCGTGAGAGAAGTCTCGATATCCTCTGAATCACTACTACCCTCGTAATCAGGGTCGCAGTCGCGGCTTTCCTCGTTGAGGTTCGCAGGATCCCCGTTGGGGATTACCGTGTCATGCGCAGGTTGCTTCGCAGCCACTCGGCTGTGGTACCTTGCATTCCTCGCCTTTAGTTGGCGGATATTCTCCTCCAACTCCATGAAGCAGTTGTTCCTGCTATCTGGAGATGGAGATGGTGATCGGGTCGAGCTCTCTTCATGGAGCGACTCTTCGTCACCATGCGCTCGAGAGCGCAAGAAGTATTTTTTGGTCCCAGTGACGTTATCGGGGTTGTTCACACCCTCAGAACGTACGGGTGGCTGACTACTCATCTTTTCTCAAGTTCGAGAAAGTTGAGTTTGCAGAAGAAAAGAAGAAGATGAACAGAAGGGATTTCGGGCTGAACAAGTCGGGGAGTCCCCTCTTTCTAGCGCCAAAATGTTGTCGCATGAAAATGAACAACGATTGAATACCTCGGGCTGTTCGATCCAAGGCCGGACCAAGTGATCGCACCCGGGCCAAAAGTGTGAACTCGAAAGTCTCGAGCTAGGCTTTCTCCGATCAACCCACCTCCCAGAGGAGAGAATGGGTGCGGAGGGGGAGTGACTGTGCCTTGTGTGTCGGCTGCCTACGTACCCGTGTGTGGGATCAGGTCATAACGTAGTTCAGGGCGTATATAACGCAGTGTAAGGCGCGGAGCCTTAATGGAGAAGTGTACTCGACGAAGGAGACGGTGCGCGGAGGAGTCAACGGCACCGTCTCAGAACTTCGGAGATCGCGAGTGATTGAGAGAGAATGTGTGTTTTCTTTCTTTCGGAGACGTGGAAGACTCTAAGTCAAGAGTTCCTTGTTGTGGCGGAGATTCCGGACGCGTAGGCGATTTCTAGTCGAAAATGCCGGACGTGTAGGCGATTTCTTGTCAGAAATGGTGGACGCGTCTAGGGTGCTAGACGCGTAGGCGATTTTCAGTCGAAAACCGTTAGAACACTCGTGGGCTCAAGAATAATCATTCGATCAAGAGAGGCGGCACCCGGGAGTCCCTGGAAAGCGCTTCAGAATCTCTGAGAACAAGATATCGAGGAGAATCCGCTTCAGGCCAAGGATGGCATCCAGTGAAGCAGAGAGAAGTCTCAAGTTCCTTGAGAATGAATGGGATGGCCTTCCCCTCAAGGAGGGGGTGTATTTATAGGTGTTTGAGGGCCTTAGGAGGCTTCTTTTTCGTCCATGTGGGACTAGGGGGCGTTCGCCCTTCAAGTGGAGGCCTACGGCGCGCGCGGCGCACAACGCGCGGGTCACCGGGCGCGGCGCGGTATGCGCGGCGCGGGATGCGCAGCGCATGGGGCGCGCGGCACGGGCTTGTCTTGGCGCTTGCGCGGCCTGCCCGGCGCGGCGCGCGGCTTGCTGTGGGTGGCTGGCCGGCGCGGCGTGCTGCGCGCGCGCTGCATGGCCCGTCTCGTCTGACTCTTGTGGGCGTTAGGGGTCTTCGAATACCACGCTTGTCGCGCAAAATATGAAGGTCTCTACTTGACGAGAGTGACTCAATTCGATGAGCAAGGCTTGACGAGAGTGACTCGAGGCTCGACTCAAGGGGGATGACTCGAGGCTTGACTTGAGGAGAACCACTCGAGGCTCGACTCGGGGAGCGAAGCTCGACTCGAGGCTCGACTCGGGGAGGATGACTCGAAGCTCGACTTGAGGAGAACGACTCAAGACTCGACTCGAGGAGGACGACTCGAGGCTCGACTGGAGGAGAACGACTCGAGGCTTGACTCGAGGAGAATGACTCAAGGCTTGACTCGAGGAGAATGACTCAAGGCTTGACTCGAGGAGAATGACTCAACTCAAGGAGCGAGGCTCGACTTGAGAGGCCGAGAGTTTGGCATGAGGACTTTCCATTCGACTCATGACGGAAGGCTTGCCACTCTTCAGGACCTCCGGCCTGACCATCGGCCCTTTTAGCTTCCGGGTTTTCCGAAAACGACCGACAACACTTGGTCCCTGACGTTGGCTTGAGGCCGACCTAGAGTGGCGGCGGGTAGCGCATCCCACTACGAGTGGAGCCTTTGGCAGAGGTCCTCTCATCTGGAGTTCCTCTAGGCCATTTAGTGCTCTCATAGGTCCCCACTTCGTGTCTGGCGGGGCAAGGCGACCCTTGGTCGGGCCGTCTAGCGAACATCTCGGCTATCAGCCCCGTCAATGTTAAGGGTGGCTTTTTCCCCACCGAGGGGCCGCATTCGGCCACCTCTTGAAACCGAGGGGGCAAGCCCCCGAGAATAAGAGCGCGAGCATTGGTACGTCGGCGGGGCCGGATCCCTTGTCCTCTCAGACCAGGAGCGTGCGAGGCTAGGGTTTGCCTCATCGGTTCTTGACTCCCCCTCGTAGTCGGGATCAGAGTCATCGTGGTTGGAACCACCCTCGACATCGTAGCCGAGGAGGTTGGCAATATGCGTGCTATCCACGCCTGGTCGGTCTAGAAGTTTGGCAAGCCTCCGAGCCATGTCCTCTCGGAGAACATGCTCGGGGTCGGCCGCCGAGTTTCGGGGCTGGCTCTCGTTATCACGAGGCTGCTCTCCTAGCCAGTGTGCTAGGTTCCAAAGGCCGTACCTCGAGCTAGTCGCTCGGGTGTTCGTGGATGTAGTGGGAACTTGACTCATCTTTCGAGAGTCCTAGAGATTGTAGAAAGGGAGGTTGGAATGGAGTGCGTTATTAACTTCGGGAGGTCCCCTCTTTCTAGGGCCAAAATGTTTTCGGACAACGATTTAGATGCCTCAAGCGGTTAGATCCAAGGCCGGAACGAATGGTCTCTCTTTGGCCTGACCGTGTCGGACTTGGTATCCCAAGTCGTCCTTTAGCTTGGATGTCGGTAGGATTCGTCGGAACACCTGAAATAAGAGGAAAACACGTGAACTACAAAAAGGAAAACAGAGGAGGTGCCTCTGTTTACGTCTCTGACACTCAACGTTAGGAGGATTCAGGTGGCGTATAGAGGGTTTGGTGTTTAGACAGTCAAAGCTTGAGAGGGGTGGTCCCTTGTATTTATAGGCGACCAAGGGGTGGTTTAAAGACCCCTTGGCCGAGTGAAGGTGGGCCGGCCAAGCCTGGGCTTGGTCGGCCAATGGCCGAGCGAAAGTGCTGGGGCGGCCAACGGCCGGGCCAAGACATTTGGCCGGCCAATGGCCGGGCTAAGGCTGGGCCGGCCTTTGGCCTGGCGAGAGTGTTGGGCCAGCCATTGGCCGAGTGAAGCTAGGCCAGCCAGTGGCCGGGTGAAGGTGTTGGGCCGGCCAATGGCCGAGCGAAGGCTGGGCCGGCCATTGTCCGAGCGAGAGTGTTGGGCCAGCCATTGGTGGAGTGAAGCTCGGCCGGCCATTGGTTGAGTTAAGCTTGTCCGACCAATGGTCGGGTGAAGGCGTTGGGCCGGGTGAAGGCTAGGCCTGCCATTGGTCGGGCGAGAGGGTTGGGCAGGCCAATGGCCGGGTGAAGGTGTTGGGCCGACCAATGGTCGCGCGAGACCCTCGGTCGGCCGACGGGGCCAGTAGCGTCACCGGTCTGCGACGGGCCGATAACAGTACCATATAGAGTCGCATTGTAAGACCAAGTGGGTCATGACCTTGGATGACTTCTGTAATCTCGTTGCGGTCTTTCCCGCACCGGGGCAGCCTGGCTTTCACATGGCTCGTGATCGCCATAACACTAAGCTGATTATGGACACCAAGACACCTAGCAGGAAGGCATGGGTGTGGGTCTTGGTCGAGGCCGTTGGAGCGTCGCTGCTACGGTTTGGTCCTCTGGTTGACTTTTCTGCCGACGTGGGGCCATATAGTTTTGAGTTTGTAGAGGAGATCCGAGGCATGTCGGAAGCTCAGAAACTGGATGAGCTAGATTTTTCGCCCGAGTCGATGACTTTGACTGGGTGGTTCCCATCTTTCCCCTCCAGTCCTGAGGACGTTCCACATGCCGAGGAAGTCCCTTGCGCCTCGTCGTCTCCCATGAGTGCCGGTTTACCCTTGTTTCGCTTTTTGTCTTGTGACTTTAATTCCTTTTGGTTAGAGTTCTGACCTTCATTGTATTATGCAGCTTCCTCGTTTAGGGTGAGGCCTTGGGCGCGCTTGGCTAGATCTTCTCGAGACTCGAGGGCATTGGTAGCGATTCGTTCTCAGATCGCAGCACGGAACGACACGGAAAAGTCTGATCCCGGTTGCTTGGCCAAGTGTAGTCCCCGCGCTTCTTTGAAGCGACCCTCATCCTCGGCACCTTTAAGGCAGAGGCGTTGGAGGTGAAATGAGAGTGTTCTCAAGGCCTTCAAGAGTCACCTTTGAATGTGTGGAAGGGCATCGTGTCAAGTAATGATGTGGAGTTCTTTTGCAATGGAGTCTCTAACGCCCAGAGGGTAAGGTTCCTTCGATTGTCTTCTTGCATCCCTTTGCGATGGTTTCGCTTTGCTGAATTGCTCTTCTGTTCACTTTAGGTGCTTGTACCTGCGACCCAAAGTGAGAAGATTCTACACGATCTCATTCGACGCATGGGACTCGTCCAGGAAGAGCTTGCTTAAGCAAAATCTAAGCTAGCTCGGGCGGATCGGGGTTCCCACTAAAAGGCAGAGTTTCAAAGTTTGCAACTATTTGCGAGTAGATTTTGGAAACTCGCGTTGATCTAGGAGTCGTCCAAGACCGGTGTGATCGTGCCCAGTCGGCGGTGGCGACGATGGCGGGAGAGCTTGCTATATAGCGTCAAGCTCTCGAAGTGGGGACTTTGTTGACGGAAGTTTTCCGAAGCGAGGTGCACGACCTTCAATGCCAATTGGACAAACGGACGGATGAGGTGAACATCATACAAGGCCAACTCGCGTTGAGCAAGCCTGCAGTGTCCGGCGGAGTGCGAGCGCGACTCTTTGACGAAGGAGGTTGCTCGACTGCTGCGGATAAGGCCGCAGCGAAGCAACTTGCGTCTGACTTGTAGGTGACTTCGACGTCGGGGTCGAGGAGGTTAGACACGCTGCAGCGATGGAGTATCGGGAAGCTACCGTGGCCGAGAATGTCTCTCGGGGGGTCACTTTCTCCTGCTTCGATTTTCTGTTTCCGCCGGTTGACGGGGTCGAGCCTTCTAGCGATGGAGACGAAAACGTCGACTTTGACTAGTCGTTTATTTTCTGCGCAAGTGTTTAGTGCATTGTTTTTTCTAGGAATTTCCTTTTTTAGTGCACTTGTCTTAGCGCTTGCTTTTTAGGGTTTTTTTTCCCCTTTTTAGCGCACTTGAATTAGCGCTTACTTTCTAGGAATTCTGGAGCAGTTCCTCCCTTATATGTGATATTTTTTTCTTTCGAGTTCGAATGTTGTCTTTTACTGATCTTTTGAACAAGTCTGCCCATCTTTATTGTCGGCGTGTGCTCTCATTCCGATTAGCCGTGGCGTATATCGGTTGGCACGCGTCCTTGCCGATTGTTTTGATATGTCTTCTGACTTGACAGGATTTGGCTCACATTCCCTGAGCAATTGTGTTGGCATGTTTGCTTTTGTGGGGGTCAGGCCGAGACATATGAACCATATTATGGTTTGCGTCCTTGTTCTCGAGCGACCCTGTCGCTTCTTTGGGTTGGGACGAGTCTGTCGCAATGTTGCAATGGCATGGGAGCACCGTGTTGAGCGTCCTTGAATGTGTTGTGTGTGGTAACTTGGTGCGTCGTGTGAGACAGCTTAGGTTGCGCCAAGTGTGGTCACTTAGGGTTTATCGTGGAAGACGGCTTTAGTGTGCATCGTGGAAGACGGCTTAAGGTGCGTCGTGGAAGCCGGCTTAGACTGCGTCGTGAAAGACGGCTTTAGTGTGCCTTATGGTGGCTTAGAGTGCATCGTGGTAGACGTCTTAAGTGCGCCTTATGGTGGTTTTCGGTGCGCCTTATGGCAGATTCGGCACGTCTTATGACGACTTTGCCTGCATCTCTTGGATGTTTTATAGCGCGCCGTGGACGCATCTTAGGAGGCACCATGTATAGATGCTTTGCCTGCATCTCTTGGATGTCTTACAGGGCGCCGCGGAGGCGTCTTAGGATGCACCGTGTATGGTGGCTTTTCCTGCATCTCTTAGATGTCTTACAGTACCCCGCGGAGGCGTCTTTATGATGCACCGTGTATGGTGGCTTTGCCTGCATCTCTTTGATGTCTTACAGCGCGCCACAGAGGCCTCTTAGGGTGCTCCGTGTATGGTGACTTTGTCTGCATCTCTTTGTTGTCAATGGTGCCCACAAGAAGAGTTGTAGTCTTTATTTTATACATTTGATGTAATAAAGTCTCACGAAGACTCTTGCTTGTAATTGCTTATTCATTTAATAAAAAGTTGAAACGTTCATTCAATCTTCCTTGTCTAAAGCTTTATGATAAAACCTAAGTCTTTTAGTCCATAAACAAACCTAACATCACATGAAGAGACAAATGTAGATTTGCATGAACAAACTCTTCATGGTTTGCTTAAAACGATATATTCACAATTTAAGGGTCAAAGGACTATTGACCTTAGTACGATTGTTAGGAGAATCTATGATGTCTGGTTATGGGGCATTGAGAGTTGGAGACTCTATAGTTCTTCTAGGTATCTTCTGAAGTTACTGAATTGACCAGTGCACTTCTAGAGACAATATAAGAACAAACCATTTAACCTCTTATGTCTCGAAGTCACTATGTATGAATTGCATCGTGCTTACCTTAATCCAGAAATGAGATATGCCATTTCACAGCTTACGTATTCTCATTTGAGAAAGTCAGAGTTCGGACTCACTATGTGATTCTGAACAGGGCCTATTGGTGAAGTACTAAGTTGTAAGAATGTCATGAGTAACTTTGTGAAGTTCTCATAGATATGGAATTCATGTACAAGATTGCTGAAATGCAATGTATATCACCTCATGCTTTGTTCCTTGGAGTGTGAATAAATGAACTGGCCAGTGTCCAAATTGAGTCTTGACTCTTTTGGATGAAACAATGTGACTTGTTAGCTCCTCGTCAATACATTGTTTCTGACTTATTCACAAGCGACAAAGGAGTTGAGGAAATAACAGCTAGAAGGGTAAAATGGTAATTTTGTAAATCCCGACTAGCTGATGATATTCATGAAGGGTAAACATAGATAATATTCAGTGGATCTGCTCATTACAATTTGGTTGAATTCATGAGTAGAAAATAAATTCATTTGAACCGAGAGATTTTCAGTGTCAACTCTTTAGTGGAGTCAGTTGACATTAAACTAAACTTGGAAAAGGTTTGTGAACTTTTGAGTCCAAGTATTTAGCTCAAGCTTTGTTAATTTGGATCCATGAGGTCACTGTCACAAATCACATCGAGTAGGAATAGTTAAACTAGAAGCCAAGTCAAAACAAGAACGAGACAAGTTTTACGAAAATTGTCAAAATGGTATTTTGGTCTTTTTGGACGTAGGACGAAATGAATGTCAATAAATTATTTTTTACATTGTCATATGATGACAAATGAAATAAATATTACTCAGCTATATTAGTGTAATTGGGCCTTGAGGATTAATTTCATTTCATGGAATTTTACTTGAAAATTCTTAATGGGCTTTTCTTATGTTGTCATGAACAAATGAAGAAACATCTAGAAGCTCCTTCTAGAAGCTCAAATTTCGTCCAACCCAAGGAAAATAAGGCTGAATTTCGTTCATGCCATAGTGGGAAAGAGAGTTTATTTTGTGCATTGATGTGTGAAGATACTTGCCAAAAGAAAAAGAGGAAACAAATTTCCTTTAGAAGGAAAGTGCATTTTCGGCCAATTAAGAGAGAAAGCAAATGAGGAAACAAATCCGAAGGCTTCTAGAAGCTCATTTGGACGTGCAAGGGGTATAGAAAAGAGGAAACTACCTTTTGAAGGTAATCCTCCTCCTATAAATACCCCACCTCATTCCTCTCATTTGATTCATTCCACATAAGTTAGAGATTGAGAGACTCTCTCTCTAGACCTTGTGGCCGATTTCTCCTCTCTCTCTCTCTAGTTATTTTTCGTTTTGTTTTGGCACCTAGGTCCATATTTGACCTAGTATTTTAGCTCTTCGACTTTGAGACTTGTTCCCGAGTCGTAGTGTTTAAAAGTGCCCACTCACTAATTCCTTTTCTCTCGAGTGATTCTTGTGATAGAAACCATTGTGGTTGCTCGTGTTGTCGAGGAAAGAAGAGAGACGTACTGCAAGGGGAGACGAACGTTGCAACTTTCCAAAAGCTTCTCAACGTTCAAGCTTCTAAAAAGGTTAGTAATCTTTAATGCTCATAATAGTTTTTATTTACATGTGCTTGCTCTTTGTCTAGTTTAGTAAAATCGTTTTACTTGTCAAAAGAAAATTTTTAAAATTTCGCCGCTTACCGAAGCGTTAAACTTTTTCTTAAACCCTAGATCAATTCCAACAAATGGTATCAGAGCTATGGTCAAAGATATGCATGTACATGTATTTAAAAATATGAGCTTGAAAATCGTATAGTTTTCTTAGATGCATGACAAGTTAGAATAGTTTTCTTAGATTTTTTTTTAATTTATTGCTCTTGCCTTTAAATTAAATATCATGTTGATTTTCTATGAGTTTGGGATGATATTAAAACACATTAGAATCAGTTCTAAAAGTTTTTAATTTTTTATATTAAAAAAACGTGTTTTTAAGTTTGAGAAAATTTCGAGTAAATTTTGTGACTAGTTTTCTTGTCTTACTAGTTTCTTTTATTTACTTGAATCGTTTTATGCTTGTTATTTCTTTTATACCATGTTATTACCTTGCTAATAAAACACAAATAAAAGCTTTAACAACTTCCTAAAACGTTCGGTTACACTCGATTCTTTTTCGCACAAAAAAAGACTGAACTTTAATTATTTCTTTTTCTACGAGCAGGAGTAAAACCCGCAGTAAAAGTGGCATAACTCTCTGCTCCGAAATCCAAATTTAATGATTCTTGAATCAAATTAAATCTCTGTCTGTCCTCTTTTCAATGCCACGGTTTTGGGTCAAAAGGACATCGGAGCCGCCATTTATGGCAATTTTACTCCGAGGTGCGCGGTTGTTCCGAAAGTCCAGTTTTTTAAAAATCCGGATTTTTAGCCCCACTACCATGAGTTATACAACTCTAATGAGAAAATTTTCTTGAGCAAAAATATTTGTCATAAGATTATAAACATGATGTGAAAGATTAAAATGTTTTGATTTTTGAAAGTTTAATTGAAATTGAATTTTACAAAACTAGTTTGAATCTTGAAAAACCGTTTTCGTTTTCAAACTTGAAAATATTTTGTCATCCAAATCAAATAAGTTTTCAAAATGTTTTCAAAACTATATCTATATCACATATGTTCAGAATCTACATGCTCTTGAAAATTTGAGTGGGAGGTGTTGTCGGTCGTTTTCGGAAAACCCGAGACGCCAAGAAGACACGCCATTCAAAGGGCCGATGGTCAGGCCGGAGGTCCTAAAGAGCGGCGAGCCTTCTCTCACGAGTCGACTGACAAGTCCTCGTGCCAAATCCTCATGCCCCTCGAGTCGAGCCCCGAGTCGTTCCTCGAGTCGAGCCTTGGGTTGTTCCTCGAGTCGAGCCTCGAGTCGGTCTCCTCGAGTCGAGCTTCACTCCTCGAGTCGAGCCTCGAGTCGCTCCTCGAATCGAGTCACTCTCGCCAAGTAGAAACCTTCATATTTCATGTGGCAAGAATGGTATTCGAAGGCCCGCAAGAGCCCGGCAAGACGAGCCGCCCACTACGCACACAACGCGCTGCGCCGGCCAGCCAGGCAGCAAGCAGCGCGCCGCGCCGGCCAGGCAGCGCGCCGCGCCAGTCAAGGCACCCTGCGCCGCGCGTCCTGCGCCGCGCATCCCGCGCCGCGCCCGGTGACCCGCGCGCCGCGCCCCCTGCGCCGCGCGCCGCGCGCCGCGCGTTGTGCGCCGCACTGTGTGCGCCGCGCGCGCCGTGCGCCTCCACTTGATGCCACATGCGTTCCTAGTCCCACATGGACGAAAAAGAAGCCTTCTAAGGCCCCCAAACACCTATAAATACCCCCTCCCATTGAGGGGAAATCCATCCCATTCTTTCTCAAGGAACTTGAGACTTCTCTCCGCTTCTCTAGATGCCATCCTTGGCCTGAAGCGGATTCTCCACGATTTCTCGCTCTCGGAGATTCTGAAGCGCTTTCCGGGGACTCCCGAGTGCCGCCTCTCTTGATCGAGTGATTAATCTTGAGCCCACGAGTGCTCTAACGGTTTTCTACTGAAAATCGCCTACGCATCTAGCCCCCTAGACGCGTCCACCATTTCTGACAAGAAATCGCCTACGCGTCCGGCATTTCCAACTAGGAATCACCTACGCGTCCGGAATCTCCGCCACAACAAGACACTCTTGACTTAGAGTCTTCCACGTCTCCAAAAGAGAGAAAAAACACATTCTCTCTCGCATACGCGATCTCCGAAGTTCTGAGACGTCGCCGAGGACTCCTCCGTGCCTCGTCTCCTTCGTTGAGCACGCCTCTCCATCAAGGCTCCGCGCCTCATACAGCGTCTTTCACGCTTGAACTACGTTCTGACCTGATCCCACGCACGGGTACGTAGGCAGCCGACAACCAAGGCACGGTCACTCCTCCTCCTCACCCCCTACCTCTCCCGAGAGGCGGGTTGATCGGAGAAAACCCTAGCTCGAGACTATCGAGTTCCCACTCTTGGCCCGGGTGCGATCACTTGGTCCGGCCTTGGATCGAACCGCCCGTGGTTTTAAATAGTTGTTCATTTTCGTGCGACAACATTTTGGCGCTAGAAGGAGGGCACTTCCCGACCTATTCAGCCCGAAATCCCTTCTATTCATCTTCTTCTTTTCTTCTACAAACTCAACTTTCTCGAACTTGAGAAAAGATGAGTACTCAACCACCCGTACGTTCTGAGGGCGTGAACAACCCCGAAAACGTCACTGGGACCAAGAAATACTTCTTGCGCTCCCGAGCGCATGGTGACGAAGAGTCGCTCCACGAAGAGAGCTCGACCCGCTCACCATCTCCATCTCCTGATAGCAGGGACAACCGCATCATGGAGCTGGAGGAGAGTATCCGCCAACTAAAGGCGAAGAACGCGAGGTACCACAGCCAACTGGCTACCAAGCAACCCGCGCATAACGCAATGACCCCCAACGGGGATCCTGAGAACCTCAACGAGGAAAGCCACAACCGTGACCCTGACTATGAGGGTACTGGCGATCCAGAGGATATCGAGACTTCTCTCACGAAGGACGGGGGACTCCCCGCCGTGTTTGAAGCCGGTCCTTCGAATCCCCTACCCCGAAAAGGCGACGCGTCGGCTGCTTCTCAAGAGGGAAACTCCCGACGCTCGGCCCTCGACCGACTAGGTCGAAGGGAGAACGTTGAGGAGAGTCAGGGCACGCGGAGAGCGCGCCGTCGTAGACGAAGCCTGCGCCTCCGTACGACCAGCCCAGATCTTAGGGATCACCTCACCGCCCAACGCATCGAGCGTGGCGATGACCTAAGGGAGCGACTAAGCTCTCGGCCAAACATCCTCGTAGCAGCCCCAACTAACGGGAACCGCCGAACGGGTCAAGGGTCAAATGAAAGACGACAGGTGACTCCTCCCGAACAGGGAGTTACTCCGACTACCGGTCTCGATGTGATCACAATGATCCACAATCTTCAAAATGAAGTACGAGATCTCCGAGAACACGGAATAGGCGGAAGTGCCTATGGGGTCGTTGAGGAGAAGTCCTCGCCTTTCACGGCTCAGATATTGGCCGAGGTATGTACGGGAAATTTCAAACTCCCGAACCTCGCTCCATATAATGGAAAAGCAGATCCTGCTTACCACATCCAGCACTATGAAACCTGGATGACGATGCAGGGTGTCACTCCCGGCGCTATGTGCCAAGCTTTTAGTCTTACCCTCGCCGGACCCGGCTTCGAGTGGTTCAAGAACTTAAGGCCGGGAAGCATCCGCTCGTTCAAAGACCTGAAGGACATGTTCCTAGCACGGTTCGCTACGTCTATGGTCCAAAAGAAGACCAAGATGTACCTGTGGTCAATCAGGCAAGAGGATGGCGAGTCTCTTAGACGATACCTCGCCCGATTCACTGAAGAATCGAATAAGGTCGACCGCTTTGACGACAAAGACGCAATCACCGCCATCACTGAAGGCTTGCGCACAAGTGACTTCCTTAAGTCCATCGTCGGCCGTGTCCCTTCTACCATGGCCGAGTTAATGACTCGAGCCAAGACCTTCATGGGAGTCGAAGATTACCTCGATGGTCGCAAGGGCAATGATCAAAGCCCTCACCACCGAGACGAGCCTAGCGACGAGCAAGGAAACTCCCGTAAAAGGCGAAACAGAGGAGGTCAGACTTTTAATAGACGACGTCCGATGCCCCAGAAGCCGCGACTTGCGGAAGACTTTAAGGGCTACTCGTCGTTCACACCGTTGAACACAACGCCGGAGCAAATCCTAGCTTTAGCGCGTGACAAGTTCACTCCCCCGGCTCCAATGAACAAAGATCCCGCGACTCGCGATAGATCTAAATATTGCGAGTTCCATCAGGAATACGGTCACTTGACCTCTGAATGCTATAGTCTTAAAAGGCAGATCGAGGCATTGATCCAACGGGGTGAGCTAAAAGAGTTCGTGTTACGCATGATTAGCGCTGCGGGCCCCACCTCGAACAGACCACAGTCTGGCAGGGGAGGAGGAACAGCCGCTTCTGCCGACCGAACCACGGCTACTGCCAATGCCAATCCACAACTCCACGTTGTGACCACCATATTGGGAGGTCCACAAGATGGAGATTCGGCCCGACAACGGAAAAAATTCCTAAAGGCCGTGGCTCAAGAAGACGCTGCTATGCACGTCAACCTCACGTATGAAGAACCTCCGTCCGTGCCTCACGAGACGATGCATTTCACCAACAAAGAGGCCAAGCAAGTTGTGCATCCGCACAATGACGCAATTGTGCTCAAAGCCCAAGTAGCTAATAACTTGGTGAAAAGAGTTCTCATCGACAACGGCAGTGCTGCCGACATAATCTTCAAGTCCACCCTAGAGCGCATGAAGCTCGGGGGGCTACGCCCAACTCCGACCCAAACACCTCTATTCGGGTTCACTGGGCAGAGAGTCATGACCGAAGGCATCATCGATCTACCGGTCACCTTCGGAACTCCCGGAAGCATTGAAGTCGTTCACATGGTCCCATTCCTAGTGGTCGACCAAGAGTCCCCCTACAACGTAATCGTTGGGCGACCCACGTTGAACCGGCTAAGGGCAATCACTTCAACATACCACCTACTGGTGAAGTTCCCTACCAAGAATGGAATCGGCATCATGGTTGGAGACCAATCCCAAGCCAGAATATGTTACATCCAAGGAATTGATGGAAAGACCGCTAAAAAGACGGTTAACACGATCTCTCAACTTAGAGATAGCGTCGAGTCGACCAAGGTCCTCCGCGAAGTCCATAAAGACACCTGCATGACACCCGAGTGCAAGGTAACGGCGTCCTCATCAGGGACCCCACATGGTCTACCAGGTCATACATGGACGAGACACCGATCTATCGCCCGTGGAATGCGGAACACTTGAAGAGAGTACTACCACTAGCCAGCGCTCCCCCCATTTATTTATTTGCTTTCTAAACAATAAGGCCTACGAGACAACGTTTTAGGATTTCAAATTTTTTGCAATGTTAATAAAGTTCGATGTTTTTCTTTTAAAATCCACTTTATCAAATATTTTTAATCATCAAGATTACACTTGTAAACCCAGAACTCGGGGGGCTAGTGCTATAGGCAATGGTATGTACACTAAAAATCCTCTAGAAAGTACGCTCCACAAAAAGAAAGCACGCTCCATCCAAACAAAACACCCGAACATAAAACGGGAACAAGCGTGCACGAAAGACGCCCCCGCGGCGCGCCCACGAGACATCCCCGAGATGCAGGCTAAAGACGCCCCCGCGGCGCGCCCACGAGACATCCCCGAGATGCAGGCTAAAGACGCCCCCGCGGCGCGCCCACGAGACATCCCCGAGATGCAGGCTAAAGACGCCCCCGCGGCGCGCCCACGAGACATCCCCGAGATGCAGGCTAAAGACGCCCCCGCGGCGCGCCCACGAGACATCCCCGAGATGCAGGCTAAAGACGCCCCCGCGGCGCGCCCACGAGACATCCCCGAGATGCAGGCTAAAGACGCCCCCGCGGCGCGCCCAAGAGACATCCCCGCGATGCAGGCTAAAGACGCCCCCGTGGCGCGCCCAAGAGACATCCCAGAGATGCAGGCTAAAGACGCCCCCGCGGCGCGCCCAAGAGACATCCCAGAGATGCAGGCTAAAGACGCCCCCGCGGCGCGCCCAAGAGACATCCCCGAGATGCAGGCTAAAGACGCCCCAGCGGCGCGCCCAAGAGACATCCACGAGATGCAGGCTAAAGACGCCTCCGCGGCGCGCCCAAGAGACATCCCCGAGATGCAGGCTAAAGCCGTCCCTCGCGACGCACCAAAGACGCCTACATGGCGCACGTAAGACGCGTAAAGGCGCAGCCCGTAAGACGCCTACATGGCGCAACCTAAGACGCCTACATGGCGCACGTAAGACGCGTAAAGGCGCAGCCCGTAAGACGCCTACATGGCGCAACCTAAGACGCCTACATGGCGCACGTAAGACGCGTAAAGGCGCAGCCCGTAAGACGCCTACATGGCGCAACCTAAGACGCCTACATGGCGCACGTAAGACGCGTAAAGGCGCAGCCTGTAAGACGCCTACATGGCGCAACCTAAGACGCCTACATGGCGCAACCTAAGACGCCTACATGGCGCACGTAAGACGCGTAAAGGCGCAGCCCGTAAGACGCCTACATGGCGCAACCTAAGACGCCTACATGGCGCACTTAAGACGCCTACATGGCGCACGTAAGACGCCTACATGGCGCAACCTAAGACGCCTACATGGCGCACTTAAGACGCCTACATTGCGCAGCCTAAGACACCTAAACGACGCACAAAACCGTCTCTCACAACGCACTCTGAGTCGCCACGAGGTGTTGCATATGATGACTAAATCGCAACGCACCTGAACCGCCGTACGAGGCGCAGTTCATGCCATCTTCGCCATCGCCAACTAAACACGATCACCGTGGGAGAATCCCCGTTCCATGCGAGTTAATTGAAGCTGCTCGCAAAAACTCGCGAGCCCCGCCTCTGAGCAAGAACCTCGCTCAGCCTGAACTAGCTAAGACTTCGCTCCTCGAGTCGAGTCATGCTCCTCGAGTCAAGTCACTCTCCTCGAGTCGAGCCTCGCTCCTTGAGTTGAGTCATTCTCTTCGAGTCGAGCCTTGCTCCTCAAATCGCACCATTCTCCTCGAGTCGAACTTCGCTCCTCGAGTCGAGTCATTCTCCTTGAGTCAAGCTTCGCTCCTCGAGTCGAGTCATTCCCCTTGAGTCGAGCCTCGCTCCCCGAGTCGAGTCACTCTCCTCGAGTCGAGCCTTACTCCTCAAATCGAGCCATTCTCCTCGAGTCGAGCTCTGCTCCTCGAGACGAGTCATCCTCCTCGAGTCGAGCTTCGCTCCTTGAGTTGAGCCATTCTCCTTGAGTCGAGCATCGCTCCTTAAAGTCGAGCCGCTCTCCTTGAATCGAGCCTTGCTCCTCGAGTCAGGACATCCTCCTCAAGTCGAGTCACGCCCTCCTCGAGTCGAGCCATGCTCCTCGAGTCGAGTCACTCTCCTCGAGTCATCCCTCTCGAGTCGAGCATCACTCATCAAGTCATTCTCCCCGAGTTGAGTCTTGCTCCTCGAATCGAGTTATACTCCTCGAGTCGAGCATCGCTCCTCGAGTGGAGTCATATTCCTTAATGTCCAGCCAGTCTCCTTGAGTCGAGTCTAGCCCCTCGAGTTGAGACTTGAGTCGGCTCCCCGAGTCGAGCCTAGCCCCTCGAGTTGAGACTCGAGTCGGCTCCCCGAGTTGAGCTTCGCTCCTTGAGTTGAGACTTGATTCAGTCTCCTCAAGTCGAGCTTCGCTCCTCGAGTCGAGCCTTGAGTCAGTCTCCTCGAGTCGAGCTTCGCTCCTCGAATCGAGCCTTGAGTCAGTCTCCTCGAGTCGAGTCCCACTCCTCGAACAAACGCCTGGAGCGACCTGAAGAACAGGTCAGCCAAGGTAGAGACCCGCGCTCGCGCCTGGGGAATAAGGGCCGATCTTCCGAACGCAGACGAAGAAGCGTCACCAAGGCGGGAATGGCGGATGCCCCGTGAGGCCGACTTATGCTTGATGCGTGGTCAAACTTTTAGCGTTTATCCCCGAGCAGTCGAAGCCCTCCGGTGCGGCAGAGCCTTCCGCCAGGTGCCGCTCCGTCTTCTCGAAGCATCAGCCCGCAGCATCAACCTCCGTCTTCGAGACCTCGGAATGAGCACGCCTTTGCAAAATGCAAAAGTGCAGTCGCCTTCCAAGCTGGCCGAGACGGAAGCCATGATCTTCCCCTAATAGGTCACGATTACACAATCGTCACCCTTCTAGTCACCGTCGAGTCCCATTGACTCCGGGTTGATGATATCATCAAACAAAACGCCATCGAAGATAGACTTGGGCATGACCTCGCCCAAAGATCAATAAGCCGCGACACGCCGGCACGCCTCTACATAAATGCACGCCCCACTTGCGCATGCATATCCCATTTGCTCCGGGGCTAGAGCGACGAACGCAAGCGCGTTCGCCTCGCCCACGTTGAGCTACGCCTCCTATCCGCTTGGATCCTCCTCCACGTGTACATCACACACTCGTGTCGAGAGAGACGGAAAAGCGAGAGAGAGCACTAGCAATTGTGAGAGTATTCTTTATAATCACAAAGGCTTCGCAACAGTGAAGCTCTGGAAAGTCTATTTTCCTCAAACACCCGGCGGAAACAACTAAAAGTTCACCGCCCGGGGCCTCCCGAGCAATGAACTTGGGGGGCTAATGTTGTCGGTCGTTTTCGGAAAACCCGAGACGCCAAGAAGACACGCCATTCAAAGGGCCGATGGTCAGGCCGGAGGTCCTAAAGAGCGGCGAGCCTTCTCTCACGAGTCGACTGACAAGTCCTCGTGCCAAATCCTCATGCCCCTCGAGTCGAGCCCCGAGTCGTTCCTCGAGTCGAGCCTTGGGTTGTTCCTCGAGTCGGTCTCCTCGAGTCGAGCTTCACTCCTCGAGTCGAGCCTCGAGTCGCTCCTCGAATCGAGTCACTCTCGCCAAGTAGAAACCTTCATATTTCATGTGGCAAGAATGGTATTCGAAGGCCCGCAAGAGCCCGGCAAGACGAGCCGCCCACTACGCACACAACGCGCTGCGCCGGCCAGCCGGGCAGCAAGCAGCGCGCCGCGCCGGCCAGGCAGCGCGCCGCGCCAGTCAAGGCACCCTGCGCCGCGCATCCTGCGCCGCGCATCCCGCGCCGCGCCCGGTGACCCGCGCGCCGCGCCCCCTGCGCCGCGCGCCGCGCGCCGCGCGTTGTGCGCCGCACTGTGTGCGCCGCGCGCGCCGTGCGCCTCCACTTGATGCCACATGCGTTCCTAGTCCCACATGGACGAAAAAGAAGCCTTCTAAGGCCCCCAAACACCTATAAATACCCCCTCCCATTGAGGGGAAATCCATCCCATTCTTTCTCAAGGAACTTGAGACTTCTCTCCACTTCTCTAGATGCCATCCTTGGCCTGAAGCGGATTCTCCACGATTTCTCGCTCTCGGAGATTCTGAAGCGCTTTCCGGGGACTCCCGAGTGCCGCCTCTCTTGATCGAGTGATTAATCTTGAGCCCACGAGTGCTCTAACGGTTTTCTACTGAAAATCGCCTACGCGTCTAGCCCCCTAGACGCGTCCACCATTTCTGACAAGAAATCGCCTACGCGTCCGGCATTTCCAACTAGGAATCACCTACGCGTCCGGAATCTCCGCCACAACAAGACACTCTTGACTTAGAGTCTTCCACGTCTCCAAAAGAGAGAAAACACACATTCTCTCTCGCATACGCGATCTCCGAAGTTCTGAGACGTCGCCGAGGACTCCTCCGTGCCTCGTCTCCTTCGTTGAGCACGCCTCTCCATCAAGGCTCCGCGCCTCATACAGCGTCTTTCACGCTTGAACTACGTTCTGACCTGATCCCACGCACGGGTACGTAGGCAGCCGACAACCAAGGCACGGTCACTCCTCCTCCTCACCCCCTACCTCTCCCGAGAGGCGGGTTGATCGGAGAAAACCCTAGCTCGAGACTATCGAGTTCCCACTCTTGGCCCGGGTGCGATCACTTGGTCCGGCCTTGGATCGAACCGCCCGTGGTTTTAATAGTTGTTCATTTTCGTGCGACAACAGGAGGTCTCCTTGTAGACAAGCCGAAAAAATAAAAAGATGTGTAATCTCAAACTTCCAAGTGTTCGAGTGAGTTGAAGTTCACACTTCCCTCATGCACTTTCCCGAAATAGAAAATAGGAAAAGATCCGAGTATGTCCCTTGTGCCTTTATGCACTAACACTGCTTTGATCATGAAGATCTAGGATTCTTTTCTAGTTGTCCGCTCTATCGCTCTATAACTAGGAAATCCATTTCCGAACTTATAAGAGTCGATGTACCAACTCCAAAAACTAAGTGGGAGGCTTATACTTGTTGTTTGTAACCCACGATCCCCAAGACTAATCTTAGCATATCTTAGCGGCCTGGCTTCGATTCGATGAGATTGTGAGGTGCTATATCTTAGCATCTATGAACAATAAGCTGAAACAGTAACATCGTGACATCAAGACTGCCGCTGACATGCTCTACAATCTCCTTGAGATGTTTGGAGGGCAAAGGCGTCAAACAAGGCAACAAGCAGTCCGACAGTTTATGAACTGTCGCATCAAGGCTAGGACTCCTGTCAGGGACCATATGATGCTAATCATTAGTTACCTGAATGAAATAGAAATCCTAGGATCTGACATTGACGAGGAGACCAAAATAGATATGATCTTGGAAACTCTCCCCGACTCTTTCGATACCTCCAAGATGAGCTACTCCATAAACAAGCTAGACTACACTGTTACCAAGCTTATGAAGGAACTTCACACTGCTGTAGGTCTCACTAAGAGAAAGAGGAATCAAGGGGAGGCACATGCTACTGAGCAAAAAGCCTCCGCCTCTGGAACTGAGAGGAGACCTCACAAGGCCGATAAAAAGAACTGTTCTGCCTATCTCAAAGCAAAGGAACATAATATTGTACTAGTTACCGAAGCATGCTTAGTAGCTGATAATGTATCAACGTGGATTCTTGACTCCGCTGCTACTAACAATATTTGTTGTTCCTTGAATGGTTTCAAGAAAACCAAAAGCTTATAAGAAGGTGAGTTCTGTTTCAAATGGGGTGATGGGAGCCTGGTGTCTGCGAAGGCTGTGGGAACCGTGACGCTGACTTTTGAAGACCGCACTTTAAACTTGAATAATGTTTATTTTGTTCCTACCTTTGGGAAGAACTTAATATCCGTTGCTCATCTTCTTGAGCAAGATTATTGTGTAAAGTTCATTAAGAATGCAATTCGTATTTCGTTTCCTGATAATTCTTTTGTCACTGATGCGTGTATTAAGAATGCTCTTTTCTACATCTATCCCACTCGACCTTCTCTTTTAGACACCAAAATAGATAATGATCTAATTAGGGAGCCAAAGAGGATCAAACTTTATGAATCCTCCGATCTAACAAAATCAACACACCTCTGGCACTTAAGACTTGGTCATATCAGTCTAGACAGGATTAAGAGACTTGTGAGGGATGGTCCACTCCAAGCCTCTGCAATAGGTTCACTACCTACTTGCGAATCTTGTATAGAAGGAAAAATGACTAAGCGACCTTTCTCCGATAAGGGTCGAAGAGCCACTGAGCTGCTGGAACTAGTACATTCTGATGTATGTGGTCCGCTCAGTCACCAGTCACGTGGTGGACACGAATACTTCGTTACATTCACCGACGATTACTCAAGACAATGTTTTGTTTATTTGCTCAAACACAAATCCGAGACCTTTAACGTATTTAAGGTTTTTAGGGCTTTAGTGGAAAAGCAAACTGGCAAACAGATCAAAACCCTTCGATTTGATCGAGGTGGTGAGTATATGCCTGGAGAGTTCGATGACTTTCTTAAAGAAGAAGGTATCGGTTCTCAGCTTACAGCACCTGGCACACCTCAACAAAACGGAGTGTCAGAGAGAAGGAACCGAACTCTAATGGAGATGGTTAGATCAATGATAAGTTACTCATCACTCCCTCTTTCCTTTTGGGGGTATGCCCTCGATACAGCCGCTTACATTCTGAACCAAGTTCCGTCTAAAACGGTTTCTGGTACTCCTTATGAAAGATGGACTGGCCGTAAAGTGAATCTGGGCCACATCCGAATTTGGGGTTGCCTTGCACATGTGCTAAGGCAAAAGACTAGCAAGTTGACTAGTAGGTCAGAATTGTGCCTGTTTGTGGGATATCCAAAGGAAACCAAAGGTTTCATTTTCTATAGTCCCAAGGACGATAAGACTTTCGTTAGCACGAATGCTCGTTTCCTTGAGGAGGACTTTATGAAGGATGAAAAACCTAGAAGCAAAATTGTGCTTGAAGAAAACTTGGGTGAGGAAGCTTCTACCTCATCTGTAAGAACTGTTCTTACCCCAACTGAAACACAACCTAACTCATCAGAATTTCGTCAAGTAGTACTTCGATGTAGTGGGAGGGCTACTGAAAAGCCTGACAGGTACATAACCTATGGAGACTCTCTCGTAGCCGTCTCTGACATGGATGACCCTGTTTCCTATAGCCAAGCGATGGCTTGTTCTGAATCAAACCTTTGGCATGCATGAAAGTTGAAATGCACTCGATGTACGTCAACAAAGTCTGGAAACTTGTAGACCTTCCCGAAGGGGTTAAGCCCGTAGGGTGTAAATGGTTATACAAGAAGAAAAGGGGTCCGGATGGGAACGTCGAGACGTTCAAAGCACGACTCGTGGCTAAGGGTTATACCCAACAGAATGGATTGACTATGAGGAAACCTTCTCGCCAGTCGTGATGCTTAAATCCATCCGCATACTTCTATCCATAGTTGCAGCTCTCGACTATGAGATCTGGCACATGGATGTCAAGACAACCTTCCTGAATGGCAATCTTGACGAGCGCATTTACATGGCTCAACCATACGATTTCGTGGAAGAAGGTCAAGAGACCAAGGTTTGTGAGTTGCTTAAGTCCATTTATGGATTAAAGCAAGAATCTAGGTCATGGAATATTAGATTCGATGAAACTGTGAAAGTTTCGGCTTTGAACAGTCAATAGATGAGCCTTGTGTTTACAAGTTAATACACGAAGGCAAAGTTGTGTTTCTGGTACTATATGTCGATGATATATTACTCATAGGTAATGATGTGGGTAAGTTATTTGAGGTTAAGGTCTGGCTAGCAAAGCAATTCGACATGAAGGATCTAGGAGAAGCCGCGTACATTCTGGGGATCCAAATCTTTCGAGATCGGACAAACCGGACCTTGTCGCTCTCTCAAGCATCTTATATTGATAAGGTAATGGATCGCTTCTCGATGCAAGACTCCAAGAAGGGCCAAACACCCTTTAGGCATGGAGTCTCACTCTCTAAGGACCAGTCTCCCAAGACTGCACAAGAGATTGAAGACATGAGGAAAATCCCTTACGCCTCTGCCGTAGGAAGCCTCATGTATGCTATGCTTTGCTCTAGACCTGATATATGTTTCGTCGTTGGCGTAGTTAGCCATTTCCAATCCAACCCTGGACCCGAGCACTGGATTTTTTTTAAGCATGTTCTTAAGTATCTTCGAAGAACTAGGAACTTGATGCTTACATACTCAGGTACTGACTTGACTATGACGGGATATACCGACTCCGATTTTCAAGAGGATAAGGATTCCAGGAAATCCACTTTAGGATCTGTGTTCATCCTTAATGGTGGAGCTGTTGTGTGGAGGAGAATTAAACAATCTTGCATTGCTGACTCCACAATGGAAGCAGAATATGTGGTTGCTTGTGAAGCATCCAAAGAGGCTGTATGGCTTAGAAAGTTCCTTAAGTATTTGGAAGTTGTTCCAAACGTCGACGAGCCCATGACCCTTTATTGTGATAATAGTGGGGCTGTCGCTAACTCAAAGGAATCTCGAAGCCATAAGCGCTCTAAACATATTGAGAGGAAATACCATTTGATTCGAGAGATCGTGCAGCGCGGAGACGTGGAGGTGAAGTAGATCTCTGGTAGATCCATTCACCAAGGCCCTAGCGAACAAGGTCTTCGACCAACATCTAGAGGGATTAGGCATGAAGGACTACACACATCTTCTTTGAGTCAAGTGGAAGTTTGTTGTCAATGGTGCCCACAAGAAGAGTTGTAGTCTGTTACCGGTCCATCTCGGGCCGGTAGAGCGGCGACGGCCGCGATAGCGGCCGTCCTAGGACTCCCCCGACGCACGGCCGACTCAGAGCCGGCGCCTGGACACGGCCGACTCAGAGCCGGCGCCCGGCCACGGCCGACTTAGAGCCGGCGCCCGGCCACGGCTGACTCAGAGCCGGCGCTCGGCCATGACCGACCCAGGGCCGGCGTTCGCCTTCATGGCCGACCCAGGGCCGGCCTTCGCCTCCATGGCCGACCCAGGGCCGGCCTTCATCCCCATGGCCGACCCAGGGCCGGCCTTCGCCTCCATGGCCGACCTTGGGCCGGCCTTCGCCTCCATGGCCGATCCAGGGCCGGCCTTCGCCCCCATGGCCGACCCAGGGCCGGCCTTCGCCTCCATAGCCGACCCAGGGCCGGCCTTCGCCTCCATGGCCGACCCAGGGCCGGCCTTCGCCTCCATCGCCGACCCAGAGCCGGCCCTTGCCTCCATGGCGGACTCAGAGCCGGCCCTCGGCCAAGGGGATGCCCAAAACGCCCCTTGGTCGCCTATAAATGCCGTTGTCCCTCCCCCGGTCCAAGTAATCCGAATTTGAGTACTGAAACGCTGTCGAACTCGTACCTCGCTCGTTTCTCTCAAGTCTCGACCTCTAAACACCTAAACCCTCTATAATCTACCTCAACCCTACTAATGTTGAGCGTCGGAGAGGTGGAGGCAACCCCGCTGTTTCCCCTTTGTAGTTCATACATTCTCTACTGCTTTTCAGGTGCCGAGACGAGGTGAACATCATCCACAGCTAAGGGAAGACTCAGGATACCGAGTCCGACACGCTTGAGCTCGAACGCGATCACTTGGTCCGGCCTTGGGTCGAATCGTTTTGGGGCTCCTAAATAGTTGTCCGAAAAACTGCGACAACATTTTGGTGCTAGAATGAGGGGACCACCGACCTTAGCGCGCTCTCCCTTCCATTCCTCACTCTCACTACGTCTACAACTCTCGAAAGATGAGTCACATTCCGACTACCTCCGCGGGCACTCGAGCGGCGATCGTCCAATGAGCGCCGACAGGCGACTCCCGCGGCCCCGGCGGTCAGCCCTGCTAACGGGCTCGACATGGTGACTATGATTCAAAGCCTCCAGAATCAAATCATCGAAATGAGAGAATCGGGGAGGCAAAGGCCTTACGGAGGGATCGAGGAGTCATACTCTCCCTTCGCCGCTCAAATCCTCGCGCAGCCTTGCGTGGGGAACTTCAAACTGCCGTCCATTCCCCCTTACGATGGGCGGACGGACCCGAACTTCCAAATCCAACACTACGAGACGTGGATGACGATGCAAGGGCAGTCAGATGCGACCCTTTGCCAAGCCTTCAGTCTGACCCTTACGGGGTCGGGCTTCGAGTGGTTCCGAAGTCTGAGACCGGGGAGCATTTCGTCCTTCCAGGCTCTGAGAGAGGCTTTCCTTGCGCGATTCCCCACTCTCGTGGCGCAAAAGAAATCAAAGACCTACCTCCTGTCTATCTGGAAGGGGAAGGACGAGACCTTGAGGCAATACCTCGCACGCTTCACCGAGGAGTCTCATAAGGTCGAAGGGTTCGACGACAAGGACGCCATCACGGTAATCACCGAGGGAGTTCGCACGAGCGACTTCCTCAAGTCTATTGTGGGAAAATTCCGGCGAGACATGGCGGAGCTAATGTCGAGAGCCCGCGCATATATGGGAATCGAGGACTATCTCGATGGCCGGGACAGCCGGAAGTCAGGGGGACAGGGTAGTCGCCGTCGCAACGACCGAGACGGAGATCGTCCCGATCCTCGAAAGAAGAGGAACAAGGGGGGCCAGGCCCCTAACGGTCGCTCCCTCCCCGGGCCGAGACCGTCACATGTCGATAGCTTCCGAAAGTTCTCGACGTTCACCCCCCTGAACACTCAGCAAGAGCGGATCCTAGCCCTGCACCGCGACAAGCTAGGAAGCCCCACTCCACTCACGAAGGATCCCGCGAAGAGGGATCGAAGCAAGTTCTGCGAGTACCACCAAGATCACGGGCATCTGATGTCCGAATGTTACCAACTCAAGCGTCAGATCGAGGCCCTGATTCAAGATGGGAAGTTGAAGGAATACGTCATGAGAACGATCGGGACGGCCGCGGCGCACGGAGAACACCCGCGGCAAGAAAGGAAGGGTCCGGCGACGGTGATCGTGACGGACCGAGCAGCGATTGAAGAACCGGAGAGCTCACAACTACATGTGGTGGGCTCGATCATGGGCGGTCCGGAGTTCAGAGACTCGGCCACGCAGAGAAAGAACTACGTGCGTGAAGTTTCCCAAGGGAAAGTAGCGCACTACATCAACCATACATACGAGGCTCCTCCTCCGGCCCCATTCGAATCCATGTTCTTCACCGGCCAAGAAGCGGCGCGAGTTCTTCACCCGCACAACGACGCGATATTCGTCTCGGCCCCGGTCGCCAACAACCTCGTCCGGAGAATCCTAATCGACAATGGAAGCTCCGCCGATATAATCTTCAAGTCGGCGTTGGACAGGATGAAGCTATCCGGGCTGAGACCGACCGCGATCACGACCCCGCTCTTCGGCTTCTCCGGGGAAAGGGTCATGACGGATGGAACCATCGACCTCCCGGTAACCTTCGGGACACCGGGAGGGCTCGAGGTCACCCACATCGTGTCATTCCTGGTCGTGGACCAACCATCTGCTTACAACATCATAATCGACTGCCCGACCCTCAATCGGCTAAAGGCCATTAGCCATTACGTCCACTTACCACCTGATGATGAAATTCCCGACTGATAAGGGAATTGCCATGATGTAGGGAGACCAATCAATGGCAAGAATGTGCTACATCCAAGGCGTGGATGGGAAAGAGAATGGAAAGATGGTGAGCACCGTCTTCCAGCTCGGGGACAAGCTCCCATGCAAGATCGAGGAAGGAGGGACCTTCGGAGAACTGGACCAAACGGACGATGTCGAGCGTCGAAAGGTGGAGACACCGGACGACCTCGTTCCCGTCGTGTTGGACGACGCCAAGCCTGACCAAGTAGTCAAGGTAGGCGCCCAACTCCCGTCCGAGGTCCGAACCCAGCTCGCCGCCTTCCTCCGCGAGTTCAAGGATGTCTTTGCGTGGAGACACGCCGACATGCCGGGGATCGACCCCGAGATAATGAATGGTTCACCGTCTCAACGATGACAAGAGAGTGGCCGAGCGCGTTCAACCGCGACGGGCGTTCAGCGGGGAGAGGTACCAAGCCATAGGTGAAGAGGTTGACAAACTTCTCGCCACCGAATTCATCAAGGAGGCGGAGCACCCCAAATGGGTGTCCAATGTGGTGATGGTCAAGAAGCCAAACGGGAAGTGGCGGATCTGTATCGACTACAAAGATCTCAACAAAACCTGCCCGAAAGACAGCTTCCCTCTCCCGAGGATCGAGCAACTTGTGGACGCTACGGCGGGCCACGAGTTGTTAAGCTTCATGGACGCCTACTCAGGCTACAATCAGATCCGCATGCACGAGCCGGATCAGATCAAGACCACCTTTGTTACGAACCGCGGGCTCTACTGCTACAAAGTCATGCCCTTTGGCCTCAAAAATGCGGGGGCAACGTATCAAAGGTTGGTGAACCAAATGTTCGCCAATCAAATTGGCAAAACTATGGAGGTCTACGTGGACGATATGCTTGTCAAGAGCCTCAAGGCCCACAACCACGTTCGAGACCTGAGGGAGATGTTTACGATCTTGCGACGTTACAAGATGAAGCTCAACCCCAACAAGTGCGCCTTTGGGGTTGAGTCTGGAAAATTCCTGGGCTACATGGTTAGCCACCGCGGGATCGAGGCTAACCCTAAGAAGATTAGGGCGATCTTAGAGATGAGGTCGCCATAAAAAGTGAAAGAAGTTCAGAGCTTGACGGGGAGGATCGTCGCCCTGACGTGATTCGTTTCCAAGGCCACCGATAGGTGCCAACCATTTTTCAAGGCATTAAAGAAGACCGACGGGTTTGCGTGGATGGAGGAGTGCGAGGAAGCATTCCGCGAGATGAAAGCCTATTTCACCTCCCCCCCGTTCCTCGCAAAGCCGAAGGATGGCGAAACCTTGTACATCTACCTCGCGGTTTCCGATAGGGCCGTGAGCGCGGTTCTCATACGTGAAGAAGACAAGGTGCAATGGCCGGTCTATTACATTAGCAAGGCGCTCCTCGACGCCGAGACCCGATACCCAGAAATCGAGAGATTGTCCCTCGCCCTTGTCACACGCGCGAGAAAGCTCTGGCCCTACTTCCAAGTGCACCCCACCCCATCGAGAAGGCCTTGCAGAAAGGGACCTCCTCTCGAATGGTCATATGGTCCCAGGAACTGGGCGAGTACGGGGTCGAATTCCAACCATGAACCGCCATCAAGGGCCAAGCCCTCGCCGACTTCGTAGCCGAATTCACAAGCGCACCTTTAGCTGGCGAGGGTGACAAAGGCAACGAGAGCAAGGAAGACAAGGAAAATGATCGCAAGGAGTCGTCAAAGAAGAGGGTCGACGGCCCGATAGGGCCTGTCTAGGACTTACACGTCGATGGCGCGTCAAACGCCCGAGGGGCTGGCGCCGGCGTTGTGCTCACAAATCCCGATAGGGAAAAGCTGAGATACGCCCTGCGATTCGAGTTCAAGGCTTCCAGCAACGAGGCAGAGTACGAGGCTCTGATCGTTGGCTTGGAGCTGGCGAACAAGCTAGGCGTCCGAAACCTGTGCATCCACTGCGACTCACAATTGATTGTGAACCAGGTTAAGGGCGACTACGCCGCTAAAGAGCCAAACATGATCGCGTACTTGTCGAAGACCCAAAAGAATCTAGAGTCCCTATCATGGTTCGAGATCGTTCAAATCCCCCGAGAAGCAAACATCGACGCTGACGCCCTGGCGCGCCTTACGTCCGGGATAGACGAGGAGGGCGAGGGCAGCGTCTCGATAGAAGTGTTGACCCGGCCCTACGTCTCGAGAGGCGACGTAGGGGTTGTTGACGAAACTCCGCCCCCTCATGGATGACGCCGCTCGTGGAATTTCTCAAACGAGGAGTCATCCCTGAAGACAAAGAAGCGGCCAAAAAGCTGAGAAGCTTGGCGCCAAAGTACACAATGAGGGAAGATAACTTGTTCAAAAGAGGCTACTCCATGCTTCTTCTCCGCTTCTTGACCAAAGTCGAGGCGAAGAAAGCGCTCCGCGAAGTGCACGAAGGGGTGTGCGGGAACCATGCCGCCGGACAATCTTTGGCATTGAAGCTCCTAAGGCTCGGATATTTTTGGCCTACCTTAAAAAAGGACTCCCACAAGTGGACCAAAAAGTGCGACAAATGTCAAATGTTTTCCCACATCCCGCGCCAAGCGCCGGCCCCGTTATGCCCGATCATTGTGCCGCGACCCTTCGCCAAATGGGGAATCGACCTCATCGGTGAGCTACCCATGGCACCGAGGCAATACAAGCATGCGATCGTGGCAATCGACTACTTCACAAAGTGGGTAGAGGCCGAGCCGCTGGCGAAGATCACCGAGGCGAACACGACGAGCTTCATCTGGAAGAACATTGTCTGCCGCTTCGGGATCCCCGCGTCAATTGTGACCGACAACGGAAAGCAATTCGACAACGCGCGCCTCCGTGACATGTGCGAACAGTTGGGCATTAGCAAGACTTTCTCTTCTCCCCGCCATCCACAAGCCAACGGCCAGGTCGAGGCGGTCAACAAAACGATCAAAGAAAACTTGAAGAAGAAGCTGGAAGAAAGAAAGGGGGCTTGGGCCGATGAGCTTCCCATGGTCTTGTGGGCATACCGAACCACGGCCCGAAATGCGACCGGCGAAACCCCTTTCGATCTCGCGTTCGGCGTCGTGGCCGTGGTACCCGTCGAGACCAAGCTGTCAACCTTGCGCATCGAGGAATATGAAGAAGCCGCCAACGACGACGCAATCAGGCTCGAGCTAGACCTCATAGACGAGAAAAGGGCGGACGCACTCACCCGCCTTGCTGCACAGAAGAGGAAGGTCGAGAAGTACTACAACTCCAAGGTCAAGCTGCGAAAGTTCGCCGATGGAAGCCTCGTCCTTAGAAGGGTGTTCCAAAACACCAAGGTGCAAGGGGCGGAAGTCTTGGGCCCCACCTGGGAGGGGCCGTACCGCGTGCGCCAAGCCATCCACAATGGCACGTACGAGCTCGAGAACTTGGAGGGACTCGTGTTCACACACCCATGGAACGCGGAGCACCTGCGGCAATACTACCAGTAGAGGCACCGCTTCCCCGACGTTCAATTATTTTCGCCTTGTTTTCAATTTTAGCAACAAACAATGTTAAATTTCAAGTACGGCCAACGGCATGGGAATGTAATTTTTAACTATTTCGGCATGATAATTGAATTACATTTCACTTCGAAACCTTTACCCTATTGTATTATAATTTCTAGTCTCCTCTACGAGTACCCAAGAAACTCGGGGGGCTAATGAGGATAACAGGCACATTTTTCGTGTGACGCAGTCCCTCGACTCCACGTTTCACGCGTCGAGAGGTAGCGAAACGTCAGCAAATCGGATCCGCGCACCGGACCTCCGACCATCGCGCGACGCTATCGAACGATTCGATGCCCCACGTACCGGTAGGTAGTTGGGCATCGGCCGATCACGTCCGCGCACCGGACCGACAATCCCGGCAGTCAAAACCCAAAACGTGACACGCGTCCCAATGGGTACCACGCTCACTGGGAACTGCATCTACAACAAGCCCGTCCCGACGCATAATGTGCGCGCCGATAGGTAGCGTACTCGCCGGAAGACGGGCACGACGGCCGCCCAGCTCGCACACGCCGATAGGCAGCGAGTTACGAATGGATGGCAGAGAGTCGCACTCGCCGGGCGAAACTGGTCTAGCCAGCGTCCGCGGGAAACATCGCCGCCGAGTGTGGCAGTAAGCCGCGCAAACCGGTTACGCTAGATATAGTAAGCCGGGTTCATAAGACGCGCACTAAACGGATTGCGCAAATCAATTACGCTAAGCATAGCAAGTCGAGAAAATAAGACACATAATAGATAAGAAAAGCTTTAACCAAAGCAAACAATGTTATACGGACAACCCACCGAAGAAAGTACGAGAGTACAACGAATATCCGAAAGAAAACATAAAGCGAGCGCTAAACAAGTGCGCGGAAGATATAATAAAATTGGCTATTCCGAGCCGAAGTCAATCTGCTCCTCATCATCCTCGGGGTGGGGGGCGCCGGACCCGTCGAAGGCTTCTCCGTCAAACTGTCGGTTCGTCGACTGGGCAGCCTCTGCGGGGACTTGAGGACGCGGGTCGTCCTCCAGCGGCTCGTCATCCAAAGGAGGGAACATGGTGTCAAAGAAGGAAAAGGTGGTCCCGCGAGACGCGTTCTCCTTCGCGGTCGCATCTCGGACCCGTATGGCCGCCTCGTAACGAGCCACCTCCAACGCGAGATCCCAGTCGTCCTCCAAGTCCGTCTTGGATCGCACGGCGTCGTCCTTCTCCTCGACGAGGGTCTGTACCTCCGCCCACAAAGTGTCTCTCTCCCTCTCAGCCTTGACCCGGGAGATCTCGCTCGCCGACAGTCGAGCGTGGACGATGCTCAACTCCTCGTCCCGGCTCGAAAGCGCCGCCTGGAGCTTCTTCGTCTCCCCTAAGAAGGTGTCGGCCGCCTGCTCCGCCTTCTCCTGGGATGCCTGCTCTGCCATGCGAAGCGATTTCTCGGCCGCCGACTCCTCGTGAGCTCGCTTCAGCTCCTCCTCGAGTGCTTGAAACTCTCGGGCGGTGCGGACCCCCGCTAGAGCGGCAGCATGGGCGGCCGCCGTGCTCTCCTTGTCCTTCTCCATGATCTGCATGCACCGCAGCAGGTCCCGGAGAATGCGGTCACTTCGCTCTTGGCGTGCGAGCATCTGTGGGAACAAGTGATATACGCATGATCGGAATAAGCATAATGATTACACATAAGACGAGCAAACGAATCGTATCTTTCGGGTGTCGCCGATCCCATTTTGGAAATGCTCAAGATCGCTTGTCGTCAGCGGACCCTTGAAATCCCGCAGAGAGGTTTCAAGGATCCCTCAGGAGCACTGATCCCTCAGCTCCGCCGCCTCCGCTAGGAGCATCGAGTCCATGCTATCTGGCACCGCCGATGTGTGGGCACGCTTGTGGCCAGAGGGTGATCCGAAGGAGGTCGACGACAACGGTCGCTTGTTGGAGGAGATCTCCTCATTCCTCGCCCGTGATGGTGACCCCCCGCGGCGAGCCTCAGCTCGGGGATGAGCTACGGCCGTATCTTCGACGGTAGGCGCCACTCTCGGCACTCGTGCGCGCGATCGATGTCGGGTCATGGTATCTGCAAAAGAGAAAGGACGTCAGTCGGTTAGAACACAACAATAAGCATAATACAACGAAAGGTACGATAACGCGAAAGCATATGCACGGCTAGTACCCCCCGCGTCGGGGGGAGGGGCGGACGAACCCCCTGCCTCAGATTCAGGGCCTCTGCAACCTCCGCGCCGAGACCAGAACATGGAGGAGCGTCGTCGCCAGGCACGGACCACCCAGTCCTCGCCATTAGGTCTGGGGACTCGAAAAGTGA
Organism: Urtica dioica subsp. dioica; assembly: GCF_054948205.1. Classification (NCBI taxonomy): domain Eukaryota; kingdom Viridiplantae; phylum Streptophyta; class Magnoliopsida; order Rosales; family Urticaceae; genus Urtica; species Urtica dioica. The sequence goes on along the minus strand of NC_142760.1, from coordinate 20,718,509 downwards.
TCCCTGCCGTCTCAACTCTGGGACCGCCCTGATCACCGAGTCGAGTTCGGAGTCCTCGACGTCGCCTACCGGTGGAAAATCAGCGGCGGGACCAAAGGTAAGGGGCGCGACCCCGAAAGCTGCATCGGACACCCACACCTAGGGGTATCTGTGCTTCGAAGTGACCCTGGTGACGATGGCTAGGCGCTTCCGATGTGATACTAGGTAGGAGCCCGGCCTCCTGGGGACCCCTCGCACCGTTATGAGGTCCTGAATGTCGTCTGCGGTGACGGCCCTCTTCTTTGCTCGATAGAGCATCATGTGGCACGCCGCAACCACTCGATAAAAGAACGGGGACATCTGCGAAGCGTGTACCCCCAATCGAACCAGCAACTCCTGGATAACCGGTTGCAAGGGCAACCTCAGTCCTCCGCGAAGACTCGCCTCGTGGACCGCGGCGTACCCCTTTCGCGGGAGAGTCGGAAGATCATCGGTCAATGGTCTTAGGATCGACACGAACTCCGGGATGCTGTAACGTTTCCTCAAGCTCATGAAGCTAATAATCAAAAGCGAACTCGAGACGTCAACACCCGAGCAGTCAAGGTCACCCCGTATGGCCGATTCTCCAATCGGGAAGGTTAAGGCCCGAGTTTCTTCCCGCGCGGTTGAGGAAAGTGTCGCCGCAGGGGTGACGTGACGGCTCGACGAATCGCTCGAGCGCTCGGCGTCTGGAGCGTTGCTTGAGCAGGGGGTGACCCCCTCACGGCCGCCCACTCGAGCCGGGCGGCTCCTCTCGACCCCAGCATGGTTGCCCGGACGCGCGACCGGCTGCCGCCGGCCGGGCCGCCGTCGTCAGGCCGGCCCAGCCCGTGGCCGGCCGTGCTCCCTCCTGTGCGCGCGTCCAGCCCAAGGACCCAGCCCATCTCCTGGCTGGGTGGCTCCTCCACACGCAGGCCCGAACCAAGCGGACACCGGCCTTCAGCGCACGCGTCCGGCCCGTCAGCTCGGCCCAGCTCTCGGTCAGCTGGGTCTCCGGCCCGTGAGCCCTTCCCGGACGTCCCAGTACTCGCCCCAAGCGCGTCCGGCCCAACGGCCCGGCCCGGCTCCAGGCCGGCTGGGCCCTCCTCGCGCGCACCTAGCCCAGCGGCCCCGTCCGGCCCCTGGCCGGTTGGGCCCTCCTCGCGCGCGCCTGAACCAGCAGCCCAGCCCGGTTCCTAGCCAGTTGGGTCCTCACCGCACAGGCCCGGCCCAAGTGGGCCTAGGGTTTGCCCAAGGGCTGGGCAGGCCGCCGCCCCCTGGCCGGCGCCACCTGGGCGGTGTCGCCCGGCGCCGGCGGTCCTCCAGCGGCGCGCGTCATCGTCGGTGTGGCCAGGCCCGGAGCGCTCCCCTCCTGGGCGCAATCTGCAGGCCACCCGGCGGCCTCACCTGGCCGAGCGAAGGTCTCCCCCACGTCGGGACCGGCCCAGAAGCCGTCGACGCTGGCCGGCGCGCCCCTCCCGGCGCCGGGCTCGCCGGGCGCGACCGCCCCGGGCTTGCTCGCTCCGCCCGGGCGTTCCTCCTCACCGGCGCGCCTGGTGGGCATCCAGACGGCCCCGCCCAATCGAGTGGGGGCTCCCTCGGCGCTGGGGTCGACCCAGATCACGCCGCCCCTGGACAAGGCGTCCTCCCCGGCGTCGTCCCCCTCCGGCGCGTCTCCTCCAACACCGGCCGCTCCCGGCGCGGCCTCCCCTTGCACGCGTGCACCGCCCAAGCCACCTGTGGGTGGTTGGGCGTCGTTCCCCGGCCTGGGTGGGTCTTCCCCGATGCCTCCAGCACCGCCGGCGCCGCCCTGGGCCGAGGCACCTCCTCCGGTGCGTGGGCCGTCCACAGCATCCACCTGCCGGCGCTGGCCATCTCCGGCACGCGCGCCCTCTCCCTCACCAGCCAGCCACGCCTCCACCAAAGAGAGATCTTCCCCGGTCATCTCAATTGCGTTGGTTGAATTCGACGAATGCCGTATGTCGGAGATCGTTGAAGGGGGCGAAAATTGGGCCAAAAAATTATCCAAGTTTACGTGGTTGTCCCCGAACAAGTGAAGCAAGTCATCTTCAATGGTCCCACACCCCGATAAGTTTTCAATGGGGTCCATGGGCGCGAATAACGAGACAAAAGTGATTGACAAAAACAAATAATAATATTAAAAGACGTCGGAACATACCTCTTGGCGACGGGCTACTCCGATGGGCCGACGGCAGACTCTGAGTTTACCACGCGACTTACACTCGGTGATAAACTCGGGGGGCTAATGTTACCGGTCCATCTCGGCCTGATAGAGCGGCGACGGCCGCTATAGCGGCCGTCCTAGGACTCCCCCGAAGCACGGCCGACTCAGAGCCGGCGCCCGGCCACGGCCGACTCAGAGCCGGCGCTCGGCCACGGCCGGCTTAGAGCCAGGGCTCGGCCATAGCCGACCCAGGGCCGGCCTTCGCCTCCATGGCCGACCCAGGGCCGGCCTTCGCCTCCATGGCCGACCCAGGACCGGCCTTCGACTCCATGGCCGACCCAGGGCCGGCCTTCGCCTCTATGGCCGACCCAGGGCCGACCTTCGCCTCTATGGCCGACCCAGGGCCGGCCTTCGCCTCCATGGCTGACCCAGGACCGGCCTTCGCCTGCATGGCCGATCCAGGGCCGGCCTTCGCCTCCATGGCCGACCCAGGGCCGGCCTTCGCCTCCATGGCCGACCCAGGGCCGGGCTTCGCCTCCATGGCTGACCCAGAGCCGGCCCTTGCCTCCATGGCCGACTCAGAGCCGGCCCTCGGCCAAGGGGATGCCCAAAACGCCCCTTGGTCGCCTATAAATGCCGGGGTCCCTTCCCCGGTCCAGGTAATCCGAATTTGAGTACTGAAACGCTGTCGAACTCGTACCTCGCTCGTTTCTCTCAAGTCTCGACCTCTAAACACCTAAACCCTCTATAATCTACCTCAACCCTACTAATGTTGAGCGTCGGAGAGGTAAACAGAGGCAACCCCTCTGTTTCCCGTTTGTAGTTCATACATTCTCTACTGCTTTCTAGGTGCCGAGACGAGGTGAACATCATCCACAGCTAAGGGAAGACTCAGGATACCGAGTCCGACACGCTTGATCCCGAACGCGATCACTTGGTCCGGCCTTGGGTCGAACCATTTTGGGGCTCCTAAATAGTTGTCCGAAAAACTGCGACAACATAAATTTATTGTTCTTGAAAATTTAAGTGGGAGGTCTCCTAGAAGACTAGTTGGCAAGATAATGTGTAATCTCAAACTTCAAGTGTTCAAGTGAGTTAAAAGTTCACATTTCTCTCACACACTTTCCTTGTAGAAAATAGGAAATGTCTGAGTATGTACCTTCTGCCTTTATGCACACTACTAGAAATATGACATTTAGCTACGGAAGTATTAGCGACGACTTAATCGTCGCTAATCACCCTTTTAGCGACGAATTTATCGTCGCTAATTATTTGGTGCCAAAACTTCTAAAGTTTGGCGGCAAAGATAATTAGCGACGATATTTTCGTCGCTAATTATTTCTATTCATCGCTAAGTTCGCGGGAAAACAATTAGCGACGATATTATCATCGCTAATAGTTTGGAATTAATGTTTAACAACAATCCAGTGCTCGGGTCTAGGGTTGGATTGGAAACGGCTAACTACGCCAACGGCGATACATATATCAGGTATAGTGCAAAGCATAGCATACATGAGGCTTCCTACGGCAGAGGCGTAAGGGATTTTCCTCATGTTTTCAATCTCTTGTGCAGTCTTGGGAGACTGGTCCTTAGAGAGTGAGACTCCATGCCTAAAGGGTGTTTGGCCCTTCTTCAAGTCCTGCATCAAGAAGCGATCCATCACCTTATCAATATAAGATGCTTGAGAGAGCGACAGGGTCCGGTTTTTCCGATCTCAAAATATTTGGATCCCCGGAATGTACGCGGCTTCTCCTAGATCCTTCATGTCGAATTGCTTTGCTAGTCAGACCTTAACCTCATATAGCTTACCCACGTCATTACCTATGATTAATATATCATCAACATACAGTACCAAAAACACAAATTTACTTTCGTGCATTAACTTGTAAACGCACGGCTCATCTATTAACTGCTCAAAGCCAAAGCTCTTCACAGTTTCATCGAATCTAATATTCCATGACCTAGATGCTTGCTTTAATCCATAAATGGCCTTAAACAACTCACAAACCTTTGTCTCTTGACCTTTTTCCACGAAACCGTCTGGTTGAGCCATGTAAATGCGCTCATCAAGATTGCCATTCAGGAAGGCTGTCATGACATCCATTTGCCAGATCTCATAGTCGAGAGCTGCAGATATGGATAGGAGTATGCGGATGGATTTGAGCATCGCGACTGGCGAGAAGGTTTCTTCATAGTCAATCCCTTCTTGTTGGGTATAACCCTTAGCCACAAGTCGTGCTTTGAACGTCTCGACGTTCCCATCCGGACCCCTTTTCTTCTTGTATATCCACTTACACCCTACGGGTTTAATCCCTTCACGAAGGTCTACAAGTTTCTAGACTTTGTTGACATACATCAAGTCCATTTCAACTTTCATGGCGTCAAGCCAAACGTTTGATTCAGAACAAGCCATTGCTTGGCTATAGGAAACAGGCTACGAGATAGTCTCCATAGGACATGTACCTATCAGGCTTTTGAGTAACCCTCCCACTACGTCTAAGTACTACTTGACGAGATTCTGATGAGTTAGGTTGTGCTTCAGTTGGGGTAAGAACAGCTCTTACAGATGAGGTAGAAGCTTCCTCACCCAACTTTTCTTCATGCACAATTTTGCTTCCAGGTTTCGCGTCCTTCATAAATTCCTCCTCGAGGAAACAAGCATTCGTGCTAATGAAAGTCTTATCGTCCTTGGGACTATAGAAAATGAAACCTTTGGTTTCCTTTGGATATCCCACAAACAGGTACAATTCTGACCTACTAGCCAACTTGCTAGTCTTTTGCCTTAGCACATGTGCAGGGCAACCCCAAATTCGGATGTGGCCCAGATTTATTTTACGGCCAGTCCATCTTTCATAAGGAGTACCAGAAACCGTTTTAGATGGAACTTGGTTCAGAATGTAAGCGGCTGTTTCGAGGGCATATCCCCAAAAGGAAAGAGGGAGTGATGAGTAACTCATCATTGATCTAACCATCTCCATAAGAGTTCAGTTTCTTCTCTCTGACACTCCATTTTGTTGAGGTGTGCCAGGTGCGGTAAGCTAAGAAGCGATACCTTCTTCTTTAAGAAAGTCATCGAACTCTCCAGACATATACTCACCACCTCGATCAGATCGAAGGGTTTTGATCACTTTGCCAGTTTGCTTTTCCACTAAAGCCCTAAAGACCTTAAATACGTTAAAGGTCTCGGATTTGTGTTTGAGCAAATAGACAAAACCATATCGCGAGTAGTCATCGGTGAAGGTAACGAAGTATTCGTATCCTCCACGTGCCTGTTAGCTGAGCGGACCACATACATCAGAATGTACTAGTTCAAGCAACTCAGTGGCTCTTCGACCCTTATCGGAGAAAGGTCGCTTAGTCATTTTTCCTTCTATGCATGATTCACAAGTAGGTAGTGAACCTATTGCAGAGGCTTGGAGTGGACCGTCCCTCACAAGTCTCTTAATCCTATCTAGACTTATATGACCAAGTCTTAAGTGCCATAGGTATGTTGATTTTGTTAGATCGGAGGTGATGGAGAATCCCTTCGAGAGAATGAAAGGAGCCTCGGATTAAAGCGGAACGAACGTGGAGTCGTCTCGAGAGTCGAATTACTTGATCAGTTTGGTCTTGAATTTGCAATTTCGGATGTTGTTTGTGGATTTATGGTTTGTATAGATTTTGGTCGAATTCAGATAAGGGTCGTAGAGGTTGTATGGAATGAAAATCGCCACAATAGTTTATGATTCGAACTATTGATAAGATTGGATGAACAAGAACGCCACAAGGAATTGCCTTGATAAGTTCTTCGTTTAGGGCTTAAAATTTCAGAGAACTAATACTCACACAATTGTTTGATAATCAAAGATGGTCTGTCTTCTTCTTCCACACAATTGATACAAATACTCAATTCGAGATTATGGTTACAAAAACCAAAGAGACGCCATAAATCTCGAATTAACACAAAAAACGAAATAACTCTCAGACCATAAACTCACAAACGGTTGCAAGAAAACCAACAGTCTCACACACACATAAAATTCGTTTATCCCTTTGGGCTTGACTCTATTTCGGATTATTGCCTTGAGTTTGGGCTGAGATCATGTTGACGATTCTGGGCTCTTCTATGGCAATATTTTGGGCTCCAAACTTGTGAAGTAGGCTGGTCACTTGCTCTTTGAATCTCTTGGTTCGGGCTCGCGTCATTGGGCCCTCCGGTGTATCCTTGATTGAATGCGAATGCATGTTCGTGGTGATGTCCTCATCATTGCCCCCGGGTTGGAAAGGATTTGCCCTCAAATCCAAATCTGCATGAAAAGGAGACAAATCAGCGACATTAAAAGTAGCACTCACATTATACTTACCTTGGAGATCAAGTTTGTATGCATTGTCGTTGATTTTTGACACCACTTGGAATGGACCGTCGCCGCGGGGGAGTAACTTGGACTTGCGTTGTTCTGGAAAACGTTCCTTGCGCATGTGAATCCAAACCCAATCTCCGGGCTGAAACAAAACTTTTGTGCGCCCTTTGTTTGCTTGCTTTGCATATTGATCGTTGCGTCGCTCAATGTTGGCCCGAACTTTTTCGTGGAGAGATTGTACAAAATCAGCCTTCCGTGCGCCATCGAGATTAACCTGTTGAGAACTAGGCAAAGGAAACAAATCCAAAGGCGTAATAGGATTGAAACCATACACAATTTCGAAAGGTGAAAATGTAGTGGCTGAATGCTTGCTGTGATTGTATGCAAATTCGACATGAGGCAAACATTCTTCCCAAGACTTAAGATTAGTTTTGATTATGGCACGCAACAAAGTAGACAATGTTCTATTCACAACTTCCGTTTGCCCATCAGTTTGGGGGTGACAAGTGGTAGAGAAAAGTAATTTCGTACCTAATTTTGTCCACATTGTCTTCCAAAAATAACTCAAGAATTTCGCATCACGATCGGAAACAATGGTTTTAGGCATACCGTGGAGTCGTACGATGTCGCGGAAGAACAAGTTGGCGATGTTGGAAGCATCGCTGGTCTTCTTGCAAGGGCTGAAATGCGCCATCTTGGAGAACCGATCAACGACAACAAAAATGGAATCATTTCCCTTGCTAGATCGAGGCAAACCTAAAACAAAGTCCATAGATAAATCAATCCAAGGAGAAGTAGAAACAGGAAGAGGAGTGTACATACCATGGGGCTGACTTTTTGATTTAGCCTTTTTACAAACAATGCAATTTCCACAAATTCGTTCAACATCTTTTCGCATGTTCGGCCAATAAAAATTTGATTGCAAAATAGGCAGCGTTTTAGCAACACCAAAATGACCCATCAAACCACCACTATGTGCCTCACGAACAAGTAATTCACGCATAGAACCACTAGGCAAACATAGCTTGTTTTTGTAAAACAAAAATCCATCATGCAAATAAAATTTTCCAAAAGCTTTTTGTGAACAGTTTGCATGAATTTCACCAAAATCTGAATCATCTTTGTACAACTCTTTTATTATTTCAAAACCCAACAAGTGTGCACTCAAAGATGAAAGTAAAACATACCTCCGAGAAAGCGCGTCGGCGACCACATTCTCTTTACCTGATTTGTACCGAATGACGTAAGGAAAAGGTTCGATGAACTCTACCCACGTCGCATGTCGTTTATTCAACTTGTGTTGTCCTTTGAGGTACTTTAAGGACTCGTGGTCGGTGTGAATGATGAACTCTTTGGAAAGGAGATAGTGTTGCCATGTTTCCAAAGCGCGGATGAGTGCGTAGAGCTCTTTGTCGTAGGTCGGGTAATTCAGCGATGCGCCTTTCAATTTCTCGCTGAAATACGCCAAGGGACGTCCTTGTTGCATAAGGACAGCGCCAATACCAATGCCTGAAGCGTCGCATTGAATTTCGAAGGGCTGGTCAAAATTGGGCAGCGCCAAAAGAGGAGGATTGATGAGGCGCTCTTTCAAAGTTTGGAATGCTCCCTCTTGCTCGTATCCCCATTGGAATCCCACATCTTTTTTGATTAATTCGGTCAAAGGGGCTGCGATGGTGCTGAAATTGGGAACAAAGCGACGGTAAAATCCCGCAAGGCCGTGGAAGCTTCTAACTTGTTGCACGGTCGTTGGTGTTGGCCACTCTTGAATTGCCTTTACTTTCGCGCTATCCACGGAGATTCCTTTAGCGCTGACTACGAAACCAAGAAACACAACTTCGTCCGTGCAAAAAGAGCATTTGGACAAGTTAGCATATAATTGTTCTTTGCGCAACACTTCAAAAACCATGTTCAAATGAATCATGTGGTCATCAAAAGTCATACTATAAATCAAGATATCATCGAAATAAACAACCACAAATTTCCCAATGAAAGAACAAAGTACATGGTTCATTAAGCGCATGAAAGTACTCGGAGCATTTGTTAAACCAAACGGCATGACTAACCACTCGTATAAACCTTGTTTTGTTTTGAAAGTTGTTTTCCATTCATCACCCTCTTTCATTCTTATTTGGTGATAACCACTTCGCAAGTCAATTTTTGTAAAAACACACGCACCATGCAATTCATCAAGCATATCATCTAATCTAGGAATAGGAAATCGATACTTTACCGTGATGAAGTTGATGGCGCGACAATCTACACACATGCGCCAACTGCCATCTTTTTTTGGGACGAGGAGAACGGGCACCGCGCATGGACTCAAGCTCTCGCGGATGTATCCTTTGGCCATGAGGTCATCAATTTGTCGCTGGAGCTCCTTTGTCTCGGTTGGATTAACACGGTACGCTGGACGATTTGGAAGGGCAGCGCCGGGGACTAAGTCAATTTGATGTTCGATGCCGCGGATTGGTGGCATACCGAATGGAACATCATCGGGAAAAACGTCCGCAAAATCCTGTAACAATTCCACAACAAGACTAGGCAAACTTTTGTCAAGTTGGTCAGCGTGTAAAAGATGTCCTTTGTGCAAGAACATCAGAATCGGTTTTTCATTAAAATTGCCTTTTTAACCTTGCTTGCACTCACTAAAAAATTTTGTTTTCTCTCATGGGTTTTGACCAGAGTTTGATTGGCTTTTTCTTTGGTACTCGTGGTCTGTTTGGGAGAATGGCTAATGTGTTTAATGTGGTTGGCATTTTGGTGGAGGTGAGCTTGATCTTTGAGGACTTGGGATGGAGAAAGTGGGGAAAGAACAATCTGATGGTTTTTGTGCACGAATTTGTATTTGTTGGAAAGACCGTCATGAACAGTACGTCGGTCGAATTGCCAAGGGCGGCCAAGGAGGAGGTGACACACTTCCATTGGTGCAACGTCGCATAAAACTTCGTCGTCGTATTTGCCAATTTTGAAAGGGACAAGGACCTGGTCGGTGACGCGTACTTCACCACTATCGTTCAACCAATGGAGCTTGTACGGGTGAGGATGCTTGGAGGTTGGCAAGTACAGCTTGTGGACAAGGATGGTGCTTGCGACGTTGGTGCAGCTGCAGCTATCAATAATGAGGCTGCACACTTTGTCATGGATATGGCAGCGAGTGTGGAAGATGGATTCTCGCTGCGCGTGCTCATCATCGTCTTTGGCGGAAACACTAAGCACTCGCCGGGTGACCAAGGTGAGTTGTTCATCTTCAACTTCAACCTCATAGTCGTCGTAGGTCGGTTCGCCATAATCAACACCAGTTTGGGTTGCTGCCTCATCGTCCGTGATTACATCGCCGTCGGGTAGGAGAATCATGGAGCGCTTGTTTGGACATTCGGAAGCAATATGGCCTTTACCTCGACACTTGAAGCAGGTGAGGTCGCGGTTACGTTGAGGGGTCGAAGCAGGAAGCTTGCCTTTGTTCACGGGGTCGGGAGGTGGTCCTTGGTGAGGGACAGTTGGTAAGGCCGATTGTGGCTTCGGAGGAGAGTATTTGTTTTCGTCGGTTGTGGGGAAGGTGGATTGCCATGGTGTTTTGTCGGGGAAGCGGTTGTATCTTGTGGAGTCTGTTTTGAGCTGTTTCTCGACCACTATTGCCATATGCACCAAATCCTCCATGTCGATAAACTGTTTGATTTCGACTTGGCGTGCGATATCTCGGTTGAGACCGGACAAGAAACGGGCCATGGTTGCCTCCCGTTCTTCATCAACTCCGGTGCACATGAGAGTCATTTCCAGGTCTTGAAAGTACTCTTCAACTGAGCGTGAACCTTGTCGAAGACGCTGAAGGCGGTTGAACATGTCGCGGTAATAATGGGTCGGAATGAACCGCTTGCGCATGACTGTTTTCATCTCGTCCCATGTGGCAATGGGCTGTTCGCCGGCACGTCGTCTACTAGTGGAAATCTGCTCCCACCATATCAAGGCATAGTCACTGAATTCCGTGGCGGCTAGCTTCACCTTCCTCAAATCCGAATATTGGTGACAATCGAAAATGAGTTCAATCTTCCGCTCCCAATCAAAGTAAGCGTCGGGGTCGTTCTTGCCGTTGAAGGAAGGAACACGCATTTTGATGCCGCGGAAATCATCATGATGGTGACGGTGGTCTGCATGAGCTCGTCCTCGAGGGTGATCAAAATCCAAAACATCGGAAACAACTTGTTCGTCGTCGTCATTCGTCCAAGTTCCACGATGCGCTGGTGGAAGGCCTCGTCCGCGTGTTTGTCCGCGGCGTGATGGAAAACCACGTCTTTGGCCTCCTTGGTGGTAGAACGGGTTCTCGAAGTCAGGTGCTTGCCGTTGCTCGGTGTGCACAAATTCGGCAGTTTGATGTTGTTCGATGTTGTCTAAGCGGGCAAGAATCGGATCGAGGAACCGCTGCATGGTTTGGACAAGGTCGTCCATCGTCAAAGGTGGTTGTGAGGATGAAGCACTATCTCGTCGAGGAGTTGTCATGAATCTGCGTAAATGAACAGTAGTATATATATACGATATATAAGGTTAATGGTCCTCACAAAATCACTCCCTTACGTGTTTCGCTCGTAATTTGGAAATTCACTCGTGTTTGGACACTCAAATATGGCTTTTGCTATAATGTAACACTCTGCCTTTTTCCGCTCGTAAGTCCTCTTAAAATTTTAAAACTCAAACAGAAAAACGATCAAGGTGGTGGTGGCTGAAGGAAAAAGCTTGAAAAAAAAAAGGTAAAATTTTCGACGGTGAACAGTAAAATCAGTACAAAATGGTAAAAAAAAATCACTTTCGTGAGAGGGAGCTCAAACGCTCAGAATCACACCAGGATGCCAAAAATACAATAAAATTTCTTCTGGAAATTTTTTTTTTTTTGTACTCTTTTTTTTTTTTTTTTTTTGGCTAAGAACTGGAATGGTATATGCTAAAAGATTGAGGAGAAGAAGTATTCTGGGATATATAATCTGGAAGAAAGTATTTTGAAGGAAATGAAAAGAGATAAATTAAACACACAAGAGAAAAAAAAGTTTTCTGGAGAGATAGAGTTTTCTGGAGGGACAAAACTTTCTGGAGAGAATACCTTTCTGGAGGAAAACTTTCTGGAGAGAATAACTTTCTGGAGGAAAACTTTCTGGAGATTTTTTTTTTTTTTTTGGTGTTTTTTTTTTTTTTTTTTTGCGTTTTTTTTTTTTAAGAAAGGGTAAAACAAAAATTGACTAATTGAGAGCCTAAGCTCTGATACCAAATGATGGAGAATCCCTTCGAGAGAATGAAAGGAGCCTCGGATCAAAGCGGAACGAAGGTGGAGTCGTCTCGAGAGTCGAAATACTTGATCAGTTTGGTCTTGAATTTGCAATTTCGGATGTTGTTTGTGGATTTATGGTTTGTATAGATTTTGGTCGAATTCAGATAAGGGTCGTAGAGGTTGTATGGAATGAAAATCGCCACAATAGTTTATGATTCGAACTATTGATAAGATTGGATGAACAAGAACGCGACAAGGAATTGCCTTGATAAGTTCTTCGTTTAGGGCTTAAAATTTCAGAGAACTAATACTCACACAATTGTTTGATAATCAAAGATGGTCTGTCTTCTTCTTCCACACAATTGATACAAATACTCAATTCGAGATTATGGTTACAAAAACCAAAGAGACGCCATAAATCTCGAATTAACACAAAAAACGAAATAACTCTCAGACCATAAACTCACAAACGGTTGCAAGAAAACCAACAGTCTCACACACACATAAAATTCGTTTATCCCTTTGGGCTTGACTCTATTTCGGATTATTGCCTTGAGTTTGGGCTGAGATCATGTTGATGATTCTGGGCTCTTCTATGGCAATATTTTGGGCTCCAAACTTGTGAAGTAGGCTGGTCACTTGCTCTTTGAATCTCTTGGTTCGGGCTCGCGTCATTGGGCCCTCCGGTGTATCCTTGATTGAATGCGAATGCATGTTCGTGGTGATGTCCTCATCAGGAGGATTCAGAAAGTTTGATCCTCTTTGGCTCACTAATTAGATCATTATCTATTTCAGTGTCTAAAAGATAAGGTTGAGTGGGATAGATGTAGAAAAGAGCATTCTTGATACATGCATCAGTGACAAAAGAATTATCAGGAAACGAAATACGAATTTCATTCTTCATGAACTTTAAACAATAATCTTGCTCAAGAAGACGAGCAACGGATATTAAGTTCTTCCCAAAGGTAAGAACAAAATAAGCATTATTCAAGTTTAAAGTGCGGTCTTCAAAAGACAGCGTCACGAATCCCACAGCCTTTGCAGACACCAGGCTCCCATCACCCCATTTGAAATAGAACTCGCCTTCCTCTAAGCTTTTGGTTTTCTTGAAACCAGTCAAGGAACAACAAATATGGTTAGTAGCAGCGGAGTCAATAATCCACGTTGATACATTATCAGCTACTAAGCATGCTTCGGTAACTAGTACAATACTATGTTCCTTTGCTTTGAGATAGGCATGACAGTTCTTTTTATCGGCCTTGTGAGGTCTCCACTTAGTTCCAAAGGCGGAGGCTTTTTGCTCAGTAGCATGTGCCTCTCCTTGATTCCTCTTTCTCTTAGTGAGACCTACAGCAGTGTGAAATTCCCTCATAAGCTTGGTAACTGTGTACTCTAGCTTCTTTATGGAGTAGTTCATCTTGGAGGTATCAAGAGATGCGGGGAGGGTTTCTAAGACCATATCTATGACATTCTTCCCATCAATCTCAGATCCTAGGATTTCCATTTTATCCAGATAACTAATGATCTGTATCATAGAGTCTCCAACAGGATTCCTAGCCTTCATGTGATAGTTCATAAACTGTCGGACTGCTTGTTGCCTTGCCTGACGCCTTTGCCCTCCAAACATCTCATGGAGATTGTTGAGCGTGTCGGTGGCAGTCTCGATGTCACGATGTTGTTGTTGCAACACATTGTTCATTGATGCTAAGATATAGAATCTCAAAATCTCATTGGAGTAGAGCCAGGCCGCCAAGGCGTCTTTGTCCTCTTGAGTCGAATCATCATTCGTCAGAGGAGGACACGAGGTAGTGAATACCCATTTGTGCTTGTTAATATTAAGGATGATATTGAGGTTATGTTTCCAATTAACGTAGTTTTTGGTTTCGTGTTTGTTTGAGGAAAGGATGATCGAGAGAGGTTTGAGAGACATTTTGCCTATAAAAGTTGAAACAAGTTTATGACTAGTCTTTGGTTTAGGATTTAAGTTTCTTTAAGACTTAATAAAATCCAAAGGTGTCATAAACCAAACGATAATTTACTCCCTCAAGAGAAGGCCGCAAAAACTCTCCATTTATAAGTAAATGACACATCATTAATGCTTAGCCAAGATGTCAATACACCAATTTTGACTAGCCACCTTTTAAATTGGTTTGATCACTCACATCCTTTCGTAGAGCCTCGAGGGAGGATTACTAGGGATTGAGTCTAAGTGTGTAACCAACCACTTATTCCGAAAGATCGATTTTGAAAAACAATCCACCAAGGGGAGGTCTTGTCTCATTGTCTCACTTTCGGACATAGCTCATTGAGCAATGATCAGTGCAAAGCGCCCTTGAGTACTCTCATTTAAGAGAGGGCCACGAGGGTGACTCTTAGTCTGGCGACAATTGCACGTTTCATTAGTGTAGGGGATCGTGGGTTACAAACAACAAGTATAACCCTCCCACTTAGTTTTTGGAGTTGGTACATCGACTCTTATAAGTTCGGAAACGGTTTTCCTAGTTATAGAGCGATAGAGCAGACAACTAGAAAAGAATCCTATATCTTCATGTTCAGAGCAGTGTTAGTGCATAAAGACACAAGGGACATACTCGGATCTTTTCCTATTCTCTATTTCGGGAAAGTGCATGAGGGAAGTGTGAACTTCAACTCACTCGAACACATGGAAGGTTGCGATTACACATGTTTTTATTTTTCTGCTTGTCTACAAGGAGACTTCTCACTCAAATTTTCAAGAGCATGTAGATTTTGAACATATGTGATATAGATATAGTTTTGAAAACATTTTGAAAACTTATTTGATTTGGATGACAAAATATTTTCAATTTTGAAAGCGAAAACGGTTTTTCAAAATTCAAACTAGTTTTGTAAAAACTCAATTTCAATTAAACTTTCAAAAATCAAAACATTTTAATCTTTCACACCATGTTTATAATCTTGCTCAAGAAAATTTTCTCATTAGAGCTCTATAACTCATGGTAGTGGGGCTGAAAATCCGGATTTCTAAAAAAACACTGGACTTACGGAACAGCCGCGCACCTCGGAGTAAAATCGCCATAACTGGGGGCTCCGATGTCCTTTTGACCTGAAACCGGTGGCATTGGAAAGAGAACAGATAGAGATTTAATTTGATTCAAGAATCATTAAATTTCGATTTCTGAGTAGATATTTATGCCAATTTTACTGCAGGTTTTACTCCAGCTCGAAGAAAAAAAAATAATTAAAGTTCGGTCTTTTTAGGTGCTAAAAAGAATCGAGTATAACGGAACATTTTAAGAAGTTGTTAAGGCTTTTATTTGTGTTTTGTTAATATGGTAATAACATCATATAAAAGAAATAACAAAAAGCATAAAATGATTCAAGTAAATAAAAGAAACTAGCAAGACAATATAACTAGTCATAAAAAATACTCAAAAATTTTTCAAACTTTTAAAACACGAATTTTAATATAAAAAATTAAAAGCTTTTAGAACTGATTCTAATGTGTTTTAATAACATCCCAAACTCGGATCATTTTTTATTTAAAGGCAAGAGCAATAAATTAAAAAAAATCTAAGATAACAATTCTAACTTTTCACAAAATTAGTAAACTTTCGAAAACGATTTTCAAGCTCATAATTTTAAATGGGTTATTTAGTTATATAGCCACACGGATATAGTGGATTGAGATATAGCCCACCTTTGGTTAATTTCTTGTAAATAACCAAGTAAACTTATTAACAAATTAATAAAAGCCTTATTTAACACAACCAAACATATATTTTAGGTAGTTAATAGGCTGCCACGTATGCAAGTTGGCTATTTACAAATTATTTACCAAAGGTTGGCTAATTTACAATTCATATAGTTTAGGTGGCTTACGTAGCCAATTTTTTGATTTTAAATACATGCACATGCATATCTTTGACCATAGCTCTGATACCATTTGTTGAAATTGATCTAGAGTTTAAGAAAAAGTCTAACGCTTCGGTTAGCTACGGAATTTTAAAAATTTTCTTTTGACTAGTAAAATGATTTTACTAACCTAGACAAAGAGCAAGCACATGTAAATAGAAACAATTATGAGCATAATAAATTTACTAAGCTCTTTAGAAGGTTGAAAACGTTCGTCTCCCCTTGCAGCACGTCTCTCTTCTTTCCTCGGGAACTTGAGCAACCACAAAAGTTTCTATCACATGAATCACTCGAAAAAGAAAGGAATTAGTGTGTGGGCACTTTTAAACACGACGACTCGAGAACACGTCTCAAAGTCGAAGAGCTAAAACCACTAGGTCAAATGAGGACCTAGGTGCCAAAACAAAAACGAAAAATAACCAGAGAGAGAGGAGAAATCGGCCACAAGGTCTAGAGAGAGAGAGTCTATCAATCTCTAACTTATGTGGAATGAATAAAATGAGCGGAATGAGGGCTCTATTTATAGGAGAGGGTTTTACCTTCAATAAGGTAGTTTCCTCTTTTATAGAATATCACATATTCATGAGCAAATATTTCCCTTTTCTCTATCCAAGTCACACGGCCAAACTATGCCTTCATGACACCTTGGATTTGTTTCCTCTTTTATTTTCCTTCTCCCTTGACTTGTCTTGGCCGAAATTGCACTTCCCTCTTTGAGGAAATTTGTTTCCTCTTTTTCTTTTGGCAAGTATCTTGATACATTCATGCACAAAAATCTCTCCCTTTTCTCATTGGGTTGGGCGGCCAAGAAGGCCTTCTAGAAGGTGTTTCTAGATTTTCTTCTCTTGTTCATGACAACATAAGAAAAGCCCATTAAGAATTTTCAATAAAATTCTTACGAAATGAAATTAATCCACAAGGCCCAATTAAATCAATTTTGGCCGAGTGGTCTTAAGTCATCAAATGACCTTGTCAAAAAATCTATTGACATTCATTTCATCCTATGTCTCAAAAGACAAAAATACCATTTTGACAATTTTCGTAAAACTTGTCTTGTTTTTGTTTTGACTTAGCCTCTAGTTTAACTATTCCTACTCGATGACTATTCCTACTCGATGTGATTTGTGACAGTGACCTCATGGATCCAAATGAACAAAACTTGAGCTAAATACTTGGACTCAAAAGTTCAGAAACCTTTTCCAAGTTTAGCTAAATGTCAACTGACTCCACTAAAGAGTTGACACTGAAAATCTCTCGGTTCAAATGCATTTAGTGACAAAAGAATTATCAGGAAACGAAATACGGATTCCATTCTTAATGAACTTTAAACAATAATCTTGCTCAAGAAGACGAGCAACGAATATTAAGTTCTTCCCAAAGGTAGGAACAAAATAAACATAATTCAAGTTTAAAGTGCGATCTTCAAAAGACAGTGTCACAGATCCCACAGCCTTCTCAGACACCAGGCTCCCATCACCCCATTTGAAACAGAAGTCGCCTTCCTCTAAGCTTTTGGTTTTCTTGAAACCAGTCAAGGAAAAACAAATATGGTTAGTAGCAGCTGAGTCAAGAATCCATGTTGATACATTATCAGCTACTAAGCATGCTTCGGTAATTAGTACAATACTATGTTCCTTTGCTTTGAAATAGGCAGGACAGTTTTTCTTATCGGCCTTGTGAGGTCTCTTCTTAGTTCCAGAGGCGGAGACTTTGTGCTCAGTAGCATGTGCCTCTCCTTGATTCCTCTTTCTTTTAGCGAGACCTTCAGCAATGTGAAGCTCCTTCATAAGCTTGGTAACAGTTTACTCTAGCTTGTTCATGGAGTAGTTCCACTTGAAGGTATCGAAAGATTCGGGGAGAGTTTCCAAGATCATGTCTATTTTAGTCTCCCCATCAATTTCTAATCCAAGGATCTCCATTTCGTTTAGATAACTAATGATCAGTATCATATGGTCTCTAACGGGAGTTCCAGCCTTCATACGACAGTTCATAAACTGTCGGACCGCTTGTTGCCTAGCTCGACGTCCTTGCCCTCCAAACATCTCGTGGATATTGTAGAGCATATCGGCGGCAGTCTCGATGTCACGATGTTGTTGTTGCAACACATTGTTCATAGATGCTAAAATATAGCACCTCGCAATCTCATAAGATCGGAGCCAGGCCGCCAAGGCGTCTTTTTCCTCTTGCGTTGAATCTTCATTCGTTTGAGGACAGGGGGTGGTGAGAACCCATTTGTGCATGTAGACAGTAAGGACTATGTCGAGGTTACGTTTCCAGTCGACGTAATTGTCGCCTTCTAGTTTATTCGAGGAAAGAATGGTTGAGAGAGGGTTGAGAGACATTTTGCCTATAAAAGTTGAAATAAGTTTATGATTAGTCTTTGGTTTAGGATTTAAGTTTTTAAACATTTGATAAAATCCAAAGGTGTTATAAACCAAACGATAATTTACTCCCTCAAGAGAAGGCCGCAAAAAATCTCCATTTATAAGTAAATGACACATCATTAATGATTAGCCAAGATGTCAATACACCAATTTTGACTAACCACCTTTTAAATTGGTTTGATCACTCACATCCTTTCGTAGAGCCTCAAGGGATGATTACTAGGGATTGAGCCTAAGTGTGCAACCAACCACTTAGCCCAAAAGATCAACCTTGAAAAAACAATCCCCCAAGAGTAGGCCTTGTCTTCATCGTCTCGCTCTCGGACGTAGCTCATTGAGCAATGATCGAAGTAAAAATTCCATAGAGTACTCTCATTTAAGAGAGGGCCACAAGAGTGACTCTTAGTCTCACATTAATTACTTCTTTCATTAGTGTTGGGGATCGTGGGTCACAAACAACGAGTATAACCCTCCCACTTAGTTTTTGGAGTTGGTACATCGACTCTTATAGGTTCCGAAACCGATTTCCTAGTTATAGAGTGATAGAGCGGACAACTAGAAAAGAATCCTAGAGGTTCATGTTCAGAGCAGTGTTAGTGCATAAAGGCACAAGGTACATACTCGGATCTTTTCGTATTTTCTATTCGGGGAAAGTGCATGAGGGAAGTGTGAACTTCAACTCACTCGAACACTTGAAAGTTTGAGATTACACATCTTTTTATTTTTCGGCATGTCTACGAAGAGACCTCCCACTCAAATTTTCATGTGCATATAGATTTTGAACATATGTGATATAGATATAGTTTTGAAAACATTTTGAAAACTTATTTGATTTGGATGACAAAATATTTTCAAGTTTGAAAATGAAAACGGTTTTTCAAAATTCAAACTAGTTTTGAAAAAATTCAATTTCAATTAAACTTTCAAAAATCAAAACATTTTAATCTTTCACATTATGTTTAGAATCTTATAAAAAAAACATTTTTTCTCAAGAAAATTTTCTCATTAGAGTTCTATAACTCATGGTAGTGGGGCTGAAAATCCGGATTCCTAAAAACTGGACTTTCGGAACAGCCACGTACTGTTGTCGGTCGTTTTCGGAAAACCCAGAAAGCCGAGAAGACGCGCCGCTCAAAGGGCCGATGCTCAGGCCGAAGGTCCTGAGGAGCGGAAAGCCTTCCGTCACGAGTCGACTGACAAGCCCTCGTGCCAAACTCTCAGCTCCTCAAGTCGAGCCTCGCTCCTTGAGTTGAGTAATTCTCCTCGAGTCGAGCCCTTGAGTCGTTCTCCTTGAGTCGTGCCTCGCTCTTCGAGTTGAGTCACTCTTGTCAAGTAGAGACCTTCATATTTCGCGTAACAAGCGTGATAACCGAAGACCGCTAAGGCGCACAAGAGTCCGACGAGACGGACCATGCACCGCGCGCCCATCGTGGAAACCGCGCGCGCAGCACGCCGCGCCGGCCAGCCACGCACAGCAAGCCGCGCGCCGCGCCGGGCAGGCAGCGCGCCACGCCAGGCAGACCGCCCGCCGCGCCAAGACACGCCCGCGTCGCGCGCCCCATGCGCCGCGCATCCCGCGCCGCGCCCGATGACCCGCGCGCCGTGCACCTCCACTTGAAGGGAGAACGCCCCCTAGTCCCATACAGACGAAAAAGAAGCCTCTCAAGGCCCCCAAGCACCTATAAATACCCCCTTTCATTGAGGGGAAAGCCATCCCATTTATTCTCAAGGAACTTGAAACTTCTCTCTGCTTCTCTAGATGCCATCCTTGGCTTGAAGCGGATTCTCCTCGATTTCTCGTTCTCAGAGATTCCGAAGCACTTCCGGGGACTCCCGAGTGCCGCCTCTCTCGAGCCCACGAGTGCTCTAACAGTTTTCGACTGAAAATCGCCTACGCGTCCACCATTTCCGACTAGAAATCGCCTACGCGTCCGGAATCTCCGCCACGACAAGGAACTCTTGACTTAGAGTCTTCCACGTCTCCAAAAGAGAGAAAACACACATTTTCTCTCGGGTCACTCGATCCTAGAGTTCTGAGACGTCGCCGAGGACTCCTCCGCGCTCCGTCTCCTTTGTCGAAAACACCCTGATGCGAATCGAGGAGTTAAAGTGGATGCAAGTGATCAAGGAGTTCAAATGGATACAAGTGGACCTGAGATGACTAAAAGAAAACTTTCAAGTGATCCATTAAGTTTGCCTAGTGGGCCTCTCACAAGGTTTAAGGCCAAACAATTCAAAGAGGCTCTAAATGGGCTGATTCAACAAGTTAGCTCATTTGGGCCCAAAGTTGAGGCAAATCTAAAGCAAGAGAGCCTAATTACAATGATTAAGGTTCTACAAGAGTAATCAGAATGCCTAGGTCATTTTTAGGCATTGGATCCACATTTCTAACAATAAATAAGGCTGTTCACTCTTTTGGGAGTTACTTTTGTAACCACTCAGAATAGTTGGACGAATTTGGGGTGTTTATACCCATTTAGTGTGTTGTTTTGTGTGTTTTTATGTCAAAAACTTTCAGTTTCAATGTTATAAGGGCTGAGAGTTATTTGCATTTAGATTTCAGCTTTTATTACTAGTGTCTTAAATGTTGTTTTTAGAGCTGTTGGAGCAAAACGTTTTTGGCTGATTGTAAAGCCTCCCCAAGGCTATAAATAAGTGTTTAGGAGAATGTAATCAGGGACAATTCCCCTTTGAATGAAATATATGTGAGTTTGTGTCTTTCTTGTTCTTGAAAAGACTTTTTGAACTTATCAAGTTTTCTTGTGGCGTTCAGCAAATTGACTTATCATCTTGATTCTTAAGTGATCATCTTGAGTATCTTGGTGTGGCGTCATATATATTGTAGGCTTGGTTCTTATCTCTCTAGATATTGGGTCAAGTCTCAACATTCTAGTCCTTTGCAGATCTTGGGGTCTTTTTCCAATCATTGTTATTGGGTCTTATTACATTTGTTGGTAAGGATCATAACATTTGGTATCAGAGCTTGGGTTCTAAGGAAAAGTTTGTCTATCAGTTATTTTAATTTTCGTTTGTGTCATTTCAAGTAAAAAAAAAAAAAAAAAAAAAAACACAAAAGAAAAAACACAAAAAAGCACAAAAAAAGTAGGTTTTCCCCTTTTTTTTTCGCACAACTTTCAGTTTTCTTTGTTTTCTTATCATTATAATTTAAAAAAAAAGGCAAAAAAAAGGGGAAAAAAAAAAGCAAAAAAAAAAAGCAAAAAAAAAAAAAAAGCCAAATGAAGAAAGAATTCAGTCTATCGTTGTAGTATTTTTGTTTGTTTTGTTTTATGGTCTGATTCTAGAATTGGTAATTGAGCTTTTTAGTTTACGTAGTGTGGGTTGTTTATCTCATATCTTATCCTTTGCTTTTGAGTCTCGTGATTTGTTGAGTTGTTTCACACATTGAATTGCTACTCGAAACACTTGTTGTTTACTTAGTCTGATTAAGAACAAAAGAAAACACTAGAGTGGAAAAAGGCAAGAGTGTGAGATTATTTGAGGGTAAAAGCCATTTTATTTCTAAACACGAGTGTTGAGCGGATACATTATTGAGAGAAACACGTGAGCGAGTGTTTGTGAGGTCCTCTAACAGATACGTTTTTTTTTAATAAAAAATATATATATATTTTAAATGTCAGGAAACGAATCTGATCGTGGGAGATACGTACAACCACCACTTAATAGAAATCTTCAAATGGAGGCATTCGTGGCGTTGATGACGGAGAAGTTTGAGCAACTAAATGCGAGGATTGATGGAATAGAAGGGATGGCAGCAAATCATGCACCAAATGTTCCCAATAGACGAGCACAAAGAGCTGAAGAAGAGGGTGATGTATCGGAAGGTGTTGAAGACGAGGTTGCTGAAGATGGTGGAGAAGAGCGTCAACATAATCGGGGCAGGTTTGGGCGTGGTAATGGGAATAGAGAAGCTAGGAGGGGAAGGCCTGGAAGGGATGATGATTTGGGGAGTATAAAGGTGACCATACCTTCTTTTCAGGGGAGAAATGAACCTGAAGTCTATTTGGAGTGGGAGCAAAAGATAGAGATGGTGTTCGAGTGTCATAACTACTCGGAGATGAAGAAGGTGAAGCTCGCAGCGATTGAGTTCACTGATTATGCCATAATATGGTGGGATCAGTTGTTGAAAGAAAGGAGGAGAAATAGAGAGCGCACGGTGGAGACATGGGAGGAGATGAAAGCCATCATGAGGCGGCGATTCATTCCAAGTTATTACCATCGGGAGTTGTACAACAAATTGCAGCGTCTAACTCAAGGAATAAAGAGTGTAGATGAGTATTTCAAGGAGATGGAGGTGGCAATGATAAGGGCAAACGTGGTGGAGGACAGAGAAGCAACGATGGCCAGATTCTTGCATGGACTAAATCGTGAGATAGCAGATGTCGTGGAGATGCAACATCACGTGGAGTTGACCGATATGGTGCACCAAGCCATCAAAGCGGAGCAGCAACTAAAGCGAAGGAACATGGCTAGGAGAGGACCAAGTATGTCGTCAACAAATTCGTGGAGGGCAGCCTCTAGACGAGATGAATTTCAAGCAAACAAGCCTAAATTTGACACTTTGAAAAACGTCGTACAACAACCAGGGGCTACACAAGGTAACAAAGAGGCTAATTCTACTAAAACACGTGATATAAAGTGTTTCAAATGTAGAGGTTCAGGACATATAGCCAGCGAGTGCCCAAACAAGAGGGTTATGGTGATAAACGCACAAGGTCAGCTTGAGTCGGAGGATGAGGAAGATGAAGTAGATGAGGACATGCCACCACTTGAGGATTGCAGCGATGGTGAATACCCAGTCGATGGAGAACTATTAGTGGCGATGAGAGCTCTTAGTGCACAAGTGAAGAAAGAAGAAAATAATCAGCGCGAGAATTTGTTTCATACTCGATGCTTCGTGAACCGGAAAGTGTGTAGTGTGATTATTGATGGAGGAAGTTGCACGAATATCGCGAGCAATGAACTTGTCGAGAAATTGGCGCTGCCTACCTTGAAGCATCCACGACCCTACCGTCTTCAATGGCTTAATGATAGTGAAAACATCAAGGTGACAAAACAAGTTCTTGTGGCATTTTCGATTGGCAAGTATGAAGATCAGGTGCTTTGTGATGTGGTACCGATGGAAGCTTGTCACATGCTTTTGGGGAGGCCATGGCAATTTGATAGGAGGGTCTCACATGATGGTTTCACCAATCGATACTCTTTTACTCTTAAAGAGCAACCTGTTACACTTGTACCATTAAGTCCCAATCAAGTTCTTGCTGATCAATTGAAATTACAAACAAAAAGAGAAAAAGAAAAAGAAAAAGAAAAAGAAAAAGAAAGAGAAAAAGAAACGGAAAGAGAAAAAGATGAAAAAAAGGAATTTGAAAAGAAAGAGAGAAACATGAGTGAAAAAGTTAGTCTCATGGCAAAAAAAAGTGAGATCAAGAGGGCATTATTCACCCATCAGCCCCTTATAGTACTCATGTACAAGGAGGCCTTTTTATGTACTGATGATCTTGCCAGATCTTTGCCGAGCAACGTTTTCTCTCTTTTGCAGGAATTTGTAGATGTGTTTCCGGAAGAGGTACCTCCTGGTTTACCTCCTATTCGAGGGATCGAACATCAAATCGACTTTGTTCCTGGCTCCACAATTCCAAATCGACCAGCCTATAGAAGTAATCCGGAGGAGACTAAGGAACTTAAGCGGCAAGTCAGTGAGCTAATGGAGAAGGGACATGTGAGAGAAAGCATGAGTCCGTGTGTTGTTCCGGTGATTCTAGTGCCGAAGAAGGATGGGACATGGAGAATGTGTGTTGATTGTCGAGCCATCAACAACATCACGGTAAAGTATCGACATCCTATTCCTCGTTTAGATGATATGCTGGATGAATTGCATGGATCGTGTGTGTTTTCTAAAATTGATCTTAAGAGTGGATATCATCACATTAGAATGAAAGAAGGAGATGAGTGGAAAACTGCATTTAAGAAAAAATATGGATTGTATGAATGGTTAGTTATGCCTTTTGGGTTAACCAATGCCCCGAGTACATTCATGAGACTTATGAACCATGTTTTACGTACTTTCCTTGGACATTTTGTTGTTGTCTACTTTGATGATATTCTGATTTATAGTAAAAACCTTGAGGATCATGTTGCACATCTAAAATTGGTTTTAGAAGTTTTGAGGAAAGAAAGCTTATTTGGAAATCTTAAGAAATGTACATTTTGCACGGATAAGCTTGTGTTTCTTGGTTTTGTTGTAAGTGCTAAAGGGATTGAAGTTGATGAGGAAAAGGTGAAGGCAATTCACGATTGGCCAACGCCTACTTCGGTAAGTCAGGTAAGAAGCTTTCATGGTTTGGCTAGTTTTTATCGACGATTTGTTCGAGACTTTAGTAGCCTTGCAGCGCCGCTAACCGAAGTCATCAAGAAGAACATCCCATTTAAATGGGGAGCTGAGCAAGAAAAGGCATTCAGACTGATCAAGAAAAAATTAACTAATGCTCCTTTGCTTATTTTGCCTAACTTCACTAAAACGTTTGAAATTGAGTGTGATGCTTCAGGTTTAGGAATTGGTGGAGTTTTGATGCAAGAAGGAAGACCAATTGCGTATTTTAGTGAAAAGTTGAGTGGGGCAGCCCTGAACTATCCTACTTATGATAAGGAATTATATGCATTGGTGAGGACTTTGGAAAATTGGCAGCACTATCTTTGGCCTAAAGAATTTGTGATACATACGGATCATGAGTCGTTGAAGCATTTGAAGGGCCAACACAAATTGAATAGAAGACATGCGAAATGGGTGGAGTTCATTGAAACATTTCCGTATGTGATCAAATATAAGCAAGGTAAGGAGAATGTTGTGGCAGATGCATTATCTCGCAGGTACGTTCTACTCTCTACTCTAGATTCTAAGTTGCTTGGATTTGAGTACATTAAGGAATTGTATGCTTCTGATTCTGATTTTGGGGCAGCCTTTGAATGTTGTTCTAATGGGGCGAATGGAAAATTTTTCATTCATGATGGTTTTCTATTTCGTGAAAATAAATTATGCATTCCTCATTCTTCATTACGTGAACTACTTGTTAGAGAAGCACATTCTGGTGGTTTGATGGGTCATTTTGGGGTAGCTAAGACATTGGGTATGTTGCATGAACATTTCTATTGGCCCCATATGAAACGAGATGTTGAAATGATTTGTGAGCGATGCATAACTTGTAAACAGGCCAAGTCTAAACATCAACCACATGGTTTGTATACACCACTTCCGATTCCTAGTGCACCTTGGGTTGATATTTCAATGGACTTCGTTTTGGGATTACCAAGGACTAAGAGGGGGAGAGATTCTGTTTTTGTGGTCGTTGATCGATTTTCTAAAATGGCACATTTTATTGCATGTCACAAAACTGATAACGCATCAAACATTGCTGACCTGTTTTTCAAATAGATTGTTAGGTTGCATGGCATGCCTCGCACAATTGTTTCTGATAGAGATGCGAGATTCTTGAGCTATTTTTGGAAAACGTTGTGGGGAAAGCTGGGAACAAAACTATTGTTTTCTACTACTTGTCATCCACAAACCGATGGGAAAACTGAAGTGGTAAATAGATCATTATCCACTTTGTTGCGTTCTATCATTCAAAAGAACCTGAAAGCTTGGGAAGATTGTTTGCCACATGTTGAATTTGCATATAATCGTAGTGTTCACTCTGCAACTAAGTTCTCTCCTTTTGAAATTGTTTATGGTTTTAATCCAATAACACCTTTGGATTTGATTCCTTTACCTATTGGTGAGCAAGTTAACTTGGATGGGAAAAAGAAGGCAGATCTTGTGAAACAGATTCATGAGAAGACAAGGCAAAACATAGAGCGACGGGCTGAGCAATACGCAAAGAATGCCAACAAGAGCCGCAAGAAAGTGATTTTTGAGCCAGGGGACTGGGTTTGGTTGCACATGAGAAAGGAGCGATTCCCTGAGCAAAGGCGTTCCAAATTACTTCCAAGGGGTGACGGACCATTCCAGGTTTTGGAGCGCATCAATGACAATACCTACAAGCTTGACTTACCTGGTGAGTATGGTGTTAGTGCAAGCTTTAATGTTTTTGATCTATCATATTTTGATGTAGGTGATGATTTGAGGACAAATCGCTGTCAAGAGGGGGAGAATGATGCGAATCGAGGAGCTAAAGTGGATGCAAGTGATCAAGGAGTTCAAATGGATACAAGTGGACCTGAGATGACTAAAAGAAAACTTTCAAGTGATCCATTAAGTTTGCCTAGTGGGCCTCTCACAAGGTTTAAGGCCAAACAATTCAAAGAGGCTCTAAATGGGCTGATTCAACAAATTAGCTCATTTGGGCCCAAAGTTGAGGCAAATCTAAAGCAAGAGAGCCTAATTACAATGATTAAGGTTATACAAGAGTAATCAGAATGCCTAGGTCGTTTTTAGGCATTGGATCCACATTTCTAACAATAAATAAGGCTGTTCACTCTTTTGGGAGTTACTTTTGTAACCACTCAGAATAGTTGGACGAATTTGGGGTGTTTATACCCATTTAGTGTGTTGTTTTGTGTGTTTTTATGTCAAAAACTTTCAGTTTCAATGTTATAAGGGCTGAGAGTTATTTGCATTTAGATTTCAGCTTTTATTACTAGTGTCTTAAATGTTGATTTTAGAGCTGTTGGAGCAAAACGTTTTTGGCTGATTGTAAAGCCTCTCCAAGGCTATAAATAAGTGTTTAGGAGAATGTAATCAGGGACAATTCCCCTTTGAATGAAATATATGTGAGTTTGTGTCTTTCTTGTTCTTGAAAAGACTTTTTGAACTTATCAAGTTTTCTTGTGGCGTTCAGCAACTTGACTTATCATCTTGATTCTTAAGTGATCATCTTGAGTATCTTGGTGTGGCGTCATATATATTGTAGGCTTGGTTCTTATCTCTCTAGATATTGGGTCAAGTCTCAACATTCTAGTCCTTTGCAGATCTTGGGGTCTTTTTCCAATCATTGTTATTGGGTCTTATCACATTTGTTGGTAAGGATCATATCACACCCTCCAGGCTCCGCGCCTCACTCTGCGTTACATACGCCTTGAACTACGTTCTGACCTGATCCCTCATCACACGGGTACGTAGGCAGCCGACACATAAGGCACGGTCACTCCCCCTCCTCACTCCTTCTCTCCTCTGAGAGGTGGGTTGATCGGAGAAAGCCTAGCTCGAGACTTTCGAGTTCACACTTTTGGCCCGGGTGCGATCACTTGGTCCGGCCTTGGATCGAACGACCCGTGGTATACAATTATTGTTCATTTTCATGTGACAACATTTTGGCACTAGAAGGAGGGGACTTCCCAACCTGTTCAGCCCGAAATCACTTCTGTCCATCTTCTTCTTTTCTTCTGAAAACTCTACTTTCTCGGACTTGAGAAAAGATAAGTAGTCAGCCACCCGTACGTTCTGAGGGCGTTAACAACCCCGATAACGTCACTGGGACCAAAAAATATTTCTTGCGCTCCTGTGGCCTCCCAAGCAGTGAGCTCCCGACGTTCGGCCCATGACCAACTTGGTCAAAGGGAGAATGTTGCGGAAAGTCAGGGCACGCGAAGAGCGCGCCGTCTTAGACAAAGCCTGCGCCTCCGTGCAGCAAGCCCGGATCTTAGGGACCATCTTACTGCCTAACGCAACAAGCGTGGCGATGACCTAAGAGAGCGACTAAGCTCTCGGCCAAACATCCCCGTAGCAGCCCCAACTAACGGGAACCGCCGCACGGGTCAGGGGTCTAATGAAAGGCGGCGGGTAACTCCTCCCGAACAGGGAATTACTCCGACTACCGGTGTCAATGTGATCACTATGATCCACAATCGTAGAAATGAAGTACGAGATCTTCGAGAATACGGAATAGGCGGAAGTGCCTGTGGCGTCGTCGAGGAGAATTCATCGCCTTTCACGGCTCAGATATTGGCCGAGGTATGCATGGGAAATTTCAAACTCCCGAACCTTGCTCCATATGATGGGAAAACGGATCCCGCTTACCATATCCAGCATTATGAAACCTGGATGACGATGCAGGGTGTCGCTCCCGGCGCCATGTGCCAAGCTTTTAGTCTTACCCTCGCCGGACCCGGCTTCGAGTGGTTCAAGAACTTAAGGCCGGGAAGCATCCGATCGTTCAAAGACCCGAAGGACATGTTCCTAGCACGCTTCGCTACATCTATGGTCCAAAAGAAGACCAAGATGTACATGTGGTCAATCAGGCAAGAGAGTGGCGAGTCTCTTAGACGATACCTCGCCCGATTCACTGAAGAATCGAATAAGGTCGACCGCTTTGACGACAAAAACGCAATCACTGCCATCATTGAAGGCTTGCGCACAAGTGACTTCCTCAAGTCCGTCGTCGGCCGTGTCCCTTCTACCATGGCCGAGTTAATGACTCGAGCCAAGACCTTTATGGGAGTCGAAGATTACCTTGATAGCCGCAAGGGCAATAATCAAAGCCCTCACCGTCGAGACGAGCCTAGCGACGAGCAAGGCAACTCCCGTAAAAGACAAAACAGAGGGGGTCAGACTTCTAATAGCCGACCTCCGATACCCCAAAAGCCACGACTTGCGGAAGGCTTTAAGGGCTACTCGTCGTTTACGCCGTTGAATGCGACGCCGGATCAAATCCTAGCTTTGGCACGTGACAAATTCACTCCCCCGGCTCCAATGAAAAAAGACTCCGCAACTCGCGATTGGTCCAGATATTGCGAGTTCCATCAGGAATACGGTCATTTGACCTCTGAGTGCCACAATCTCAAAAGGAAAATCGAGGCTCTGATCCAACGGGGTGAGCTAAAAGAGTTCGTGTTGTGCATGATTAGCGTTGCGGGCCCCACCTCAAGCAGACCACAGTCTAGCAAAGGAGGAGGAGCAACTGCTACTGCCGACCGAGCCACAGCAACTGCTGTCGCCAATCCACTGCTCCACGTTGTAACCACCATACTGGGTGGCCCACAAGATGGAGATTCAGCCCGACAACGGAAAAAATTCCTAAGGGTCGTGGCTCAAGAAGACGCTACTATGCACGTCAACCTCACCTATGAAGAACCTCCGTCCGTGCCTCACGAGATGATGTACTTCACCAACAAAGAGGCCAAGCGAGTTGTGCATCCGCACAATGATGCGATTATGCTCAAAGCCCAAGTGGCTAATAACTTGGTGAAAAGAGTTCTCATCGACAACGGCAGTGCTGCCGACACAATTATCAAGTCCACCTTATAGCGCATGAAGCTCGGGGGGCTACGCCCAACTCCGACCCAAACGCCTCTATTCGAGTTCACTGGGGAGAGAGCCATGACCGAAGGCATCATCGATCTGCCGGTCAACTTCGGAACTCCCGGAGGCATTGAAGTCGTTCACATGGTCCCATTCCTAGTGGTTGATCAGGACTCGCCATATAATGTCATCATTGGGCGACCCACGCTGAACCGACTTAGGGCTATTACTTCTACATACCACCTACTGGTGAAGTTCCCTACCAAGGATGGAATCGGCATCATGGCTGGAGATCAATCCCAAGCCAGAATATGCTACATCCAAGGAATCGATGGAAAAACCGCTAGAAAGACGGTTAACACGATCTCCAAAACAGGAGATAGCGTCGAGTCGACCAAGGTCCTCCGCGAAATCCACGAAGACATCTGCATGACACCCAAGTGCAAGGTGCCGGCGTCCTCATCCCAAACAGGAAAGGACCCTACAGAGTCCACCAAGTCATGCATGACGGGACCTACTACATCAAATACACGCACGAGACGCCGATCAGTCGCTTGTGGAATGCGGAACACTTGAGACAGTAATACCAGTAGCTAGCGCTTCCCCCATTTTATTTCTTTTCTTTCCAACATTCAATAAGGCCTACGAGCCAATGTTTTAGGATTTCAAATTTTTGCGATATTAATAAAGTTCGAGGTTTTTCTTTCAAAATCCACTTTTTCAAAGATTTTCGGTCATCGAAATACGATTGTAAACCCAAAAACTTGGGGGGCTAGTGACATAGGCAACGATAAGTACACTCAAAATTCTCAAGAAAGTACGCTCCACCCAAAGAAAGTACGCTCCACCAAAACAAAACACCCGAACATAAACGGGAACGAGCGTTCACCAAAGACGCTTCCAAGGCGTGCCATAAGACATCCATGAGATGCAGGCATAAGACACCTCAGCGGCGCGCCGTAAGACATCCATGAGATGCAGGCTTAAGTCGCCTCCCCGGCGCGCCATAAGACATCCCAGAGATACAGGCTGAAGACGCCTCCGCGGAGCGCCATAAGACATCCCAGAGATGCAGGCTGAGACGCCTCCACGGCGCGCCATAAGACATCCTAGAGATGCAGGCTGAAGACGCCTCAGCGGCGCGCCATAAGACATCCAAGAGATGCAGGCTGAAGATGCCTCTGCGGCGCACCATAAGATATCCCAGTGATGCAGGCTGAAGACGCCTCCGCGGCGCGCCATAAGACATCCCAGAGATGCAGGCTGAAGACGCCTCTGCGGCGCGCCATAAGAGATCCCAGAGATGCAGGCTGAAGACGCCTATGTAGCGCGCCATAAGACATCCAAGAGATGCAGGCTGAAGACGCCTCCGCGGCGCAGCATGAGACATCCCAGAGATGCAGGCTGAAGACGCCTCCACGGCGTGCCATAAGACATCCCAGAGATGCAGGCTGAAGATGCCTCTGCGCCGCGCCATAAGACATCCCAGAGATGCAGGCTGAAGACGCCTCCGCGGCGGGCCATAAGACATCCCCGAGATGCAGGCTGAAGATGTCTCCGCTGTTGTCAATGGTGCCCACAAGAAGAGTTGTAGTCTTTATTTTGTACATTCGTTGTAATAAAGTGTCACGAAGACTCTTGCTTGTAATTGCTTATTCATTAATAAAGTTGAAACGTTCATTCATTCTTTCTTGTTTGTTTGAAGCTTTATGATAAAACATTAGTCCATAGTCCATAAACAAACTTAACAACTTACGAAGAGACAAATGTAGATTTGCATGAACAAACTCTTCGTAGTTTGCTTAAAACGATATATTCGCAATCTAAGGGTCAAAGGACTATTGACCTCAGTATGATTGTTAGAAGAATCTATGATGTCTGGTTATGAGGCATTGAGAGTTGGAGACTCTATAGTTCTTCTAGGTATCTTCCGAAGGTACTGAATTGACCAGTGCACTTCTAAAGACAAGATAAGAACAAACCATTTAACCTCTTATGTCTTGAAGTCACTACGTATTAATTGCATCGTGCTTACCTTAATCCTGAAATGAGACATGCCATTTCACACCTTACGTATTCTCATTTGAGAAAGTCAGAGTTCGGACTCACAATGTGATTCCGAACAAGGCCTATTGGTGAAATACTAAGTTGTGAGAATGTCATGAGTAACTTTGTGAAGTTCTCATAGATATGGAATTCATGTACAAGATTGTTGAAATGCAATGTATATCACCTCATGCTTTGTTCCTTGGAGTGTGAATAAATGAACTGGCCAGTGTCCAAATTGAGTCCTGACTCTTTTGGATGAAACAATGTGACTTGTTAGCTCCTCGTCAATACATTGTTTCTAACTTATTCACAAGCGACAAAGGAGTTGAGGAAATAACAGCTAGAAGGGTAAAATGGTAATTTTGTAAATCCCGACTAGCTGATGATATTCATGAAGGGTAAACACTGATAATATTCTGTGGATCCACTCATCATAATTAGGTTGAATTCTTGAGTAGAAAATAAATTCATTTGAACCGAGAGATTTTCAGTGTCAACTCTTTAGTGGAGCCAGTTGACATTAAGCTAAACCTGGAAAAGGTTTGTGAACTTTTGAGTCCAAGTATTTAGTTCAAGCTTTGTTCATTTGGATCCATGAGGTCACTGTCACGAATCACATCGAGTAGGAATAGTTAAACTGGAAGCTAAGTCAAAACAAGAACGAAAATTGTCAAAAGGGTATTTTTGTCTTTTGAGACATAGGATGAAATGAATGTCAATAAATTTTTTGACAAGGTTATTTGATGACTTGATATCACTCGGCCAAGTTAGTTCAATTGGGCCTTGTGGATTAATTTCATTTCATAAGAATTTTAATGAAAATTCTTAATGGGTCTTTTCCATGTTGTCATGAACAAATGGAAAAGCTTCTAGAAGGCCTTTCTAGAGTATAATAGGCGCCCAACACACCCAAGAGAAAGAGAGAATATTTTGTGCATAAATGTATCAAGATACTTGCCAAAAGAAAAGAGGAAACTGTTACCGGTCGTTTTCGGGACACCGGAATTTCAAAAACGATTCAAGACCGGCCGGTCTTTGCCGGCCGGTAGCCCAACGGGCCCCGGCCCAACAGGCCCGAGCGCCCTGACGCACCCACGGCCCGGCACGGCCGGCGCGCGCGGACCTGCGCCCCCGGCTCTGAGGCCCCCGGCCCAACAGGCCTCAGCGCGCCCTAGCACGCCTGGCTCACACGCGCCCAGCGCCCCGGCCTCCCGGCCCGCACACACCTCGGCCGAGTGTCTTTGCCACCTCGACCACCTCGGCCGAGCTTCCATGCCACTTCGGCCACCTCGGCCGAGTGTCTTTGCCACCTCGGCCGAGCGTCCTTGCCACCTCGGCCGAGTGTTTTTACCAGCTCGGCCACCTCGGCCGAGTGTCTTTGCCAGCTCGGCCAGCTCGGCCGAGCGTCCTTGCCACCTCGGCCACCTTGGCCGAGCGTCTTTGCCAGCTCGGCCACCTCGGCCGAGCATCCTTACCACCTCGGCCGAGCATCTCTACCAGCTCGGCCACCTCGGTCGAGCACTCGTGCCGCCTCGGCCAGGCTCGCCCGCTGCCGGGCACGCCGCGCCTAGCCAAATCCCGCGCCCGACACGCCCCGCGCCCATCCAGGCGACATGTCCCGCGCGCCCTGGGCCCTCTTGGGCGTGAGGCCTCGCGCGCCCCGCTCCCGGCCACCCGGTGGGCCTCAAGGGGCCGGCCCAAAGCCTCTCTCCACAACTATAAATACCCCCCCCCCCCCTTGGGGAGAAAAAAGGACCCCAGTTTTTGGAGAGAACCTACATCCTGGTTAACGCCAACAATACTTCTCTTTTCTCGAGCATTCTCTCTCGCCCTCTTGTGATATTTCCAAGAGCGCGCACTCCTCCTCCCTTGGCTCAGAAACACAAGGACCCCCCTCCACGAGAGGGAGCGCGCTCCTCTTCTGTGACCCGAGCTTCTATGGTACACACCACTCTCCCGCTTCTTGGCCCTTGAGCTAGAACTCCGAGCTACGAGCACGCGACCCCTCTAAAGCCTTCACTAGAAGCTACGAGCCGGGTCCTACTCTAAAGCCTTGGATTCCCAAAGCCACTGAGCCCAAGATAGCCCCCAATACATAAATTGAACTACGTTCTGACCTGATCCCGACTAAAGGGTACGTAGGCAGCCAACCTTTGGCACGATCACACCCCCCAAAACACACCTCAGGGTTTGGAGGGTGCAGCTCGGTCTACGAGCTCCCATGTTTGGCCCGGGCGCGATCACTTGGTCCGGCCTTGGATCGAACCGGCCGAGGTATTTAATCGTTGTTCAATTTCGTGCGACAACAGAAACAAATTTCCCCTAAGTGGAAACAAGGTGGGCGCCCAAGAGGAGTCAAGGGAGATGCAAACAAAAGAGGAAATAAATCCAAGGACTTACTTGTTTTGTCTTGGCCGTGCACCTCTATGAAGGAAAAGGGAAATTGTCTCATGAATATGTGATATTCTATAGAAGATTAAACTACCTTATTGAAGGTGAGACCTCTCCTATAAATAGGAGCCTCATTCCTCACATTTGATTCATCCAAAGTTTTAGTGATTTGAGAGACTCTCTCTCTAGAACCTTGGCCGCCCCTCTCCTCTCTCTCTCTAGTCAATTTCGTTTTATTGTTTTGGCACCTAGGTCCTCATTTGACCTAGAGTTTAGCTCTGCGACTTCAAGACTCGTTCTTAAGTCGTAGTGTTTAAAAGTGCCCACTCACTGATTCCTTTTATTTCGAATGATTTAGTGATAGAAACTTTCGTGGTTGCTCGAGTTGCCGAGGAGAGAAAGAGAGACGTGCTGCGAGGGAGACGAGCGTTGCAACTTTCCAAAAGCTTCTCAAAGTTCAAGCTTCAAGAAAGGTTAGTAAACTTCTATGCTCATAATAGTTTATATTTACATGTGCTTGCTCTTTGTCTAGGTTAGTAAAAACTGTTTTACTTGTAAAAGAAAATTTTTAAAATTCCGCCGCTTACCGAAGCGTTAAACTTTTTCTTAAACCCTAGATCAATTCCAACAAATGGTATCAGAGCTATGGTCAAAGATATGCACTTACATGTATTTAAAAATATGAGCTTTAAAATCGTTTTCGAAAGTTTACTAATTTTGTGACAAGTTAGAATTGTTTTCTTAGATTTTTTTAATTTATTGCTCTTGCCTTTAAATTAAAAATCATGTTGTTTTTCTATGAGTTTGGGATGTTGTTAATGCACATTAGAATCAGTTCTAAAAGTTTTTAATTTTATATATTGAAAAACGTGTTTTAAAGGTTTGAGATTTTTCGAGTAAATTTTGTGACTAGTTATATTGTCTTGCTAGTTTCTTTTATTTACTTGAATCGTTTTATGCATGTTGTTATTTCTTTTATATCATGTTATTACCTTGTCAATAAAACACAAATAAAAGCTTTAACAACTTCCTAAAACGTTCCGTTACACTCGATTCTTTTTCGCACCTAAAAAAGACCAAGCTTTAATTGTTTCTTTTTCTTCGAGCTGGAGTAAAACCCGCAGTAAAAGTGGCATAACTCTCTGCTCAGAAATCTAAATTTAATGATTCTTAAATCAAATTAAAGCTCTGTCTGTCATCTGTCCAATGCCACCGGTTTCGGGTCAAAAGGACATTGGAACCGCCAGTTATGGCGATTTTACTCCGAGGTGCGCGGCTGTGCTGAAACTCCAGTTTTTTAGAAATCCGGATTTTCAAACCCCACTACCATGAGTTATAGAACTCTAATGAGAAAATTTTCTTGAGCAAAATTGTTTTTTTATAAGATTATTAACATGATGTGAAAGATTAAATTGTTTTTGTTAAATCACGTAATGTACATTGTTTAATTGTGTAATTTCGTTCCTCTCTTGCTTATTAACGTATATTATCATTAAATAGCCCAATAGGCTGATTGTTAGATGGGCTTTATTATTTAGGGTTTAGTTAGAGTCTGATTAGGTTTTCCTGATTGTACGTGTATAAATACCCCTTTATTTGTTAATGAGAATTATTCATTCCGCATATTATTTTGCTTTTATGGTATCAGAGCCACAAAATCGCAGACCCACTAAACACCTCTAGAATTCGTGACCAAACTCTCATGGCCGATTCTAATAATTCCAGCTTTACTGGAAATTCCTCTAAGTCTGGTGGAATTAATTCTATCAACCCAGGCGAAAATTCTTCTCTTTCCCATTCCATTAATTTCATTACTTCTCATAAGCTGAATGGAATTAATTTCATGGAGTGGTCTCAGCCGCCAAAGTCTCAACCAGGCAGCCCTAGAGCTTCATCATCAACTCAAGATCAGATTTCCTTCTCTAAAGACAACTTAGAGCAATTGTTTAAGCTATGGTCATCTCATCAGCCCTCATCAAACCTAGCACACAAAGGTATTCATGTAGCAGCCCTAAAAACCACCCTAGAAAATTCCAATCCATGGGTTTTAGATTCAGGTGCTACAAACCACATGACTGGCTCATCTTATCTTTTTCACACATATTATCCTCGTTCTGGTCATGAAAAAGTAAAAATTGCAGATGGTTCTTTTGCTGCAATTGCTGGGAAAGGTTCAATTATTTTATCCCCATCAATGACCCTATTAAATGTCCTTCATGTTCCTAAACTTGTCTATAACATGATCTCTGTCCATAAATTGTCAATTGATTCACAATGTAAACTCACGTTTGTGCCTTCTTGTTGTGATTTTCAGGACCTAAGCTCGGGGACGATGATTGGCAGTGCTAAAGAATATGGAGGGCTCTACTACTTCACATCCGAGAACACCTTGAGTAAACAAATTCAGAAACCTCATTGTTCTAGTTTATTTTCAGTATCTGATGAAATAATGTTATGGCACTTTCGTTTAGGTCATCCAAGTTTTAGTTATTTAAAGCATTTGTTTCCTTCTATGTTTCAAAATAAGAATATTGATCTGTTGCAATGTGAAGTTTGTCAATTAGCAAAACACAAAAGGTCTAGTTTTCCTACTTTGAAATATAATCCATCAAAACCTTTTGCCTTAATTCATAGTGATATTTGGGGACCATCACGTGTAAAAAATATAACTGGTACACGTTGGTTCATTACTTTCATTGATGATCATACTAGAAACACATGGATATACCTTTTAAAGGATAAATCTGAGGCTGAAAACATGTTTAAAACGTTTTACAAAATGGTTGAAACTCAATTTAATAGCCGGATACATATTTTAAGAACTGATAATGGTAGAGAGTACTTTAATAAAATCCTTGGTGAGTTTTTAATTGAAAAAGGCATAATCCATTAAAGTTCTTGTGTTTATACACCTCAACAAAATGGAATTGCCGAAAGAAAAAATAGACACCTACTTGAAGTTACTCGAGCT
This sequence comes from Urtica dioica subsp. dioica, assembly GCF_054948205.1. Taxonomy (NCBI): domain Eukaryota; kingdom Viridiplantae; phylum Streptophyta; class Magnoliopsida; order Rosales; family Urticaceae; genus Urtica; species Urtica dioica. Next base: position 20,681,789 of record NC_142760.1, on the reverse strand, counting down.
CTAATGTTTTCAATGAATGTTCCAAAACGTTTTTGGGGAGATGCTTTACTAACTGCAGCATATCTAATTAATAGAATGCCTAGCAAAGTTCTTAGCTATAATACCCCCATTAAAACACTAAAAACGTATTTTCCTGAAAATAAATGTTTCACACATCTTTCTCCAAAAATATTTGGGTGTACTGCCTTTGTTCACATTCATAATCATGAACGAGGAAAATTGGACCCTAGAGCAATAAAATGCATCTTTCTTGGTTTTTCACCAACTCAAAAAGGTTTTAAATGTTATGATCCCAGCTCGGGTAAATTCTTTGTAAGTATGGACGTCACATTTTTTTAAAACAAACCATTCTTTGAGAAAAACTCTCTTCAGGGGGAGATAAATGGTAATGAAGAGTGTTTTTGGGAATTAAATCACACCTTGCCTAATTCTGTACCTTTACCTACACGTGTGCCCAATGTTATTTCATCATCTAATGAAAATAGAACTGATTCAATTGAGGAACCAAGTACTGATTTCCGTGTTAACTCAAGAGTGCAATCAGAGAATGAAGTAGAAACTCCAGCATTGTCATCATCAGAACCGAGCTCAGGCCAAGGTAACACATCTCCTATCATCCATAATTCACCCATAGCCATTGAAAGGAGTGATGAGTCAGAAAGCCTAGATGAGTCAGAAAGCATAGATGAGCCTATTGCACTTAGAAAAGGAACCAGAAATTGCACCACTTGAAAAGCCGAAAAGTTTCCCATGTACCCTTTATCTAATTATGTCTCATATCAAAACCTTTCTCCTACCTTTAGAGCCTTTACCACTAATCTTATGACTGATGAGGTTCCTAGTTCTATACATGAAGCTCTAAGTAGTCCTAAGTGGAAGGAAGCTGTTTTAGAGGAAATGAGAGCTCTTAAGAAGAATGAGACTTGGGAGATGACTGAGTTACCTAAGGGAAAACGAATGGTTGATTGCAAGTGGATCTTTACTATCAAGTATAATGCTGAGGGAGTAATTGACAGGTACAAAGCAAGGCTGGTTGCTCGTGGGTTCACTCAAACCTATGGGCTTGATTATGAGGAGACCTTTGCTCCGGTTGCCAAGCTCAACACAGTCAGAGTTCTGCTCTCTCTTGCCGTGAATCTTGATTGGCCTCTACGACAATTTGACCTCAAGAATGCCTTCCTCAACGGAGAACTAGAAGAAGAGGTCTTTATGCAGCCCCCTCCGGGATTTGACCAGAAACAAATGGGAAAGTGTGTTTCCTAAAGAAGGCGTTATATGGGCTCAAGCAATCTCCACGAGCTTGGTTTGGCAGATTTACAAAGGCAATGAAGGATCAGCAATACACACAAGCCCACAGTGATCATACCATGTTCTACAAACACTCTCTAAATGGTAAACTCGCCATATTGATTGTTTATGTGGATGACATTGTGATGACAGGTGATGATGAGGCTGAACTCAGCAAGTTGACAAGGTTCCTAGCTCAGCAATTTGAGGTGAAAGATCTAGGAAGCCTTAAATACTTCCTAGGTATGGAAGTTGCCAGATCATCAAAGGGGATTGCAATCTCACAAAGAAAGTACGTGCTTGATCTACTCAAGGAGATATGTCTACTCGGCTGCAAACCTGCCTCTACTCCAATTGATCCAAACCATAAACTCTCAAAGTCAGATGGTGAGGATCCGGCAGATAAAGCAAGGTACCAAAGGTTGGTTGGAAAGCTCATTTACTTAGCTCATACTCGGCCTGACATTGCCTACGCAGTGAGTCGTAAGTCAGCATATGCACAGCCCCTCCAATGATCATCTAGAGGCAGTGTATCGCATTCTTCACTACCTCAAAGGAAGCCCGGGAAAATGAGTTCTCTTCAAAAAGAGTGAGGGTAGGCAGATTGAAGTATTCACAGATGCTGATTATGCCGGGTGCTTAGATGACCGGCGATCAACCTCAGCATATTGTACCTTTGTGTGGGGTAATCTTGTAACATGGAGGAGTAAGAAACAAGCTGTTGTGTCTCGGAGTAGTGCAGAGGCTGAGTTCCGAGCTATGGCCGAAGGTATTTCTGAAATCCTCTAGATCAGAGGCATCTTGAATGAGCTACAAATCAAGTTCACAACTCCTATGAAGCTATTCTGTGATAATAAGTCTGCCATCAGCATTGCCAACAATCCAGTTCAACACGATAGGACCAAGCATGTGGAGATAGATCGTCACTTCATCAAAGAGAAGCTAGAAAGGGGAGAAATCTGCATGCCATTCGTCCCAACATCAGAACAACTAGCAGAAGTTCTCACCAAAGGGCTCTACAAGCTGAAGTTTGAAAACTTTATAAGCAAGTTTGGCATGATTGATATCTTTGCACCAACGTGAGGGGGAGTGTTAAATCACGTAATGTACATTGTTTAATTGTGTAATTTCGTTCCTCTCTTGCTTATTAACGTATATTATCATTAAATAGCCCAATAGGCTGATTGTTAGATGGGCTTTATTATTTGGGGTTTAGTTAGAGTCTGATTAGGTTTTCCTGATTGTATGTGTATAAATACCCCTTTATTTGTTAATGAGAATTATTCATTCCGCATATTATTTTGCTTTTAGTTTTGATATTTGAAAGTTTAATTGAAATTGAGTTTTTACAAAACTAGTTTGAATCTTGAAAAACCGTTTTCGTTTTCAAACTTGAAAATATTTTGTCATCCAAATCAAATCAGTTTTCAAAATGTTTTCAAAACTATATCTGTTGGAATCGATCTAGGGTTTGAGAAAAAGTTCAACGCTTCGTTAAGCGGCGGAATTTTAAAAATTTTCTTTTAAGTAAAACTAGTTTTTACTAACCTAGACAAGAGCATGTACATGTAAATAAAAACTAATATGAGCTATTAAAGTTACTAACCTTTCTTGAAGCTTGAACCTTGTAGAAGCTTTTGGAAAGTTGCAACGCTCGTCTCCCTTCGCAGCACGTCTCTCTTTCTTTCCTCGGCACCTCGAGCAACCACGAAAGTTTCTATCACTAAATCACTCGAAAAGAAGGAATCAGTGAATGGGCACTTTTAAACACTACGACTTAAGAACGAGTCTCGAAGTCGCAGAGCTAAACACTAGGTCGAGTGAGGACCTAGGTGCCAAGACAAGAAAAATCGAAAATATAAACTAGAGAGAGAGAGGAAGGGGCGGCCAAGTCTAGAGAGAGAAGCTCTCAATCTCTAAAACTTTGCATGAATGAAAAGTGTGGAATGAGGCTCCTATTTATAGGAGAGGTCTCACCTTCAATAAGGTAGTTTCCTCTTCTATAGAATATCACATATTCATGAGCCAATTTCCCTTTTCCTTCAAAGAGGTGCACGTCCAAGACAAAACAAGTAAGTCCTTGGATTTGTTTCCTCTTTTGTTTGCTTCTCTCTTGACCACATTTGGGCGCCCACCATGTTTCCTCTTAGGGGAAATTTGTTTCCTCTTTTTCTTTTGGCAAGTATCTTGATACATTTATGCACAAAATATTCTCTCTTCCTATGGGTATTATGGGCGCCTATCACCTTCTAGAAGGGGATTCTAGAAGCTTTTCCATTTTGTTCATGACAACATGAAAAAGGCCCATTAAGAATTTTCAATAAAATTCTTATGAAATGAAATTAATCCACAAGGCCCAATTAATCATATTATGGCCGAGTGACATTAAGTCATCAAATGAACTTGTCAAAAAATTTATTGACATTCATTTCATCCTTTGTCTCAAAAGACAAAAATACCCTTTTGACTATTTTCGTTCTTGTTTTGACTTAGCTTCCAGTTTAACTATTCCTATCGATGTGATTCGTGACAGTGACCTCATGGACCCAAATGAACAAAGCTTTAGCTAAACACTTGGACTCAAAAGTTCACAAACCTTTTCCAAGTTTAGCTTAATGCCAGCTGACTCCACTAAAGAGCTGACACTGAAAATCTCTCGGTTCACATGAATTTGTTTTCTACTCAAGAATTCGACCTAATTATGATGAGCGGATCCACTGAATATTATCTATGTTTACCCTTCATGAATGTCATCAGCTAGTCGGGATTTACTAAATTACCATTTTACCCTTCTAGCTGTTATTTCCTCAACTCCTTTGTCGCTTGTGAATAAGTTAGAAACAATGTATTGACGAGGAGCTAACAAGTCACATTGTTTCATCCAAAAGAGTCAAGACTCAATTTGGACACTGGCCAGTTCATTTATTCACACTCCAAGGAACAAAGCATGAGGTGACATACATTGCATTTCAGCAATCTTGTACATGAATTCCATATCTATGAGAACTTCACAAAGTTACTCATGACAGACTCACAACTTAGTACTTCACCAATAGGCCTTGTTCGGAATCACATAGTGAGTCCGAACTTTGACTTTCTCAAATGAGAATACTAAGGTGTGAAATGGCATGTCTCATTTCAGGATTAAGGTAAGCATGATGCAATTCATACATAGTGACTTCGAGACATAAGAGGTTAAATGGTTTGTTCTTATCTTGTCTCTAGAAGTGCACTGGTCAATTCAGTACCTTCGGAAGATACCTAGAAGAACTATAGAGTTCCTAACTCTCAATGCCTCATAACCAGACATCATAGATTCTTCTAACAATCATACTGAGGTCAATAGTCCTTTGACCCTAAGATTGCGAATATATCGTTTTAAGCAAACTACGAAGAGTTTGTTCATGCAAATCTACATTTGTCTCTTCGTAAGTTGTTAAGTTTGTTTATGGACTAAAAGACTATGGTTTTATCATAAAGCTTCAGACAAGGAAGATTGAATGAACGTTTCAACTTTATTAATGAATGAATAGGCAATTACAAGCAAGAGTCTTCATGAGACTTTATTACATCAAATGTTCAAAATAAAGACTACAACTCTTCTTGTGGGCACCATTGACAACAAACTCCCACTTGACTCAAAGAAGGTGTGTGTAGTCCTTCATGCCTAATCCCTCACGATGTTGGTCGAAGACCTTGTTCGCTAGGGCCTTGGTGAATGGATCTGCGAGGTTGTCCACCGTTGAGATCTTCTTCACTTCCACGTCTCCGCGCTGCACGATCTCTCGAATCAAATGGTATTTCCTCTCAATATGCTTAGAGCGCTTATGGCTTCTAGGTTCCTTTGAGTTAGCGACAGCCCCACTATTATCACAATAAAGGGTCATGGGCTCGTCGATGTTTGGAACAACTTCCAAATACTTAAGGAATTTCTTAAGCCATACAGCCTCTTTGGATGCTTCACAAGCAGCCACATATTCTGCCTCCATTGTGGAGTCAGCAATGGAAGATTGCTTAATACTCCTCCACACGACAGCTCCACCATTAAGGAAGAACACAGATCCCGAAGTGGATTTCCTGGAATCCTTATCCGCTTGAAAATCGGAGTCGGTATATCCCGTCATAGTCAGGTCAGTACCTGAGTATGTAAGCATCAAGTTCCTAGTTCTTCGAAGATACTTAAGAACATGCTTAACAGCAATCCAGTGCTCGGGTCCAGGGTTGGATTGGAAACGACTAACTACGCCAACGGCGAAACATATATCAGGTCGGGTGCAAAGCATAGCATACATGAGGCTTCCTACGGCAGAGGCGTAAGGAATTTTCCTCATGTCTTCAATCTCTTGTGCAGTCTTGGGAGACTGGTCCTTAGAGAGTGAAACTCCATGCCTAAAGGGTGTTTGACCCCTCTTGCAGTCTTGCATCGAGAAGCGATCCATCACCTTATCAATATAAGATGCTTGAGAGAGCGACAGGGTCCGGTTTTTCCTGTCTCGAAAGATTTGGATTCCCAGAATGTATGCAGCTTCTCCTAGATCCTTCATATCGAATTGCTTTGCCAGCCAGACCTTAACCTCAGATAACTTACCCACGTCATTACCAATGAGTAGTATATCACCGACATTTAGTACCAGAAACACAACTTTGCCTTCGTGTATTAACTTGTAAACACAAGGCTCATCTATTGACTGTTCAAAGCCAAAGCTCTTTACAGTTTCATCGAATCTAATATTCCATGACCTAGATGCTTGCTTTAGTCCATAAATGGATTTAAGCAACTCACAAACCTTGGTCTCTTGACCTTCTTCCACGAAACCGTCTGGTTGAGCCATGTAAATGCGCTCGTCAAGATTGCCATTAAGAAAGGCTGTCTTGACATCCATTTGCCAGATCTCATAGTCGAGAGCTGCAGCTATGGATAGGAGTATGCGAATGGATTTAAGCATCGCGACTGGCGAGAAGGTTTCTTCATAGTCAATCCCTTCTTGTTGGGTATAACCCTTCGCCACAAGTCGTGCTTTGAACGTCTCAACGTTCCCATCAGGACCCATTTTCTTCTTGTATATCCACTTACACCCTACGGGTTTAATCCCTTCAGGAAGGTCTACAAGTTTCCAGACTTTGTTGACATACATCGAGTGCATCTCAACTTTCATGGCGTCAAGCCAAAGGTTTGATTCAGAACAAGCCATTGCTTGGCTATAGGAAACAGGATCATCCATGTCGGAGACGGCTACAAGAGAGTCTCCATAAGACATGTACCTGTCAGGCTTTTGAGTAGCCCTCCCACTACGTCGAAGTACTACTTGACGAGATTCTGATGAGTTAGGTTGTGTTTCAGTTGGGGTAAGAACAGTTCTTACAGACGAGGTAGAAGCTTCCTCACCCAACTTTTCTTCAAGCACAATTTTGCTTCTAGGTTTCGCATCCTTCATAAAGTCCTCCTCAAGGAAACGAGCATTCGTGCTAACGAAAGTCTTATCGTCCTCGGGACTATAGAAAGTAAAACCTTTGGTTTCCTTCGGATATCCTATAAACAGGCACAATTCTGAACTACTAGCCAACTTGCTAGTCTTTTGCCTCAGCACGTGTGCAGGGCAACCCCAAATTCGGATGCGGCCAAGATTCACTTTACGGCCAGTCCATCGTTCATAAGGAGTACCAGGAACCGTCTTGGACGGAACTTGGTTCAGAATGTAGGCGGCTGTTTCGAGGGCATATCCCCAAAAGGAAAGCGGGAGTGATGAGTAACTCATCATTGATCTAACCATCTCCATAAGAGTTCGGTTTCTTCTCTTTGACACTCCGTTTTGTTGAGGTGTGCCAGGTGCGGTAAGCTGAGAAGCGATACCTTCTTCTTTAAGAAAGTCATCGAACTCTCCAGACATATACTCACCACCTCGATCAGATCGAAGGGTTTTGATCACTTTGCCAGTTTGCTTTTCCACTAAAGCCCTAAAGACCTTAAATACGTTAAAGGTCTTGGATTTGTGTTTAAGCAAATAGACAAACCCATATCTTGAGTAATCATCAGTGAAGGTAACGAAGTATTCGTATCCTCCACGTGCCTGTTGGTTGAGCGGACCACATACATCAGAATGTATTAGTTCCAGCAACTCAGTGGCTCTTCGACCCTTATCGGAGAAAGGTCGCTTAGTCATTTTTCCTTCTATGCAGGATTCACAAGTAGGTAGTGAACCTATTGCAGAGGCTTGGAGTGGACCATCCCTCACAAGTCTCTTAATCCTATCTAGACTGATATGACCAAGTCTTAAGTGCCAGAGGTATGTTGATTTTGTTAGATCGGAGGATTCAGAAAGTTTGATCCTCTTTGGCTCCCTAATTAGATCGTTATCTATTTCGGTGTCTAAAAGAGAAGGTTTAGTGGGATAGATGTAGAAAAGAGCATTCTTCATACATGCATCAGTGACAAAAGAATTATCAGGAAACGAAATACGAATTCCATTCTTAATGAACTTTAAACAATAATCTTGCTCTAGAAGACGAGCAACGGATATTAAGTTCTTCCCAAAGGTAGGAACAAAATAAACATTATTCAAGTTTAAAGTGCGGTCTTCAAAAGACAGCGTCACGGATCCCACAGCCTTCGCAGACACCAGGCTCCTATCACCCCATTTGAAACAGAACTCGCCTTCCTCTAAGCTTTTGGTTTTCTTGAAACCATTCAAGGAACAACAAATATGGTTAGTAGCAGCGGAGTCAAGAATCCACGTTGATACATTATCAGCTACTAAGCATGCTTCGGTAACTAGTACAATACTATGTTCCTTTGCTTTGAGATAGGCGGGACAGTTCTCTTTATCGGCCTTGTGAGGTCTCTTCTTAGTTCCAGAGGCGGAGGCCTTTTGCTCAGTAGCATGTGCCTCTCCTTGATTCCTCTTTCTCTTAGTGAGACCTACAGCAGTGTGAAGTTCCTTCATAAGCTTGGTAACAGTGTACTCTAGCTTGTTTATGAAGTAGTTCATCTTGGAGGTATCAAGAGATGCGGGGAGAGTTTCTAAGATCATATCTATGATTTTCTTCCCATCAATCTCAGATCCTAGGATTTCCATTTTATTCAGAAAACTAATGATCAGTATCATGAAGTTTCCAACAGGAGTCCTAGCCTGCATATGACAGTTCATAAACTGTCGGACTGCTTGTAGCCTTGTTTGACGCCTTTGCCCTCCAAACATCTCAAGGAGATTGTAGAGCATGTCAGCGGCAGTCTCGATGTCATGATGTTGCTCTTTCAGCATATTGTTCATAGATGCCAAAATATAGCACCTCACAATCTCATCGGATCGAAACCAGGCCGCTAAGGCGTCATTGTCCTCTTGAGTTGAATCGTCATTCGTCAGAGGAGGACACGGGGTGGTGAGTACCCATTTGTGCTTGTTAACGGTAGGTATTATGTCGAGGTTACGTTTCGAATCTACGTAGTTTTCGTTTTCGAGTTTGATCGAGGAAAGAAAGATAGAGAGATGGTTGAGAGACATATTGCCTATATAAGTTGAAACAAGTTTATGATTAGTCTTTGGTTTAGGATTTAAGTTTTATTAAGACTTTTGTAAAATCCAAAGGTGTTATAAACCAAACGATAATTTACTCCCTCAAGAGAAGGCCGCAAAAAATCTCCATTTATAAGTAAATGACACATCATTAATGCTAAGCCAAGATGTCAATACATCTATTTTGACTAGCCACCTTGTAAATTGGTTTGATCACTCATATCCTTTCGCAGAGCCTTAAGGAAGGATACTAGGGATTGAGCCTAAGTGTGTAACCAACCACTTAGTCCAAAAGATCAGCTTTGAAAAACAATCCCCCAAGGGGAGGCCTTGCCATCATTGCATCACTCTCGGACGTAGCTCATTGAGCAATGATCAAAGCAATAACGCCTTGGAGTACTCACATTTAAGTGAGGGTCGCAAGAGCGGCTCTTAGTCCCACGTTATTGCATCTTTCACTAGTGTTGGGGGTCGCGGGTTACAAACAACGAATATAACCCTCCCACTTAGTTTTTGGAGTTGGTTCATCGACTCTTATAATTTCGGAAACAAATTTCCTAGTTAGAGAGCGACAGAGCGGACAACTAGAAGAGAATCCTAGATCGACATGTTCAGAGCAGTATTAGTGCATAAAGGCACAAGGTACATACTCGATCTTTTCCTATTTTCTATTTCGGGAAAGTGCGTGAGGGAAGTGTGAACTTCAACTCACTCGAACACTTGAAAGTTTGAGATTACACATCTTTTTATTTTTCGGCTTGTCTACAAGGAGACCTCCCACTCAAAATTTCAAGAGCATATAGATTTTGAACATATGTGATATAGATATAGTTTTGAAAACATTTTGAAAACTTATTTGATTTGGATGACAAAATATTTTCAAGTTTGAAAGTGAAAACGGTTTTTCAAAATTCAAACTAGTTTTGTAAAAATTCAATTTCAATTAATCTTTCAAAAATCAAAACTTTTAATCTTTACACATCATGTTTATAATCATATGAAAAACATTTTTGTTCAAGAAAGTTTTCTCATTAGAGTTCTATAACTCATGGTAGTGGGGTTTGAAAATCCGGATTTCTAAAAAACTGGAGTTTCAGACAGCCGCGCACCTCGGAGTAAAATCGCCATATATGGCGGCTCCGATGTCCTTTTGAGCCGAAACCGGTGGCATTGGATAGAGGACAGACAGAGCTTTAATTTGATTCAAGAATCATTAAATTTCGATTTCTGAGCAGAGGGTTATGCCGCTTTTAATGCGGGTTTACATTCCAGCTCGAAGAAAAAGAAATAAATTAAAGCTTCGTCCTTTTAGGTGCGAAAAAGAATCGAGTGTAACGGAACGTTTTAAGATATTGTTTAAAGCTTTTATTTGTGTTTTATTAGCAGGGTAATAACATAGAATAAAATAAATAACAATATGCATAAAACGATTCAAGTAAATAAACGAAACTAGCAAGAAAATAAAACTAGTCACAAAATTTACTCGAAAAAAACTCAAACCTTTAAAACACGTTTTTCAATATAAAAAATTAAAAACTTTTAGAACTGATTCTAATGTGTTTTAACATCATCCCAAACTCATAGAAAATCAACATGGTTTTTAATTTAAAGGCATGAGCAATAAATTAAAAAAAATCTAAGATTACAATTCTAACTTGTCACAAAATTAGTAAACTTTCGAAAACGATTTTCAAGCTCATAATTTAAAAACATGCACATGCATTCCTTTGACCATAGCTCTGATACCATTTGTTGGAATCGATCTAGGGTTTGAGAAAAAGTTTAACGCTTCGTTAAGCGGCGGAATTTTAAAAATTTTCTTTTAAGTAAAACTAGTTTTTACTAACCTAGACAAGAGCATGTACATGTAAATAAAAACTAATATGAGCTATTAAAGTTACTAACCTTTCTTGAAGCTTGAACCTTGTAGAAGCTTTTGGAAAGTTGCAACGCTCGTCTCCCTTCACAGCACGTCTCTCTTTCTTTCCTCGGCACCTCGAGCAACCACGAAAGTTTCTATCACTAAATCACTCGAAAAGAAGGAATCAGTGAGTGGGCACTATTAAACACTACGACTTAAGAACGAGTCTCGAAGTCGCAGAGCTAAACACTAGGTCGAGTGAGGACCTAGGTGCCAAGACAAGAAAAATCGAAAATATAAACTAGAGAGAGAGAGAGGAAGGGGCGGCCAAGTCTAGAGAGAGAAGCTCTCAATCTCTAAAACTTTGCATGAATGAAAAGTGTGGAATGAGGCTCCTATTTATAGGAGAGGTCTCACCTTCAATAAGGTAGTTTCCTCTTCTATAGAATATCACATATTCATGAGCCAATTTCCCTTTTCCTTCAAAGAGGTGCACGTCCAAGACAAAACAAGTAAGTCCTTGGATTTGTTTCCTCTTTTGTTTGCTTCTCTCTTGACCACATTTGGGCGCCCACCATGTTTCCTCTTAGGGGAAATTTGTTTCCTCTTTTTCTTTTGGCAAGTATCTTGATACATTTATGCACAAAATATTCTCTCTTCCTATGGGTATTATGGGCGCCTATCACCTTCTAGAAGGGGCTTCTAGAAGCTTTTCCATTTTGTTCATGACAACATGAAAAAGGCCCATTAAGAATTTTCAATAAAATTCTTATGAAATGAAATTAATCCACAAGGCCCAATTAATCATATTATGGCCGAGTGACATTAAGTCATCAAATGAACTTGTCAAAAAATTTATTGACATTCATTTCATCCTTTGTCTCAAAAGACAAAAATACCCTTTTGACTATTTTCGTTCTTGTTTTGACTTAGCTTCCAGTTTAACTATTCCTATCGATGTGATTCGTGACAGTGACCTCATGGACCCAAATGAACAAAGCTTTAGCTAAACACTTGGACTCAAAAGTTCACAAACCTTTTCCAAGTTTAGCTTAATGCCAGCTGACTCCACTAAAGAGCTGACACTGAAAATCTCTCGGTTCACATGAATTTGTTTTCTACTCAAGAATTCGACCTAATTATGATGAGCGGATCCACTGAATATTATCTATGTTTACCCTTCATGAATGTCATCAGCTAGTCGGGATTTACTAAATTACCATTTTACCCTTCTAGCTGTTATTTCCTCAACTCCTTTGTCGCTTGTGAATAAGTTAGAAACAATGTATTGACGAGGAGCTAACAAGTCACATTGTTTCATCCAAAAGAGTCAAGACTCAATTTGGACACTGGCCAGTTCATTTATTCACACTCCAAGGAACAAAGCATGAGGTGACATACATTGCATTTCAGCAAACTTGTACATGAATTCCATATCTATGAGAACTTCACAAAGTTACTCATGACAGACTCACAACTTAGTACTTCACCAATAGGCCTTGTTCGGAATCACATAGTGAGTCCGAACTTTGACTTTCTCAAATGAGAATACTAAGGTGTGAAATGGCATGTCTCATTTCAGGATTAAGGTAAGCATGATGCAATTCATACATAGTGACTTCGAGACATAAGAGGTTAAATGGTTTGTTCTTATCTTGTCTCTAGAAGTGCACTGGTCAATTCAGTACCTTCGGAAGATACCTAGAAGAACTATAGAGTTCCTAACTCTCAATGCCTCATAACCAGACATCATAGATTCTTCTAACAATCATACTGAGGTCAATAGTCCTTTGACCCTAAGATTGCGAATATATCGTTTTAAGCAAACTACGAAGAGTTTGTTCATGCAAATCTACATTTGTCTCTTCGTAAGTTGTTAAGTTTGTTTATGGACTAAAAGACTATGGTTTTATCATAAAGCTTCAGACAAGGAAGATTGAATGAACGTTTCAACTTTATTAATGAATGAATAGGCAATTACAAGCAAGAGTCTTCATGAGACTTTATTACATCAAATGTTCAAAATAAAGACTACAACTCTTCTTGTGGGCACCATTGACAACAATATCTATATCACATATGTTCAAAATCTATATGCTCTTGAAAATTTGAGTGGGAGGTCTCCTTGTAGACCAGCCGAAAAATAAAAAGATGTGTAATCTCAAACTTCCAAGTGTTCGAGTGAGTTGAAGTTCACACTTCCCTCATGCACTTTCCCGAATAGAAAATAGGAAAAGATCGAGTATGAAAATCTAGGATTCTCTTCTAGTTGTCCGCTCTGTCGCTCTCTAACTAGGAAATCCGTTTCCGAACTTATAAGAGTCGATGTACCAACTCCAAAAACTAAGTGGGAGGGTTATACTTGTTGTTTGTAACCCACGATCTCCAACACTAATGAAACGTGCAAGTGTCGCCAGACTAAGAGTCACCCTCGTGGCCCTCTCTTAAATGAGAGTACTCAAGGGCGCTTTGCTCTGATCATTGCTCAATGAGCTAAGTCCGAGAGTGAGACAATGAGACAAGACCTCCCCTCGGCGGATTGTTTTTCAAAGTCGATCTCTTGGACTAAGTGGTTGGTTACACACTTAGACTCAATCCCTAGTAATCCTCCCTCGAGGCCCTGCAAAAGGATGTGAGTGATCAAACCAATTTACAAGGTGGCTAGTCAAAATTTGGTGTATTGACATCTTGGCTAAGCATTAATGATGTGTCATTTACCTATAAATGGAGATTTTTTGCGGCCTTCCCTCGAAGGAGTAAATTATCGTTTGGTTTATAACACCTTTGGATTTTACAAAGTCTTAAATAAAACATAAATCCTAAACCTAAGACTAATCATAAACTTGTTTCAACTTAATTAAGCAACATGTCTCTAAACCATCTCCCAATCATCCTTTCCTCGAACAAACTCGAAAATAAAAACTACGTTGTTTGGAAACATAACCTCGACATAATAGACGTTAACAAGCACAAATGGGTACTCACCACCCCATGTCCTCCTCTGACGAATGATGATTCGACTCAAGAGGACAATGACGCCTTAGCGGCCTGGCTTCGATCCGATGAGATTGTGAGGTGCTATATCTTGGCATCTATGAACAATATCTTGTAAGAGCAACATTGTGACATCGAGACTGCCACCGTAATGCTCTACTATCTCCTTGAGATGTTTGGAGGGCAAGGGCATCAAACAAGGCTACAAGCAGTCCGACAGTTTATGATACTGATCATTAGTTTTCTTAATAAAATGGAAATCCTAGGATCAGAGATTGATGGAAAGAATGTCATAGATATGATCTTAGAAACTCTCCCTGCATCTCTTGATACCTCCAAGATGAAGTACTCCATAAACAAGCTAGAGTACACTGTTACCAAACTTATGAAGGAACTTCACACTGCTGTAGGTCTCACCAAGAGAAAGAGGAATCAAGGAGAGGCACATGCTACTGAGCAAAAAGCTTCCGCCTCTGGAACTAAGAAGATACCTCACAAGGCCGATAAAAAGAACTGTCCTGCCTATCTCAAAGCAAAGGAACATAGTGTTGTACTAGTTACCGAAGCATGCTTAGTAGCTGATAATGTATCAACGTGGATTCCTGACTCCGCTGCTACTAACTATATTTGTTGTTCCTTGAATGGTTTCAAGAAAACCCAAAGCTTAGAGGAAGGCGAGTTCTGTTTCAAATGGGGTGATGGGAGCCTGGTGTCTGCGAAGGCTGTGGGATCCGTGACGCTGTCTTTTGAAGACCGCACTTTAAACTTGAATAATGTTTATTTTGTTCCTACCTTTGGGAAGAACTTAATATCCGTTGCTCGTCTTCTTGAGCAAGATTATTGTTTAAAGTTCATCAAGAATGGAATTCGTATTTCGTTTCCTGATAATTCTTTTGTCACTAATGCATGTATGAAGAATTCTCTTTTCTACATCTATCCCACTCAACCTTCTATTTTAGACACCGAAATAGATAATGATCTAATTAGGGAGCCAAAGAGGATCAAACGTTCTGAATCCTCCGATCTAACAAAATCAACATACCTATGGCACTTAAGACTTGGTCATATCAGTCTAGATAGGATTAAGAGACTTGTGAGGGACGGTCCACTCCAAGCCTCTGCAATAGGTTCACTACCTACTTGTGAATCCTGCATAGAAGGAAAAATGACTAAGCGACCTTTCTCCGATAAGGGTCGAAGAGCCAGTGAGTTGCTTGATCTAGTACATTCTGATGTATGCGGTCCGCTCAACCAACAGGCACGTGGAGGATACGAATACTTCATTACCTTCACCGATGATTACTCACGATATGGTTTTGTCTATTTGCTCAAACACAAATCCGAGACCTTTAACGTATTTAAGGTCTTTAGGGCTTTAGTGGAAAAGCAAACTGGCAAAGTGATCAAAACCCTTCGATCTGATCGAGGTGGTGAGTATATGTATGGAGAGTTTGATAACTTTCTTAAAGAAGAAGGTATCGCTTCTCAGCTTACCGCACCTGGCACACCTCAACAAAACGGAGTGTTAGAGAGAAGAAACCGAACTCTTATGGAGATGGTTAGATCAATGATGAGTTACTCATCACTCCCTCTTTCCTTTTGGGGATATGCCCTCAAAACAGCCGCCTTATATTCTGAACCAAGTTCCGTCCAAGACGGTTCCTGGTACTCCTTATGAACGATGGACTGGCCGTAAAGTGAATCTTGGCCGCATCAAAATTTGGGGTTGCCCTGCACACGTGCTAAGGCAAAACACTAGCAAGTTGGCTAGTAGGTCAGAATTGTGTTTGTTCGTTGGATATCCAAAGGAAACCAAGGGTTTTACCTTCTATAGTCCCGAGGACGATAAGACTTTCGTTAGCACGAATGCTTGTTTCCTTGAGGAGGACTTTATTAAGGATGCAAAACCTAGAAGCAAAATTGTGCTTGAAGAAAAGTTGGGTGAGGAAGCTTCTACCTCATCTGTAAGAACTGTTCTTACCCCAACTGAAACACAACCTAACTCATCAGAATCTCGTCAAGTAGTACTTCGACGTAGTGGGAGGGCTACTCAAAAGCCTGACAGGTACATGTCTTATGGAGACTCTCTCGTAGCCGTCTCCGACATGGATGATCCTGTTTCCTATAGCCAAGCGATGGCTTGTTCTGAATCAAACCTTTGGCTTGACGCCAAGAAAGTTGAAATGCACTCGATGTATGTCAACAAAGTCTGGAAACTTGTAGACCTTCCTGAAGGGATTAAACCCGTAGGGTATAAGTGGATATACAAGAAGAAAAGGGGTCCTGATGGGAACGTCGAGACGTTCAAAGCACGACTTATGGTGAAGGGTTATACCCAACAAGAAGGGATTGACTATGAAGAAACCTTCTCGCCAGTCGCGATGCTTAAATCCATCCGCATACTCCTATCCATAGCTGCAGCTCTCGACTATGAGATCTGGCAAATGGATGTCAAGACAGCCTTTCTGAAGGGAAATCTTGACGAGCGCATTTACATGGCTCAACCAGACGGTTTCGTGGATAAAGGTCAAGAGACCAAGGTTGTGAGTTGCTTAAATCCATTTATGGACTAAAGCAAGCATCTAGGTCATGGAATATTAGATTCGATGAAACTGTAAAGAGCTTCGGCTTTTGAACAGTCAATAGATGAGCCATGTGTTTACAAGTTAATACACGAAGGCAAAGTTGTGTTTCTGGTACTATATGTCGATGATATACTACTCATTGGTAATGACGTGGGTAAGTTAGCTGAGGTTAAGGTATGGCTGGCAAAGCAAATCGATATGAAGGATCTAGGAGAAGCCGCGTACATTCTGGGGATCCAAATCTTTCGAGATAGGAAAAACCGGACCATGTCGCTCTCTCAAGCATCTTATATTGATAAGGTGATGGATCGCTTCTCGATGCAAGACTCCAAGAAGGGCCAAACACCCTTTAGGCATGGAGTTTCACTCTCTAAGGACCAGTCTCCCAAGACTGCACAAGAGATTGAAGACATGAGGAAAATTCCTTACGCCTCTGCTGTAGGAAGCCTCATGTATGCTATGCTTTGCACTAGACCTGACATCTGTTTCGCCGTTGGCGTAGTTAGCCGTTTCCAATCCAACCCTGGACCCGAGCACTGGATTGCTATTAAGCATGTTCTTAAGTATCTTCGAAGAACTAGGAACTTGATGCTTACATACTCAGGTACTGACCTGACTATGACGGGATATACCGACTCCGATTTTCAAGCGGATAAGGATTCCAGGAAATCCACTTCGGGATCTGTGTTCATTCTTAATAGTGGAGCTGTTGTGTGGAGGAGTATTAAGCAATCTTCCATTGCTGACTCCACAATGGAAGCAGAATATGTGGCTGCTTGTGAAGCATCCAAAGAGGCTGTATGGCTTAGAAAATTCCTTAAGTATTTGGAAGTTGTTCCAAATGTCGACGAGCCCATGACCCTTTACTGTGATAATAGTGGGGCTGTCGCTAACTCAAAGGAACCTCGAAGCCATAAGCGCTCTAAGCATATTGAGAGGAAATACCATTTGATTCGAGAGATCGTGCAGCGCGGAGACGTGGAGGTGAAGTAGATCCATTCACAAAGGCCCTAGCGAACAAGGTCCTAGCGAACAATCTAGCAGATGGACAACCTAGCAGATCCATTCACAAAGGCCCTAGCGAACAAGGTCTTCGACCAACATCGAGAGGGATTAGGCATGAAGGACTACACACATCTTCTTTGAGTCAAGTGGGAGTTTGTTGTCAATGGTGCCCATAAGAAGAGTTGTAGTCTTTATTTTGTACATTCGATGTAATAAAGTCTCACGAAGACTCTTGCTTGTAATTGCTTATTCATTAATAAAGTTGAAATGTTCATTCATTCTTTCTTGTTTGTTTGAAGCTTTATGATAAAACATTAGTCCATAGTCCATAAACAAACTTAACAACTTACGAAGAGACAAATGTAGATTTGCATGAACAAACTCTTCGTAGTTTTCTTAAAACGATATATTCGCAATCTAAGGGTCAAAGGACTATTGACCTCAATATGATTGTTAGAAGAATCTATGATGTCTGGTTATGAGGCATTGAGAGTTGGAGACTCTATAGTTCTTCTAGGTATCTTCCGAAGGTACTGAATTGCATCGTAAGTCTCGAAGTCACTACGTATGAATTGCATCGTGCTTACCTTAATCCTGAAATGAGACAAGATAAGAACAAACCATTTAACCTCTTATGTCTCGAAGTCACTACGTATGAATTGCATCGTGCTTACCTTAATCCTGAAATGAGACATGCCATTTCACACCTTGCATATTCTCATTTGAGAAAGTCAGAGTTCGGACTCATTATGTGATTCCGAACAAGGCCTATTCGTGAAATACTAAGTTGTGAGAATGTCATGAGTAAATACATTGTTAGCTCCTCGTCAATACATTGTTTCTAACTTATTCACAAGCGACAAAGGAGTTGAGGAAATAACAGCTAGAAGGGTAAAATGGTAATTTTGTAAATTCCGACTAGCTGATGATATTCATGAAGGGTAAACACTGATAATATTCTGTGGATCCACTGATCATAATTAGGTTGAATTCTTGAGTAGAAAATAAATTCATTTGAACCGAGAGATTTTCAGTGTCAACTCTTTAGTGGAGTCAGTTGACATTAAGCTAAACTTGGAAAAGGTTTGTGAACTTTTGAGTCCAAGTATTTAGCTCAAGCTTTGTTCATTTGGATCCATGAGGTCACTGTCACGAATCACATCGAGTAGGAATAGTTAAACTGGAAGCTAAGTCAAAACAAGAACGAAAATTGTCAAAAGGGTATTTTTGTCTTTTGAGACATAGGATGAAATGAATGTCAATAAATTTTTTGACAAGGTTATTTGATGACTTGATATCACTCGGCCAAGTTAGTTCAATTGGGCCTTGTGGATTAATTTCATTTCATTAGAATTTTAATGAAAATTCTTAATGGGCCTTTTCCATGTTGTCATGAACAAATGGAAAAGCTTCTAGAAGGCCTTTCTAGAGTATAATAGGCGCCCAACACACCCAAGAGAAAGAGAGAATATTTTGTGCATAAAGGTATCAAGATACTTGCCAAAAGAAAAGAGGAAACAAATTTCCCCTAAGAGGAAACAAGGTGGGCCCCCAAGAGGAGTCAAGGGAGAAGCAAACAAAAGAGGAAACAAATCCAAGGACTTACTTGTTTTGTCTTGGCCGTGCACCTCTATGAAGGAAAAGGGAAATTGGCTCATGAATATGTGATATTCTACAGAAGAGGAAACTACCTTATTGAAGGTGAGACCTCTCCTATAAATTGGAGCCTCATTCCTCACATTTGATTCATCCAAAGTTTTAGAGATTTGAGAGACTCTCTCTCTAGAACCTTGGCCGCCCCTCTCCTCTCTCTCTCTCTCTCTCTAGTCAATTTTGTTTTATTGTTTTGGCACCTAGGTCCTCATTTGACCTAGAGTTTAGCTCTGCGACTTCAAGACTCGTTCTTGAGTCGTAGTGTTTAAAAGTGCCCACTCACTGATTTCTTTTTCCATGTTGTCATGAACAAATGGAAAAGCTTCTAGAAGGCCTTTCTAGAGTATAATAGGCGCCCAACACACCAAAGAGAAAGAGAGAATATTTTGTGCATAAATGTATCAAGATACTTGCCAAAAGAAAAGAGGAAACTGTTACCGGTCGTTTTCGGGACACCGGAAATTCAAAAACGATTCAAGACCGGCCGGTCTTTGCCGGCCGGAAGCCCAACGGGCCCCGGCCCAACAGGCCCGAGCGCCCTGACGCACCCACGGCCTGGCACGGCCGGCGCGCGCGCACCTGCGCCCCCGGCCCTGAGGCCCCCGGCCCAACAGGCGTCAGGGCGCCCTAGCACGCCTGGCTCACACGCGCCCTGCGCCCCGGCCTCCCGGCCCGCACACACCTCGGCCGAGTGTCTTTGCCACCTCGGCCGAGCGTCCATGCAACTTCGGCCACCTTGGCCGAGTGTTTTTACCAGCTCGGCCACCTCGGCCGAGCGTCTTTGCCAGCTCGGCCAGCTCGGCCGAGCGTCCTTGCCACCAGCTCGGCCACCTCGGCCGAGCATCCTTGCCACCTCGGCCACCTCGGCCGAGCGTCTCTACCAGCTCGGCCACCTCGATCGAGCACTCGTGCCGCCTCGGCCAGGCACGCCCGCTACCGGGCACGCCGCGCCTAGCCAAATCCAGCGCCCGGCACGCACCGCGCCCATCCAGGCGACAGGCCTCGCGCGCCCCACGCCCGGCACACCCCGCGCCCATCCAGGCGACATGTCCCGCGCGCCCTGCGCCCTCTTGGGCGTGAGGCCTCGCGCGCCCCGCTCCCGGCCACCCGGTGGGCCTCAAGGGGCTGGCCCAAAGCCTCACTCCACAACTATAAATACCCCCCCCCCCCTTGGGGAGAAAAAAGGACCCCTGTTTTTGGAGAGAACCTACATCCTGGTTAACGCCAACAATACTTCTCTTTTCTCGAGAATTCTCTCTCGCCCTCTTGTGATATTTCCAAGAGCGCGCACTCCTCCTCCCTTGGCTCAGAAACACAAGGACCCCCCTCCACGAGAGGGAGCGCGCTCCTCTTCTGTGACCCGAGCTTCTATGGTACACACCACTCTCCCGCTTCTTGGCCCTTGAGCTAGAACTCCGAGCTACGAGCACGCGACCCCTCTAAAGCCTTCACTAGAAGCTACGAGCCGGGTCCTACTCTAAAGCCTTGGATTCCCAAAGCCACTGAGCCCAAGATAGCCCCCAATACACAAATTGAACTACGTTCTGACCTGATCCCGACTAAAAGGTACGTAGGCAGCCAACCTTTGGCACGATCACACCCCCCAAAACACACCTCAGGGTTTGGAGGGTGCAGCTCGGTCTACGAGCTCCCATGTTTTGCCTGGGCGCGATCACTTGGTCCGGCCTTGGATCGAACCGCCCGAGGTATTTAATCGTTGTTCATTTTCGTGCGACAACAGAAACAAATTTCCCCTAAGTGGAAACAAGGTGGACGCCCAAGAGGAGTCAAGGGAGAAGCAAACAAAAGAGGAAACAAATCCAAGGACTTACTTGTTTTGTCTTGGCCGTGCACCTCTATGAAGGAAAAGGGAAATTGGCTCATGAATATGTGATATTCTATAGAAGAGGAAACTACCTTATTGAAGGTGAGACCTCTCCTATAAATAGGAGCCTCATTCCTCACATTTGATTCATCCAAAGTTTTAGAGATTTGAGAGACTCTCTCTCTAGAACCTTGGCCGCCCCTCTCCTCTCTCTCTCTCTCTCTAGTCAATTTTGTTTTATTGTTTTGGCACTTAGGTCCTCATTTGACCTAGAGTTTAGCTCTGCGACTTCAAGACTCGTTCTTAAGTCGTAGTGTTTAAAAGTGCCCACTCACTGATTTCTTTTTCCATGTTGTCATGAACAAATGGAAAAGCTTCTAGAAGGCCTTTCTAGAGTATAATAGGCGCCCAACACACCAAAGAGAAAGAGAGAATATTTTGTGCATAAATGTATCAAGATACTTGCCAAAAGAAAAGAGGAAACTGTTACCGGTCGTTTTCGGGACACCGGAAATTCAAAAACGATTCAAGACCGGCCGGTCTTTGCCGGCCGGAAGCCCAACGGGCCCCGGCCCAACAGGCCCGAGCGCCCTGACGCACCCACGGCCTGGCACGGCCGGCGCGCGCGCACCTGCGCCCCCGGCCCTGAGGCCCCCGGCCCAACAGGCGTCAGCGCGCCCTAGCACGCCTGGCTCACACGCGCCCTGCGCCCCGGCCTCCCGGCCCGCACACACCTCGGCCGAGTGTCTTTGCCACCTCGGCCGAGCGTCCATGCAACTTCGGCCACCTCGGCCGAGTGTCTTTGCCACCTCGGCCACCTCGGCCGAGCGTCCTTGCCACCTCGGCCACCTCGGCCGAGCGTCTCTACCAGCTCGGCCACCCCGGTCGAGCACTCGTGCCGCCTCGGCCAGGCACGCCCGCTGCCGGGCACGCCGCGCCTAGCCAAATCCCGCGCCCGGCACGCCCCGCGCCCATCCAGGCGACATGTCCCGCGCACCCTGCTCCCGGCCACCCGGTGGGCCTCAAGGGGCCGGCCCAAAGCCTCTCTCCACAACTATAAATACCCCCCCCCCCCTTGGGGAGAAAAAAGGACCCCGGTTTTTGGAGAGAACCTACATCCTGGTTAACGCCAACAATACTTCTCTTTTCTCGAGAATTCTCTCTCGCCCTCTTGTGATATTTCCAAGAGCGCGCACTCCTCCTCCCTCGGCTCAGAAACACAAGGACCCCCATCCACGAGAGGGAGCGCGCTCCTCTTCTGTGACCCGAGCTTCTGTGGTACACACCACTCTCCCGCTTCTTGGCCCTTGAGCTAGAACTCCGAGCTACGAGCACGCGACCCCTCTAAAGCCTTCACTAGAAGCTACGAGCCGGGTCCTACTCTAAAGCCTTGGATTCCCAAAGCCACTGAGCCCAAGATAGCCCCCAATACACAAATTGAACTACGTTCTGACCTGATCCCGACTAAAAGGTACGTAGGCAGCCAACCTTTGGCACGGTCACACCCCCCAAAACACACCTCAGGGTTTGGAGGGTGCAGCTCGGTCTACGAGCTCCCATTTTTGGCCCGGGCGCGATCACTTGGTCCGGCCTTGGATCGAACCGCCCGAGGTATTTAATCGTTGTTCATTTTCGTGCGACAACATTTTGGTGCTAGAAGGAGGGGACTTCCCGACTTACACAGCCCGAAATCCCTTCTACAGCTCGACCCCTTTCTTCTCGACTCGAGAAAGACATGAGTGGTCAACCACCCGTTCGTTCTGAGGGCGTGAATAACCCCGAAAACGCAACCGCGGTGAAGAAATACTTCCTGCGCTCCCGAGCGCAAGGCGACGCGGAGTCTCTCAACGACGAGAGCAACACTCCCTCGCCCCCTCCTCTTCAGGACAGTCGGGATGGCCGCATCCTCGAAATGGAGGAGAAAATCCGCCAACTGAAGATAGCCAATGCAAGCTACCACCGCCAACTGGCGGGCAAGGCACCTGCACACGGCACCCCCCGGGGAATCCGAGGACCTCATGGACGAGGGACATGATTATGAACCCGACTATGAAGGCTTGGAAATTTCGGCGGACGTCGAGACTTGACGGGGAGCTCCCTGTTGAAATCGAAGCCGGTCCATCGAAAACAAAAGCAATACCGGTCTCCTCTCAAGAAGAGACCTCCCGACGTTCAGCCCATGACCGACTCGGTCAAAGAGGCAATGTTAGGGAAGGTACAACGACTCGGCGAGTAAGGCGTGTGGCTCGAAGCTCACGCCCCCGTACCGCCGGGCCGGATCTTAGAGATCGACTTACCGCCCAACGGAACGACCGTGGCGAAGACCTCCGGGAGAGGCTGAGCGCTCGTAAGGGTCACAACCCTACGACCCTAATCAATGGGGACCCTCGCACGGCTCAAGGGTCGAACGAAAGGCGACAGGTGACTCCTCCTGAACAAGGAGTGACCCCCAACACTGGCCTCGACGTCGTCACCATGATTCACAACCTTCGTAATGAGGTGCGTGACCTGCGTGAAGGCGGCTTGGCCGGTGATAAATACGGGGTCGTGGAAGAACATTCCTCTCCCTTCACCGCCCAAATCCTTGCTGAGGCGTGCACGGGAAACTTCAAACTCCCGAATCTCCCTCCATACAATGGGAAATCTAATCCCACGTATCACATCCAACATTACAAAACTTGGATGACGATGCAGGGCGTCTCACCTGGGGCTCTATGCCAAGCTTTTAGTCTTACCCTCACCGGACCTGGTTTCGAGTGGTTTAAGAATTTAAGACCAGGAAGCGTCCAATCATTCAAAGACTTGAAGGACATGTTCCTAGCACGATTTGCTACATCCATGGTCCAAAAGAAGACCAAGATGTACTTATGGTCGATCAGGCAAGATAATAACGAGTCCTTGAGACAGTATCTCACCCGATTCACCGCAGAATCAAATAAGGTTGACCGCTTTGACGACAGTGACGCAATCACAGCCATCATCGAGGGCTTGCGCACCGGAGACTTCTTAAAGTCCGTCGTCGGCAGAGTCCCTTCTACGATGGCCGAGTTAATGAACCGAGCCAAAACCTTTATGGGGGTAGAAGATTACCTCGACGGCCGCAGGAGCAGCAGCCAAAGCTCCCGCCATCGGGATGAGTCCGGCAACGAGCCTGGCAACCCCCGTAAGAGGATAAACAAGGGAGGAAAAGCTACCGATAGCCGACCCCCTATGTCTCAAAAGCCACATCTTGCGAGCAATTTTAGAGACTACTCGGGTTACACTCCCTTGAACGCCCCGGTAGAGCAAATCTACGTTGTGGAGCGTGACAAGTTCGTCGCTCCGGCTCCAATAAGGGGCAACCCCGCGTCTCGCGACCGGTCCCGCTATTGCGGGTTCCACCGGGATTACGGTCACACGACCGCTCAATGCTTCCATCTTAGGAAACAAATTGAGACATTAATCGAGAAGGGAGAGCTCAAAGCTTGGTAGGAGCGGCAGCCCCCGCCGACAACAGGCCACAGCCTGAGAAAGGTGGAGGGACCACTGCAAACACCGACCCCACGGCGGTCACAGCTACGGCTGATGCGCAACTCCACGTCGTCACCACCATACTAGGTGGCTTGCAAGACAGGGACTCAGCCCGGCAAAGGAAAAAGCTCCTCAGAGCTGCTTCTCAAGAAGGCCTTGCCGGGCAGGTTAACCTCACCTACGAGGAACCTCCGTCCGTTCCTCACGAGACGATACAATTCACCAATGAAGAGGCCAAGCGAGTTGTGCACACGCACAATGACGCTATAGTCCTCAAGGCCCAGGTGGCCAACAATTTGGTCAAAAGAGTTCTTATTGATAACGGCAGCGCAGCCGATATAATCTTTAAGACCACCCTCGAGCGCATGAAGCTCGGGGGGCTCCGCCCTGTCCCGACTCAAACCCCTCTGTTTGGGTTCACGGGAGAAAAGGTCATGACTGAAGGAATCATTGATTTACCAGTAACCTTCGGAACTACCGGAGGCATCGAGGTCGTTCACATGGTCCCCTTTCTTGTGGTCGACCAGGAGTCGCCCTACAATGTTATCATTGGGCGACCCACGTTGAACAGACTAAGGGCTATCACGTCCACTTATCACCTGCTAGTGAAATTCCCCACCGAATAGGGAATTGGCGTCATGGCCGGTGATCAATCCCAAGCGAGGATATGCTACGTCCAAGGCGTGGACGGCAAGCCCGCTGAAAAAAGGGTTAACACGATCTACCAATTGGAAGACGACTACCCGTGTGATCGGAAAGACGCACGGCAACTCAGGGAATTAGACCCCCGCGATGATGTCGAGAGGTTGAAAGTTGACACCCCCGATGATCTCACTTCGATCGTTCTCGACGAAGCTAAACCTGACCAGGTAGTGAAGATCGGTGCACAACTCCCTCTCGCCATCAAAACTCAACTCGCGTCCTTCCTTCGGGAGTTTAAGGATGTCTTTGCGTGGACACATGCAGACATGCCCGGCATAGACCCCGATGTGATTGTGCACCGATTGAACGACGATAAAACTATCGCTGAAAAGGTACAAGCTAGACGTGCGTTCAACCCCGAACGATACCTAGCGATAAACGACGAAGTCGAAAAACTTCTCTCTGCTGGTTTCATCCGAGAAGCCAAGTACCTAAAGTGGGTGGCCAATGTGGTCATGGTCAAAAAGCCTAACGGGAAGTGGCGCATTTGCATAGATTACAAAGATCTTAACAAAGCCTGCCCGAAAGATTGCTTTCCACTCCCACGCATCGAACAACTGGTCGACGCCACTGCAGGACATGAACTCCTAAGTTTCATGGACGCCTACTCGGGCTATAACCAGATACGAATGCACGAGCCCGATCAGATCAAGACAACCTTTGTCACTGATCGCGGCCTCTACTGCTACAAGGTCATGCCTTTCGGCCTTAAGAATGCAGGAGCTACTTACCAACGATAGGTAAACCGGATCTTTGCCGACCTAATCGGCAAGACCATGGAAGTATACGTGGACGACATGCTCGTTAAGAGCCTACTGGCCACCAATCACGTAGACAACCCGAGGGAGATGTTCTTAATCCTCCGCCGGTACAAAATGAAGCTCAACCCCAACAAATGCGTGTTCGGGGTCGAGTCCGGGAAGTTCCTAGGCTACATAGTTAGCCGTCGAGGTATCGAAGCGAACCCCGAAAAAATCAAGGCACTCCTTGACATGAAGTCTCCGCGACATGTCAAGGAAGTCCAAAGTCTGACCGGTCGGATTGCCGCCCTCTCGCGTTTTGTGGCCAAAGCAACCGACAAGTGTCTACCGTTCTTCAAGACAATAAAGAAGACGGACGGCTTTGAATGGACGGACGAGTGCGAGAAGGCCTTTCAAGAAATGAAGGCCTACTTCGGGACACCGCTGTTCCTCTCCAAGCCAAAAGAAGGCGAGACGCTCTACGTCTACCTCGCCGTCTCCGAACGGGCTGTAAGCGCTGTGTTAATCCGTGAAGAAGATAGGGCTCAATGGCCCATCTTCTATGTGAGAAAAGCCCTACTCGACGCCGAAACGCGGTACACAGAGATAGAGAAGCTCTCTCTCGCTCTCCTCGTAGCCGCCGAAAAGCTACGCCCCTACTTCCAGGCTCACCCAATCGTTGTCCGAACAGGACACCCAATCGGTAAAGCTCTTCAAAAAGGAACATCGACTCGCATGGCGATCTGGTCCCAAGAATTGAGCGAGTACGGGATTGAGTTTCACCCGAGACCAGCAATAAAGGCTCAAGCCTTAGTTCATTTCGTAGCAGAATTCTCCTACACTCCCGACATGGGAAGAGCAGAAGACGACTCGACCGACGACTTGTCGGCTCGAAAGAGAAAGGTCAACCCTACGGGTCCCATCTGGGAATTACACGTAGACGGAGCATCTAATGCCCAAGGAGCAGGCGCCGGCGTGATTCTAACAAATCCCGACCGGGAAAAGTACGCTACGCCCTCCATTACGGATTCCAGGCCTCCAATAATGAGGCCGAGTACGAAGCTCTCATAGTAGGGCTAGAGCTCGCTCAAAAGCTCAACGTACAGAATTTACGAATACACTGTGACTCGCAGCTGATCGTAAATCAGGTTAAAGGCGACTACGTTGCCAAAGAGCCTAACATGATCGCCTACTTGGCAAAGACAAATGCCAAGCTAGATGCCTTCTCCTGGTTCGAGATCACCCAGATCCCACGAGAAGAGAACTCCGAGGCTGACTCCTTAGCTCGCCTCGGATCCGGTATCACCGAAGACGGGTTGGGAACTGTCCCAATCGAGTCTCTCTCGCGACCATCCGTCTCACGTGATGAGGTTGGAACGATTGAGAGCGCCGTTGATCCAACTTGGATGACTCCGCTTACGGACTTCTTGCGAAGAGGGGTACTTCCCGAAGACCGCAAAGAAGCCGAAAGGCTGAAAGCCCTCGCATCCAAATACGTGTTGAGAGGCAAAGCCTTATACAAGCGCGGGTATTCAACCCCGCTGCTCCGATGTCTCAACAGCGTCGAGTCGACTAAGGTCCTCCGCGAGATCCACGAAGGTCTCTGCGGGAACCACGCCGCTGGGAGGTCCCTCGCGCTCAAAGCGCTTCGACAAGGCTATTTCTGGCCGACGATGAAAAAAGACGCCTACGCTGGGCAAGAAAGTGCGACAAGTGTCAACGTTTCTACAACGTTCCACGTCAGCCGCCATCTCCCCTGAGTAGCATCGTTGTTCCACGCCCCTTCGCAAAATGGGGCGTAGACATTATCGGCAAGCTTCCCAAAGCCCCGAGGCAGTACGAATACGCCATCGTCGCTATCGACTACTTCACTAAGTGGGTCGAAGTCGAGCCTCTGGCCAGGATCACCGAGGCCAACACTACAAACTTCATCTGGAAGTCCATAATATGCCGCCACGGCATCCCCGCGTCGATCGTGACCGATAATGGCGCGCAGTTCGACAACGCGAGGGTTAGAGATATCTGCGCCCAGTTAGGGATAAGCAAGACATTCTCATCCCCGCGACATCCACAGGCTAATGGCCAAGTGGAAGCTGTCAACAAGACAATTAAAAGCAACCTCAAGAAAAAGCTCGAAGCCAATAAAGGTGCCTGGGCTGAGGAATTGCCTTTCATCCTATGGGCCTATCGAACGACCGTTCGAAATGCCACCGGAGAGACCCCCTTCTCCCTAGCCTTCGGGATTGAAGCAGTAGTCCCCACCTACCGGGTCGACACTCTGGACGATAAAGAAAATGATGAGGCCATGCGCCTCGAACTGGATCTAATCGACGAGAAAAGATCCGAGGCCCTCACTAGACTCGCTGCACAAAAGCGAAAGGTTGAGAGATACTACAACGCCAAAGTCAAAAGGCGGATCTTCGCCGTCGGCAGCCTTGTACTCAAGCGCGTGTTCCAAAACATCCAAGTACAAGGCACCGGGGTCCTGGGCCCAAATTGGGAAGGACCATATAGAGTTCGACAAGTTATACACGACGGAACCTACTACATCGAACACACGGACGGAACTCCAATCCGGCACCCGTGGAACGCCGAGCACTTGAGGCAGTACCACCAGTGACCAAGTCTCCCCATTTATTGCTCTGATTTCCCTTATTCAATAAGGCCTACGCGCCACTGTTCAAGGATGTTCTCTGTTAGCAAAACGTAATAAAAAATAAAGTTTGCGGTATTTTCACCCACTTTATCACAGTTTTTAGTCATCATGGCAGGACATGTAAACTAAAAACTCGGGGGGCTGTGGGTCCTGAGGCGTACACTCAAGAAATTACGGCATAAAAAAAAAAAAAAAAAACCTTAAGCCCCCCACTCACGGTATACAAAGGCTTAAGAAGCTCGGGCCCCGACGGCCCATCAGGCTTACGGGTCCGAGAAAAGACGTCGGCCTAACCCGACGCACCCGCGTTCGCTCACTCCAGGGTGAACGGGCCCAAAAGACGTCGGCCTAACCCGACGCAACCGCGTTCGCTTACTCCAGGGTGAGCGGGCCCAAAAGACGTCAGCCTAACCCGACGCAAAAGGCCTTAGTCCCCCACGGGGATACAGACTTAGGAAGCTCAGACCCCGACGGCCCTTCGTGCATACGGGTTCGAGTAAAACGTCGGCCTTCCCGGCGTGCCGTAAGACGCGTAAAGGCGCAGGTGAAAGACGTCTTCCGAGACGCATGTAAGTCACGTAAAGGCGCTACCTCAAACCCAAAAAAGGCCAAATTTGAGCCAAACAAAGGTTCGCTAGCCTCAGGGCACGAACACCAAAAGACGCCGGCCTAACCCGGCGCATATGGTTTGAGTAAAAGACGCCGGCCTAACCCGGCGCAACCGCGTTCGCTCACTCCAGGGTGAGCGGGCCCAAAAGACGTCGGCCTAACCCGACGCACCCGCGTTCGCTCACTCCAGGGTGAGCGGGCCCAAAAGACGTCGGCCTAACCCGACGCACCCTCGTGTTGGAATCGATCTAGGGCTTGAGAAAAAGTTTAACGCTTCGTTAAGCGGCGGAATTTTAAAAAATTTCTTTTTAAGTAAAACTAGTTTTTACTAACCTAGACAAGAGCATGTACATGTAAATAAAAACTAATATGAGCTATTAAAGTTACTAACCTTTCTTGAAGCTTGAACCTTGTAGAAGCTTTTGGAAAGTTGCAACGCTCGTCTCCCCTCGCAGCACGTCTCTCTTTCTTTCCTCGGCAACTCGAGCAACCATGAAAGTTTCTATCACTAAATCACTCGAAAAGAAGGAATTAGTGAGTGGGCACTTTTAAACACTACGACTTAAGAACGAGTCTCAAAGTCGCAGAGCTAAAGACTAGGTCGAGTGAGGACCTAGGTGCCAAGACAAGAGAAAACCGAAAATAAACTAGAGAGAGAGAGAAGAGGACTTCGGCCAAAGTTCTAGAGAGAGAGTCTCTCAAATCTCTTAAACTTGGATGAATGAATTGTGAGGAAATGAGGCTCCTATTTATAGGAGAGGCTTTACCTTCAACAAGGTAGTTTCCTCTTCTATAGAATATCACATATTCATGAGCAAATATTGCCTCTTTCCCACTTGAGAAACTCGGCCAAACAAGGCTTCTAGAAGCCTTGATTTGTTTCCAATTTTGTTCAAGGCCTTGCCTTGTCTCTCACTTGGCCGATTACCCTAAAGCATCCTCATGCAAATTTGTTTCTTCTTTTTCTTTTGGCAAGTATCTTGATACATTTATGCACAAAATATTCTCTCTTGGTTGGGTATGTTGGGCGCCCAAGGCCTTCTAGAAAAGACTTCTAGAAGCTTTTCCATTTGTTCATGACAACATGAAAAAAGGCCCAATAAGAATTTTCAATAAAATTCTTATGAAATGAAATTAATTCACAAGGCCCAATGATCAAGTCATGGCCGAGTGAAACATGTCACAAAATGACCTTGTCAAAAAATTTATTGACATTCATTTCATCCTTTGTCTCAAAAGACAAAAATACCCTTTTAACTATTTTCGTTCTTGTTTTGGCTTAGCTTCCAGTTTAACTATTCCTATCGATGTGATTCGTGACAGTGACCTCAGGGACCCAAATGAACAAAGCTTTAGCTAAACACTTGGACTCAAAAGTTCACAAACCTTTTCCAAGTTTAGCTTAATGCCAACTGACTCCACTAAAGAGCTGACACTGAAAATCTCTCGGTTCAAATGAATTTATTTTCTACTCAAGAATTCGACCTAATTATGATGAGCGGATCCACTGAATATTATCTATGTTTACCCTTCATGAATGTCATCAGCTAGTCGGGATTTACTAAATTACCATTTTACCCTTCTAGCTGTTATTTCCTCAACTCCTTTGTTGCTTGTGAATAAGTTAGAAACAATGTATTGACGAGGAGCTAACAAGTCACATTGTTTCATCCAAAAGAGTCAGGACTCAATTTGGACACTGGCCAGTTCATTTATTCACACTCCAAGGAACAAAGCATGAGGTGACATACATTGCATTTCAGCAATCTTGTACATGAATTCCATATCTATGAGAACTTCACAAAGTTACTCATGACAGACTCACAACTTAGTACTTCACCAATAGGCCTTGTTCGGAATCAGATAGTGAGTCCGAACTTTGACTTTCTCAAATGAGAATACTAAGGTGTGAAATGGCATGTCTCATTTCAGGATTAAGGTAAGCATGATGCAATTCATACATAGTGACTTCGAGACATAAGAGGTTAAATGGTTTGTTCTTATCTTGTCTCTAGAAGTGCACTGGTCAATTCAGTACCTTCGGAAGATACCTAGAAGAACTATAGAGTTCCTAACTCTCAATGCCTCATAACCAGACATCATAGATTCTTCTAACAATCATACTGAGGTCAATAGTCCTTTGACCCTAAGATTGCGAATATATCGTTTTAAGCAAACTACGAAGAGTTTGTTCATGCAAATCTACATTTGTCTCTTCGTAAGTTGTTTAGTTTGTTTATGGACTAAAAGACTATGGTTTTATCATAAAGCTTCAGACAAGGAAGTTTGAATGAACGTTTCAACTTTATTAATGAATTAATAGGCAATTACAAGCAAGAGTCTTCATGAGACTTTATTACATCAAATGTTCAAAATAAAGACTACAACTCTTCTTGTGGGCACCATTGACAACACCTCGTTCGCTCACTCCAGGGTGAGCGGGCCCAAAAGACGTCGGCCTAACCCGACGCACCCGCGTTCGCTCACTCCAGGGTGAGCGGGCCCAAAAAGACGCCGGCCTAACCCGGCGCACCTACGTTCTGACGCTCAAGGGCGCGAACACTAAAAAGACGCCGGCCTAACCCGGCGCAACTATGTTCCGACGCTCAAGGGCGCGAACACTAAAAAGACACCGGCCTAACCCGGCGCACCTATGTTCCGACGCTCAAGGGCACGAACACTAAAAAGACGTCGGCCTAACCCGGCGCACCTACGTTCCGACGCTCAAGGGCGCGAACACTAAAAAGACGCCGGCCTAACCCGGCGCACCTATGTTCCGACGCTCAAGGGCGCGAACACTAAAAAGACGCCGGCCTAACCCGGCGCACCTACGTTCCGACGCTCAAGGGCGCGAACACTAAAAAGACGCCAGCCTAACCCGGCGCACCTGCGTTCGCTTGCTTTAGGGCTCGAACCCAAAGACGCCAGCCTTACCCGGCGAGCTCGGTCGCTCAAACAGCGCGAGCTCAAAGACGCCGGCCTAACCCGGCGAGCTCGTTCGCTCAAACAGCGCGAGCTCAAAGACGCCGGCCTAACCCGGCGAGCTCGGCCGCTCAAGCAGCACGAGCTCGAAGACGCCGGCCTAACCCGGCGAGCTCGTCGCTTAAAAGCACGGGCTTCAAAAGACGCCGGCCCAACCCGATGTGACATGCACGTCCAGTCGCCGAAGGCACGGACGCAAAGCCCCCGGGAACTACCCGGTACGACCTCTTCGATCGTCGGAAGGCGCGAAGTGAAGTCACTGGGCCACGGCCACATTAGGCACGCTGAATCGTCGGCCTAACTTGACAGGCCGATACCACCAATCAAACACGGGTCGGCCAATCGCCTAGCTGGGCACGAACACCCCCACCGAACGTTTAAACGACGACGAGTCGTAACGACGAAATGGGCGGAGGACGAATCCCAGCTAAGGACGCAGAACCTGCCAAAACTATTGGCAAGGATACAAGCCCTTCGGGCCGCGATTAGCCCACAAAGAAGGCATACACGAGTGAAAATTACTCGAGAAATGAGATAGGCATTCAACATGAAAGCAACTAAAATATCTCATAAATAAAAAGAGCCACGGCGCTGATAAACACGTGCTGAACAAAAAGTGCGTGAAAAATAAATAAAATCCTAGAAAAAGGAAAAGAAAGCAAAGCGCTAAACATGCGCGCTGAAAAAGAAAGCCACTCGGCTCAAGGAGCACCCTCGTCCAGCAAGGGGAACGAGGTGTCGAAGAAGTCAAAAGTGACCCCCCGGGCCTCGTTCTCGATCGCGGTCGCGTCTCGACATTCCACCGCTCCGGCACGACGGGCTTCCTCGGTCCCTATGTCGTAGTCATCCTACAAGTCGGACGCTCTTCGCTCCGCTTAAGCAAGCTGGGACAAGAGTCGAGCGTTTTCCTCCGCCAGAGAGTCGCGCTCGCGCTCCGCCCTAACACGCGCCGCTTCGCTCGAGGTAAGCTGGCGGTGCGACGTCTCCAAGGCATCGGATCGAGTGTCCAGTTGCCTCCGAAGGTCGGTAACCTCAGTGCGAAAAATCTCCGCTGATCGGGTCGCCACCTCGCAAGCTCGTCGTTCTTCGGTGAGCTCGCCCGCCATCTTGGCCACTGACAGTTGGGCTCCGTCGCGCTGGCCTTGTGCGATCTGGAGTTCCACCCTGGCCTCACGAAGCTGGTCTCGAAGCGTCTCGGTCTCCGCCCCCGGGTGCGAACCTCGCTCGACCTGAGCCAACCTAGCCTTCGTCCGGGCGAGCTCCTCCTGAGATGCCCCTAAGCGCCGGACGAAGTCATGCAAAATCCTGTCGCTTCGCACGGCCCTCGCATACGCCTGCGACGACAAAGAAGCAAGGGTTAAAACTAAAACCTACGCTTACAACGAAACAAACAGAAGTACTGACCCTCTGAGCGTCGGTAACCCCCGCCTGGAAGAAAGCGATGTCGCCCTTCGACACCACGCCCTTCCACCAGGATAGTGGGGATCCCTCGAGATGGCGGAAACAATCCCCTCGAGCCTCTACCGCCGAGTTCGCCCTCTTGGGTTCGGAGCGCTCGTCGGGAAGTGCCGATGTCGAAGCCCTCTTCAAAGAAGCCCGAGACTCCGGTTCGACTAGACCGGCGGTCTCGACGCGCTCTCCCTTCGCCTTGCGGTCAGTGACCCTAGAGCGAATCTCCGCCATTGACTCAGGGTCCCAAGAAGTGAGGGCCAGCCTCCTAGCTCGCCTCTTCGCAGCTACACAAAACAAAGCAGCGAAGGTCAGGTTCCTGTCAAGACAAAAACTTTTACAAAATCGTAAAGCTACCTCGAGAAGCAAGAGCGACAGGTTGAGCCACGGGACTCGAGGGCCTGCTTGCCCGGAGCGCCTCCTCGGTGCCCGGAGCAAAGGGCGGGAACCACCCGGTGAGCGCCATCAGCTCGGGGGAACGGAACCGCTCGCCAGCCTTGCGGGCTTCCGACATCCCCGATATTTCTCTCACAAAGGGGAGCTCCGCTGCCCCCTCGTCCGCTAGAAAATCGGCCAGACAGCCGAAGCGAAGGGGCGCCTCGCCAAAAGCGTCCGAGGTGACCCACACCCACGCCCGGCGGCTAGGCGGGTCACAGTCTTCGACCAGCCTCACGTTGCCCCGAGCACGGGCCATATGAAATCCCGGCTGCCCCAGCGCCGGGAAGACGGCAACCAGATTGCGGAAGTCGTCCACGGTCATGGCACGCGGCGTCTGGCAGTGCCACTCCATGAAGCATGTAGCCAACAGGCGGAAGAACGTCGGGCTCATCTGGCACGCATGGACCCCTAGTCGGGTCATAATCTGCTGAACGATCGTCGGAAACGGGAGGCGCAATCCACAGGCGAGACTCCCGACCGCCACGGCCGCGTACCCGTCCCTTGGACGAGAGAGCCTGTCCTCGGGGGCAGGTCTAAGCAATCCCACCAAGGGAGGAATGCTATACGTCTCCCGAAGCGTGCTGAAGACTCGGGAAGTGAGCGTGCTTGCAGCATCGATTCCCCTGCAGTCTAAGCCGACGGGGGCGACGGAGTCGCCTACTCCGTACATACGAGTCCTCTCCAGTGACCGGGCATAAGTGTAGCCCGAAGCCTCCGCCGACTCGAAGGTCGGCCAGGCCGTCGCCAACGCCTTCCCGTTGCGTTTCCCCTCCCCCATCGCGGGAGGAGCCTCCAAGTCCTCTTCAGGGCCCTCTGAGCCCGACCCTTGGGGATCGTCGGAATAAATCTCGTCCAAAAAAGATTCGGACGGCACTATCGCGAGCTCGACACCCAGGGCATCCAAGTTAGATGCCCGGGGTAGCTCGGCACTCACCACCGCTTCACCCCGCTGCTTGAGCAGGGGGGCGTCAAAGGACGCCTCGCGGGAGACCAGGTTGATCACCAGCCGTGACGAACGCGGGTCCTTGGACCCTTCGTCCTCCCCTTCGGGTCCACACCTTGTCGGTAGGCCGCTCCCGGGCCCCGCCAGCTCGGCTATCGCCGCGGCATCGGTCTCAAAGGGACCATTGGCCGCCCCTCCACAATTCGGGAGAGGGCAGGAAGGATCAACCTCGGGATCATCAACATGGGAAACAAGCTCGCTCCCCATTAAAAAAGGAAAAAAGTCGGCTGCCCAGGGGAAATTTCAAACTCAAAGGAATTTTCCGATTACCCACAGGCTGCCAGTGTGAACAGAAAGGGCGGGGGCCCTCCTATTTATAGGAGAGGAAGGAGCAATCCCTACTCCTTCCCCCCCATGCGCGCGCGACGCAAGGCCCGGCCCGCGGGCGGGCCTCGCGCGCGCGCCAGTCCCCCAGCACTAGGCCGCACGCGGGTCTTGCTGCCCGGCCGGCCTGGTCCGGCCCCCAAGGGTCCGACCGTCAAAAAAAAAAGAGGAGAGAAAAAGATATGTGTGCGTACGGTCACGCGTGATCAAAGGTGAAATCACCTCAACGCCCTTTTCCTTTCTAATGTTACCGGTCATTTTCGGGATACCGGAAATTCAAAAACGATTCAAGACCGACCGGGCTTTGCTGGCCGGAAGCCCAACGGGCCCCGGCCCACCAGGCCCGAGCGCCCTGACGCACCCACGGCCCGGCACAGCCGGCGCGCGCGCACCTGCGCCCCCGGCCCTGAGGCCCCCGGCCCAACAGGCCTCAGCGCGCCCTGCGCCCCGGCCTCCCGGCCCGCACACACCTCGGCCGAGTGTCTTTGCCACCTCGGCCACCTCGGCCGAGCGTCCTTGCCACCTCGGCCACCTCGGCCGAGTGTTTTTACCAGCTCGGCCACCTCGGCCGAGCGTCTTTGCCAGCTCGGCCAGCTCGGCCGAGCGTCCTTGCCACCAGCTCGGCCACCTCGGCCGAGCATCCTTGCCACCTCGGCCACCTCGGCCGAGCGTCTCTACCAGCTCGGCCACCTCGATCGAGCACTCGTGCCGCCTCGGCCAGGCACGCCCGCTACCGGGCACGCCGCGCCTAGCCAAATCCAGCGCCCGGCACGCACCGCGCCCATCCAGGCGACAGGCCTCGCGCGCCCCACGCCCGGCACACCCCGCGCCCATCCAGGCGACATGTCCCGCGCGCCCTGCGCCCTCTTGGGCGTGAGGCCTCGCGCGCCCCGCTCCCGGCCACCCGGTGGGCCTCAAGGGGCTGGCCCAAAGCCTCACTCCACAACTATAAATACCCCCCCCCCTTGGGGAGAAAAAAGGACCCCTGTTTTTGGAGAGAACCTACATCCTGGTTAACGCCAACAATACTTCTCTTTTCTCGAGAATTCTCTCTCGCCCTCTTGTGATATTTCCAAGAGCGCGCACTCCTCCTCCCTTGGCTCAGAAACACAAGGACCCCCCTCCACGAGAGGGAGCGCGCTCCTCTTCTGTGACCCGAGCTTCTATGGTACACACCACTCTCCCGCTTCTTGGCCCTTGAGCTAGAACTCCGAGCTACGAGCACGCGACCCCTCTAAAGCCTTCACTAGAAGCTACGAGCCGGGTCCTACTCTAAAGCCTTGGATTCCCAAAGCCACTGAGCCCAAGATAGCCCCCAATACACAAATTGAACTACGTTCTGACCTGATCCCGACTAAAGGGTACGTAGGCAGCCAACCTTTGGCACGATCACACCCCCCAAAACACACCTCAGGGTTTGGAGGGTGCAGCTCGGTCTACGAGCTCCCATGTTTTGCCTGGGCGCGATCACTTGGTCCGGCCTTGGATCGAACCGCCCGAGGTATTTAATCGTTGTTCATTTTCGTGCGACAACAGAAACAAATTTCCCCTAAGTGGAAACAAGGTGGACGCCCAAGAGGAGTCAAGGGAGAAGCAAACAAAAGAGGAAACAAATCCAAGGACTTACTTGTTTTGTCTTGGCCGTGCACCTCTATGAAGGAAAAGGGAAATTGGCTCATGAATATGTGATATTCTATAGAAGAGGAAACTACCTTATTGAAGGTGAGACCTCTCCTATAAATAGGAGCCTCATTCCTCACATTTGATTCATCCAAAGTTTTAGAGATTTGAGAGACTCTCTCTCTAGAACCTTGGCCGCCCCTCTCCTCTCTCTCTCTCTAGTCAATTTCGTTTTATTGTTTTGGCACCTAGGTCCTCATTTGACCTAGAGTTTAGCTCTGCGACTTCAAGACTTGTTCTTAAGTCGTAGTGTTTAAAAGTGCCCACTCACTGATTCCTTTTATTTCGAGTGATTTAGTGATAGAAACTTTCGTGGTTGCTCGAGTTGCCGAGGAGAGAAAGAGAGACGTGCTGCGAGGGAGACGAGCGTGGCAACTTTCCAAAAGCTTCTCAAAGTTCAAGCTTCAAGAAAGGTTAGTAAACTTCTATGCTCATAATAGTTTATATTTACATGTGCTTGCTCTTTGTCTAGGTTAGTAAAAACTGTTTTACTTGTAAAAGAAAATTTTTAAAATTCCGCCGCTTACCGAAGCGTTAAACTTTTTCTTAAACCCTAGATCAATTCCAACAAATGGTATCAGAGCTATGGTCAAAGATATGCATGTACATGTATTTAAAAATATGAGGTTGAAAATCGTTTTCGAAAGTTTACTAATTTTGTGACAAATTAGAATTGTTTTCTTAGATTTTTTTTAATTTATTGCTCTTGCCTTTAAATTAAAAATCATGTCGTTTTTCTATGAGTTTGGGATGTTGTTAAAACACATTAGAATCAGTTCTAAAAGTTTTTAATTTTATATATTGAAAAACGTGTTTTAAAGGTTTGAGATTTTTCGAGTAAATTTTGTGACTAGTTATATTGTCTTGCTAGTTTCTTTTATTTACTTGAATCGTTTTATGCATGTTGTTATTTCTTTTATACCATGTTATTACCTTGCTAATAAAACACAAATAAAAGCTTTAACAACTTCCTAAAACGTTCCGTTACACTCGATTCTTTTTCGCACCTAAAAAGGACCAAGCTTTAATTGTTTCTTTTTCTTCGAGCTGGAGTAAAACCTGCAGTAAAAGTGGCATAACTCTCTGCTCAGAAATCGAAATTTAATGATTCTTGCATCAAATTAAAGCTCTGTCTGTCCTCTGTCCAATGCCACCGGAGCAAAGACTCGCGAACTCCACCTCTGAGCAAGAACCTCGCTCGGCCTGAGCTAGCTGAGACTTCGCTCGAGCAAGCTCCTCCTGGAAGAGCCCAAGATGACTAATGAAGTCGTGAAGAATCTTCTCGAGCCGAGCCTTGCTCCTCGAGTCAAGTCGTTCTCCTCGAGTCGAGTCTTGCTCCTCGGGTCAAGTCACTCTCCTCAAGTCGAGCTTTGCTCCTCGAGTTGAGTCATTCTCCTCGAGTTGAGTCTTGCTCCTCGAGTCAAGTCGTTCCCCTCGAGTCGAGTCTTGCTCCTCGGGTCGAGTCGAGCCTTGCTCCTCGGGTCGAGTCACTCTCCTCGAGTCGAGCTTTGCTCCTCGAGTCGAGTCATTCTCCTCGAGTTGAGTCTTGCTCCTCGAGTCAAGTTGTTCCCCTCGAGTCAAGTCTTGCTCCTCGAGTCGAGTCACCCTCCTCGAGTCGAGCCTTGCTCCTCATGTAGAGCCTTGCTCCTCGAGTCGAGTCATTCTCCTCGAGTCGAGCCCCGCTCCTCGAGTCAAGTCACTCTCCTCGAGTCGAGTCTTGCTCCTCGAGATGAGTCATTCTCTTCAAATCATTGTCCTCGAGTCGAGCCCCGCTCCTCGAGCCGAGTCACTGTCCTCGAGTCGAGCCTTGCTCCTCGAGTCAAGTCACTCTCCTCGAGTCGAGTCGAGTCATTCTCCTCAAGTCGAGGCTCGCTCCTTGAGTTGAGTAATTCTCCTCGAGTCAAGCCTTGCTCCTCGAGATGAGTCATTCTCCTCGAGTCGAGCCTCGCTCCTCGAGTCAAGTCATTCTCCTCGAGTCGAGCTTCGCTCCTCGAGTCAAGCCTTGCTCCTGGAGTCGAGTCATTCTCCTCGAGTCGAGTCTCGCTCCTCGAGTCGAGTCATTCTCCTCGAGTCGAGCCTCGCTCCTCGAGTCGAGTCATTGTCCTCAAGTCGAGCCTCGCTACTTGAGTTGAGTAATTCTCCTCGAGTCAAGCCTTGCTCCTTGAATCGAGTCATTCTCCTCGAGTTGAGCCTCGCTCCTCGAATCGAGTCATTCTCCTCGAGTCGAGCCTCGCTCCTCGAGTCGAGCTTCGCTCCTTGAGTTAAGTCATTCCCCTCAAGCCGAGCCTTATTCCTCAGGTCGAGCCTTGTTCCTCGTGTCGAGTTATTCTCCTCGAGTTGAGCCTCGCTCCTCGAGTCGAGTCATTCTCCTCAAGTCGAGCCTCGCTCCTTGAGTTGAGTGATTCTCGTCGAGTCAAGCCTTGCTCCTCGAATCGAGTCATTCTCCTCGAGTCGAGCCTCGCTCCTCAAGTCGAGCTTCGCTCCTTGAGTCAAGTCATTCCCCTCGAGCCGAGCCTTGTTCCTCGGGTCGAACCTTGCTACTCGAGTCGAGTTATTCTCCTCGAGTTGAGCCTCACTCCTCGAGTCGATACACTCTCCTCGAGTCGAGCCTCGCTCCTTGAGTTGAGTAATTCTCCTCGAGTCAAGCCTTGCTCCTTGAATCGAGTCATTGTCCTCGAGTCGAGTCATTCTCCTCGAGTCGAGCTTCGCTCCTTGAGTCAAGTCATTCCCCTCGAGCCGAACCTTGTTCCTCAGGTCGAGCCTTGTTCCTCGAGTCGAGTCTTGCTCCTCGAGTCGAGTTATTCTCCTCGAGTTGAGCCTCACTCCTCGAGTCGAGTCACTCTCCTCGAGTCGAGCCTTGCTCCTCGAGTCGAGTTATTCTCCTCGAGTTGAGACTCACTCCTCGAGTCGTGTCCCACTACTGGAGTCGAGTCACTCTCCTCGAGTTGAGTCACTCTCCTCGGGTTGAGTCTTGCTCCTCGAGTTGAGTTATTCTCCTCGAATCGATTCCCGCTCCTCGAGCAAGCACCTGAAACAATTTGAAGAACAGGCTAGCCAAAGCGAGACTATTGCAAAACAAAACAAACAAACAAACAAACAAACAGAGGGAAACTTACCCTATGGGCGTCATAAATGCCATGACAAAAGAAGTCTACATCGCTACTCATTACGATGTGCCTTCATGTCTTCAGCGGAGATTATCTGCCCGGCATTGACAAAAAAGTCAGCCCGAATCGGAGTGACACTGCTCCAAAGGCCTCGCACTCACGTATGGGGAATAAGGGTCGATCTTCCGAATGCAGACGGAGAAGCGTCACCAAAGTTGGAATGGTGGATGCCCCATGATACCGACTTATGCTTGATGCGTGATCGAACTTTGAACATTGATCCCCGAGCAGCCGAAGCCCTCCGGTGCGGCAGAGCCTTCCACCAGGTACCACTCCGCCTTCTTGAAGCATCGGCCCGCAGCATCAACCTCCGTCTTCGAGACCTCGAAATGAGCACGCCTTTGCAAAACGCAAAAGTGCAGTCGCCTTCCAAGCTGGCCGAGATGGGCGCCATGATCTTCCCCTAATAGGTCACAATTACACAATCGTCGCCCTGCTAGTCACCGTCGAGTCCCATGGACTCCGGGTTGATGATATCATCAAACAATACGCCATCGAAGAAAGACTTGGGCAGGACTTCGCCAAAAGATCAACAAGCCGCGACACGCCGGTCCGCCTCTGCACACGTACACGCCCTACTTGTGCATGCATGTCCCCGTCGCTCCGAGGCTAGAGCGATGGATGCAATCGCGTCCACCTCACCCACGTTGAGCTACACCTCGTATCCGCTTGGATCCTCCTCCAAGTGTTGATCATACGATCGTGTTGAGAGAGACGGAAAAGCGAGAGAGCGTACATCCAATTATGAACACATCCTTTATAATCACAAAGGCTTCGCGACGGCGAAGCCCTGGGAAATAAATTTTCCTCAAACACCCGACAGAAGCAACTAAAAGTTCACCACCCGGGGCCTACCGAGCGCTAAACTTGGGGGGCTAATGTTGTCGGTCGTTTTCGGAAAACCCGGAACGCCGAGAAGACGCGCTGCTCAAAGGGCCGATGGTCAGGACGGAGGTTCATAGGAGCGGCAAGCCTTTCGTCACGAGTCAACTGACAAGCCCTCGTGCCAACAAACTCTCAGCTCCTCAAGTCAAGCCTCGCTCCTTGAGTTGAGTAATTCTCCTCGAGTCGAGCCCTTGAGTCGTTCTCCTTGAGTCGAGCCTCGCTCCTCGAGTTGAGTCACTCTCGCCAAGTAGAGACCTTCATATTTTGCGTAACAAGCGTGATAACCGAAGACCACTAAGGCTCACAAGAGTCCGACGAGACGGACCATGCACCGCGCGCCCCTCGTGGAAACCGCGCGCGCAGCACGCCGCGCCGGCTAGCCACGCACAGCAAGCCGCGCGCCGTGTCGGGCAGGCCGTGCGCCGCGCCAGGCAGACCGCGCGCCGCGCCAAGACACACCCGTGTCGCGCGCCCCATGCGCCGCGCATCCCGCACCGCACCCGATGAACCGCGCGCCGCGCACCGCGCGTTGTGCGCCGCGCGCGCCGTGCGCCTCCACTTGAAGGGAGAACGTCCCCTAGTCCTACATGGACGAAAAAGAAGCCTCTCAAGGCCCTCAAACACCTATAAATACCCCCTCTCATTGAGGGAAAAGCCATCCCATTTATTCTCAAGAAACTTGAGACTTCTCTCTGCTTCTCTGGATGCCATCCTTGGCCTGAAGCGGATTCTCCTCGATTTCTCGTTCTCAGAGATTCCGAAGCACTTCCGGGGACTCCCAAGTTCCGCCTCTCTCGATCGAACGATTAATCTCAAGCCCACGAGTGCTCTAACAGTTTTCGACTGAAAATAGCCTACACGTCTAGCACACTAGATGCGTCCACCATTTCCGACTAGAAATCGCCTACACTAGATGCTCTAACTGGTACGTAGGCAGCCGACACATAAGGCACGGTCACTCCCCCTCCTCACCCCTTCTCTCCTCTGATAGGTGGGTTGATCGGAGAAAGCCTATCTCGAGACTTTCGAGTTCACACTTTTGGCCCGGGTGCGATCACTTGCTCCGGCCTTGGATCGAACCACCCGAGGTATACAATCGTTGTTCATTTTCATGCGACAACACGTACCTCGGAGTAAAATCGCCATAACTGGCGGCTCTGATGTCCTGGCATTGGAAATACGACAGACAGACCTTTAATTTGATTCAAGAATTATTAAATTTAGAATTCTGAGCAGAGAGTTATGCCACTTTTACTGCGGGTTTTACTCCAGCTCGAAGAAAACATAAATAATTAAAGTTCGGTCTTTTAGTGCGTAAAAATAATCGAGTGTAACGGAACATTTTAGGAAGTTGTTAAGGCTTTTATTTGTGTTTTATTAACATGTTAATAACATGGTATAAAAGAAATAACAACAAGAATAAAACGATTCAAGCAAATAAAAGAAACTTCTAAGACAAGAAAACTAGTCACAAAAATTACTCGAAATTTTCTCAAACTTAAAAACACGTTGTTCAATATAAAAAATTAAAAACTTTTAGAACTCATTATAATATGTTTTAATAACATCCCAAACTCATAGAAAATCAACATGATTTTTAATTTAAAGGCAAGAGCAATAAATTAAAAAAAATCTAAGAAAACAATTCTAACTTGTCACAAAGTTAGTAAACTTTCGAAAACGATTTTCAAGCTCATAATTTTAATTACATGTACATGCATATCTTTGACCATAGCTCTGATACCATTTGTTGGAATTGATCTAGGGTTTAAGAAAAAGTTTAACGCTTCGGGTAAGCGGTGGAATTTTAAAATTTTCTTTTGACAAGTAAAACGATTTTACTAACCTAGACAAAGAGCAAGTACACGTAAATAAAAACTATTTTGAGCATTATAAATTTACTAACCTTTTTAGAAGCTTGAACGTTGAGAAGTTTTTGGAAAGTTGCAAAGTTCGTCTCCCCTCGTAGCACGTCTCTCTTCCTTCCTCGGTAACACGAGCAACCACGACAGTTTCTATCACAAGAATCACTCGAGAGAAAAGGAATTAGTGAGTGAGCACTTTTAAACACGTCGGCTCGAGAACAAGTCTCAAAGTCGAAGAGTTAAAAAAGCTAGGTCAAATGAGGACCTAGGTGCCAAAACAAAAACGAAAAGAACTTAGAGAGAGAGATAGGATGGGCGGCCAAGCTAGAGAGAGAAGCTCTCAATCTCTAAAACTTGGAATGAATGAACAATGAGAATGAGGCCTCTATTTGTAGGGGAGGGATTACCTTCATAAAGGTAGTTTCCTCTTTTGTAGAATATCACATATTCATGAGCAAATATTGCCCCTATCCCCTTTAATTCACACGGCCATCTCTATGCTTCTAGAAGCAAATTTGTTTCCTCTTTTTGCTTGCCTTGGCCGCCCAAATACATTCCTCAAATAGGAAATGTGTTTCCTCTTTTTCTTTTGGCAAGTATCTACATACATTAATGCACAAAATAAACTCTCTTTCACACTATGGCATGAACAAAATTCAGCCTCCTTTTCCTAGGATTGGACGTACAAGGCTTCTAGAATGGGTTTCTAGATTTGTCTTCATTTGTTCATGACAACATAAGAAAAGCCCATTAAGCATTTTCAAGTAAAATTCCATGAAATAAAATTAATCCTCAAGGCCCAATAAACTCTCACTACTACATATCTATGATTTTAAGACATACATTTTAAGACGTTTACAAAATCGCGCGACTTTAAAAAATGAATTTTCACCTAAACCTTTTTAAGTCGTTTTAAAAAAGACTTTCATAAATATTTAAAGTCGTCAAAAAAATGACTTATAAAGTGTCAACGTATATTTTTTAAGTCATGGAATAAACGACTTCAAAGTGTAATGTATAATATTTACTTTCAAGTCATTTCAATAATGTCTTCAAAAGTGATTCACTAATATATGAATTTTGATTTTAAGTCTTTTGTATTATGACTCTGTAGCATTTTAAAGTTGTTTTAAAGAAATCTTTAAATGTAGGCAGTCTTGACACGTATAATATGAGTTATGTTCACCTTTTTTTTTTTTAAAGTCACAATAATATAACATAACTCATATTACATCTTAAGCGTCCACATCAAATGCTTTTATTCCCTTCAGTCCCGACCTCCTTGCACTCCTTTGCAAACCGCCCCTCTCCCATCAACGCATTGATCTCCGCCGTCGATTGGTTGTCTCGACTCGTCGTAAACATGCTTGTCGTACAAGCCGGTGTGACGGTATTTCTCAGTAGCGTTTTCGTCATGAACCCACCGACAGTTTCCACTCCCAAGCTCCAAGGATGGATTTCAATCGACAAGAAATCTCTATCCACGTCTCTTCAGTCCGTATTACGGGGAATTGTATTACGGGCTGAAGGAGCAAGAGTCGGACATCGGCGAGCTTCAGAGGCAAGTGAAGATCAAGTCGGTGGAGATCGACATGCTCAACATCAAGTCGGTTAACTCTGGTTCTACAGGATTTCAATCTGTCATCGAAATCCTACGGGTATGGGTTCTCTCTTGGGTTTGAATCCCACAAAAAAAATCATTGGAAAAAATTTGGTTGTATAGTCAGCCAGGTGCTCAATGAAATTCCCAAGAGAAAAGACCAACGAAGAACGGTTGCAGAGCAGTGATTTGTAGTTGAT
Organism: Urtica dioica subsp. dioica; assembly: GCF_054948205.1. Taxonomy (NCBI): domain Eukaryota; kingdom Viridiplantae; phylum Streptophyta; class Magnoliopsida; order Rosales; family Urticaceae; genus Urtica; species Urtica dioica. The sequence continues at coordinate 20,637,258 of NC_142760.1, read as the reverse complement.
TTTTTTTTATCGAATCGTAGCTATCCACGTAAGCAGGTAAATAATGCCCACGTTACATTCTTAATAAGTTGTTTTTAATAAGTTTATTTGAATATTGATTCGGCCCAAATTAAACAAAGCCCTATTTTTTACTCCGTAATGCTCTTTTTTCTCTGTCACTTAGTCTCGTGAAAATTGTGCACCCGCCGAGCCTCTCGTTTGTCGTTTATGCGAGCGACTGTCATTGAGTTTTCTCCTCAGCCTCCACAGTTTATTCACCGAGGAGGTTAGTTTTAACTTTTAACTTTTTAAATAATGGTTGACGTGCTCTCAACATTATATGTATAAAGCTAAGAAAACACCAAAAAAGCTGTGAATTGCAATATAATATCACAGAGCATCGTTCAGGGCAAAATCCAAATTGTTTTTTCCGATAAAAAAAATCCAACTATAATTCTATTTTGATAACGAACTCCCTCAATTACAGTTTATGTGATACAAGCTGAATGAAAGGAAATAATCTTTGACGTGTTTATTACTCCATCTTCGCACTTCTTTTCTAGACCTGTGTCAGGCACTAAAACACCGAAAAATATATAGTTTAAGAAGTGTATAAACAGTAAACTTCATGAGTCCTTCCATCATGGTCCCGTAAATATCAGTCATTAGTGAAAAATATACAATATACTCATCCTCCCGTGTTTATTAATATTATTTGAAACTTTATGCTTACTGTAATTTATTATTAATATAGATCACAGTCTTTTTTTGTGTGGTTTTCCTGTCTCAAATCTCTACATTCAGGCTTGTCTTACGTCTATCAAGTTATAAATCACATGAAGATGCCTATATTGCATATACTTTTTATACTAATATTGGAAAAAGTAGTCTATCTGGTCACAGTAGTCATATTTTCTCATTAGATATTTCTACTAATGTATGGCAAAAGCAGTCTAATAGGTTGCAGACTGCAGTGCATTACTAAAAAAAAAGGTTGTAGTGCATTCCTTTAAAAAACTAGAAAGAAAAAGAATACTGATTCATTTTTATTCCTCTGTTATAAATATAAATTCCAATGGTCTGTACATGTTTTATTGTTTCATAATTAATTATACTAATAGAATGATTTTTGGGAAAAAAATTTATTTTGAAGAATGGACAAGTCTTGGATGTCGCTCGATAGAACAACTTCTCAATATCATAATGGAGTGGAAGAGTTTGTAAAGCACTGTTTACCATGTAGTGATCCAAATAACATTAAGTGTCCATGTCTAAGTTGCGGGAATACAAAGAGTATGAATATAAGAAAAATAAGAGAACATCTAATATGTAATGGAATTGATCAGAGTTACGATATTTGGATTTATCATGGTGAGAGTTGCCCCTTAGTTGAAGAGCCTTGCTTAGATGAGAGTGTAGAAGATGATGATTGTACAAGAGGCTTTGATTGACCATATGTTTCTGAAATGCTTTAAGATCTTGAAGAACTTGAAGATCCTCAAGTTCTTGAATCATTAGTTGGAGACGCCAATAAACCTACTTATCCTGGCTGTGAAAAGTTTACCACGTTGTCCACGTTGGTTCGCTTGTATAATCTCAAAGCCAAACATGGGATGAGTGACACATGTTTTGGGTAATTACTTGGTTTTCTTAAGAAGTTGTTGCCTGAAGGAAACGAAATGCCATCTAAATCGCATGATGCAAAGAAGACTTTGAATGCTCTTGGTTTGGGATATGAGAGGATACACGCATGTCCAAACGATTGCATTATCTACCGCAAGGAATTTGAAGAAGAGATGGAATGTCCAATTTGTCACACATCGAGATGGAAAAAGAAAAAGAATAGTGATGAAGACAGGGAAGGCATTCCTGCGAAGGTTTTGTGGTATCTTCCTATCATTCCAAAGCTTAAACGCTTGTTTTGTAGTCCCCAACATGCAAAGAAATTAACTTGGCATTCAGATTATAGGATCAAAGACGAAAAGATGCGACATCCAGCAGATTCACCAGCGTGAAAAAGTGTAGATTCTTTGTGGCCCGAGTTTGGAAAAGAAGCGAGAAATCTTAGGTTCGGACTTTCAGCCGATGGCATAAATCCTCACAGCGAAAAAAACAGTAGGTATAGTTGCTGGCCGGTTTTACTCATGATTTATAACCTTCCGCCGTGGTTATAAACAACCCGGCAATGACATTGATGTCTACCTAGCTCCTCTAATTGATGATTTAAAGCTTCTTTGGAGAGAGGGTGTACAAGCGTTTGATGCATATAGAGGAGAAAACTGTACGCTTCGTGGCGCATTATTGTGGACAATCAATGATTTTCCAGCATATGGAAATCTATCTGGATATTCGGTTAAAGGACACTGTGCATGTCCAATATGCGAGGAGGAAACATACAGTAAATACTTGAACCATAGTAAAAAAGTTGTTTACATGGGTCATAGGAGATATCTACCAGAAAATCATGTCTACAGAAGATGGAAAAAAACATTCAATGGTCTTCAAGAATTCAGGGCTGCTCCAGAACGTATGCATGGACTTGTTATTGACAGAAAATTGTCTGGCATGAATTTCAGACCTCCAGGAAAAATAAAAAAGAGACCTAGGCCCACTGGTACACAAGGGAATTTGAGTAAGGAGAACACTTTCGAAAGTGGTTGTTGGAAAAAGAAATCCATTTTTTTCAATTGGAATATTGGAAACACTTACTTGTTCGTCACAATCTAGATGTTATGCACATCGAGAAAAACGTATGTGATAGCATTATCGGAACTATTTTGAATATGCCTGGGAAAACCAAAGACGGTATAAAATCCAGATGAGATCTAGTTGATATGGGCATTAGAAGTGAATTAGCACCAAAAGTAGATGGTAAGCGCACATATCTGCCACCAACGGGTTATTGTTTGACAAGAGATGAGAAACGTCAATTTTGTCAAACTTTATCCGAGATAAAGGTACCTGAAGATTTTTGTGAGATAAAGGTACCTGAAAATTTTTGTGCAAATCTCAGCAATTACGTCTCTATGAAGGAGTTGAAGCTCTTCAGTCTTAAGTCTCACGACAGTCATATGTTGATGCAGCATTTTCTTCCGGTGGCTATTCAATCACTTTTGTCAAAGAATGTTAGAAATGCTATCAACCGTTTGTGTATGTTTTTCAACATTCTTTGTTCAAAAGTTGTTGACCCGGATAAACTCGATGCACTTCAGAGTGATGTTGTAATAACATTATGTTTACTTGAGCAGTACTTCCCTCCATCTTTCTTCGACATCATGGTTCATCTTATAGTCCACTTGGTGGAAGAAGTTAAATTGTGTGGACCTGTTTTCTTGAGATGGATGTACTCATCCGAGAGAAATATGAAGGTTATGAAGGATTATGTTCGGAACCGCTCACGTCCAGAAGGATCCATTATTGAAGGCTACATCGTAGAAGAAGCTATTGAGTTTTGTTCGGAATATTTGCATGATCTTGATTCAGTTGGACTACGTCATGATCTAGATCAAGATTTAAATGTTACGAAGGGCATGGGCACTGGTGATATTCTTTCTGTAGATAATAGTCTACTCAATCAAGCTCATCGTTACATCCTACAGAACACAAATGAAGTTGAACCGTTTATCGGGTAAGTAAACAACAATTCACCACTCAAATACCTTTTTTCAGCGTTGGCTTCTAATAACTCACTTTCTTTTGTAGTGAGCATATTGATTGGTCGACATCCAATTATAAGCATACGCGAAAAAAAACAGATTCAAAAGAAGCATCATGATACATTCAGTGACTGGTTTCGCACAAAGGTTCAATTCTTAGCAAACCATTCGATTCTTGTCACAACACATATCTTACAATTTGTTTTTACATCTTCAGATCGTTTCTCAAGTAAGGAATCATTCGTCTGTGTCCGACGTATTAGTTTCCATTTCAAGAGGTCCAAGCCCACTTGTAATCAAACATTCTGCTTATTTAATCAACGGTCTTCAATTTAACACGGAAGCGAGAGACAGTATTAGAACCACACAAAATAGTGGTGTCAGCTTAGTTGCCAAGACCATGCAATTTTCTAGCGCTAAAGATAAGAACCCTATCTATTCTGATATGATTTATTATGGGGTCATCAAGGAGACATGGGAAATCGATTATGTCACATTTCGAACTCCAGTCTTTTTATGTTCTTGGGTAGAGAGCAACAATGGAGTAAAAACTGACAAGAATGGTTTTACATTTGTTAATTTGACACGAGTCAGTCATAAAGAAGAAGCATTTATCATGGCGTCTCAAGCAAAGCAAGTGTTCTATGCAAAGCGCCAAAAGAGTGATGTATGGGCTCGTGTATTTGCAACTCAATCTAAAGACTACGTCAAGGATATCGAAGTCGAAGATGAGAGTGAAATTCTAGCCGAACGTTTGACACCATTGAAAGGCTTAGTTGAAGGCCCCTTTAACACAAATAGTTCAGAAGAAGATGAATATATTAGAGAAGATGGAGAAGGGATATGGGTTGATAATCAATAGGTTTTAACCTGAAACCACGGACCCGAGGAAACTGCCTTTTAAAACCAGTATGTGGTGCATTGATTTATTATTTTTTGTTTATGTACTCTAGATAAGATAAATCTACTTTTTTATTATTCGCATTCTGAATCAATTACCAATTTTGGATATAGTCAAATTGTACTTGTATGAGGAATGAATTAATCTGAACAGTGTGTTTACATGTCATGTACCTTATTTTTTACTTAACTATTTGTCTGATCTTTCTTATCACTTTGTAGGTATGGATGATGACGAGATTCAACACCAAAACCAAACTGATGATAGCGAAAATGAAATGTCAGAGTCCGAGGAGGCTGAAGATCAACTGGAACCTGAAATTGAGGAGATAAAAATAAAAAAGGTTAGAGGACGATCTCATATGAAGTCTGTCATTAAAGATAGAAATTGTGGAATCGTTCCCGAAGTTTTGTACAACGAGTTTGGTCAGCCATACGGAGCAGTAAACACCAAGTTACAAAGTTATATTGGTGTTTTGACACGTGCCGATATTCAAGTATCGACACGAGGCTGGAGAGATGTAGACGCTGATGTGAAAGACAAAATCTAGCATGTTATTAATGTAAGCTTTTGTATTATTCATTTTTATTCAAATATAAATCATGCTTTATCTTTTATTGTTTATATATGTTACAGAAAACGTACAAAGTTAGTAAGAGAAGTAAAGGGCAGATTATGGCATCGGTTGCAAAAAAATGGAGGCAAGAAAAATGGAGACTTGGAGTTTATATTCGTAAACATAAGGATAATCCTAGCATGCTTGCTGAACCACCCGAAGGTTATAATTTGTCGAAAACAGAGTGGAAAGAATTTGTGGCCGTCCGTTTATCACCAACATGGCAGGTATGTTTTTACATGTTATCTACATTTAACCTCATTATAGTTGTGACAATATTTCGTCATTTATGTATAGGAGCGCAGGAAAAAATATCAAAATATTAAAGCCAAACAAACTATCTATCATACAAGTGCAAGAAGACCAATTGCTACGATAAGAGAAGATATGGTACGACTCTGTCCCTTCAACAAGAATATAATAAAATCATGCACACATACATTCATATATACATACAAAAGTACAACACCTTGTAACTATCACTACTAAATAAATATTATATTGCAGAAAGAGAAATCTGGAGTGTCTCCTGATAGAGCTGATACATGGATTGCAACTCATAAGGGAAAAAATGGAGAGGTCAAAGAAAAAACAAAAGAAATTATTGAAAAAATTGTGAGTCTTGTCTTACATTTCTTTTAATTGGTGTTGATAGAATTAATTGTAACTCTAGGCAAGCTGATGTCATTATTTTTTTTTTCTTATAATCAAGGTGGAAGTAAATCACAAGGAAAAAGATGGAACGTTTGTAGCCAATGGAAGGGTTGATAAATTAGCAACGGCCTTAAACAAAACTGAGCATTCAGGACGTGTTGTTGGAGTCGGGGCATATGTGACTCCCAAGCAATTTTTTGATGTTCCCAAACAATCGAAGAGTGACATGTTATTACAAAATCAGCAATGGAGTCTTCAACAACAAAAGCTTTGGGAGGAAAGAGATAAACAAGTTGAGACATTGATGGCTCAGGTAAAAAACTTGCAAGAAGAGCTTAATTTGAGTAAGACACAACACCAGTATCAGCCATATATTCCACAACATCCCCAAAATAATTTGTATGGAATTCCTCCACAAAACTTTCCACACAATCCTTTGTTTGGTTCACAATCACAATTTACCCAAACTCCACAACAATATTTTTCTTCCACTATACCACAACATCAACACTACCCCTCATTTATGCCACAACATTTTTCTCAAACTTCACCACAACAACAACCATTTTCCCCTATTTCACGACAACCACAGTTTTCTCCAAGTCCACAAAATCATGTAAATATACCTCCCATCCCCCCCACAACACTTCTCTTCTGCCGTACCAAATGAAACGCAGTCAACTTCTCAAGACCAAGACAAAATAGAACTTCAAATCCCTCAAGATCCTATAGAGCCCACTTTTTTCCGAAATTTTCTTAATACAGTTGCTCTTGATCAACATGAGGTGCGTTCTCGGAAAAACATGCCAGAGAATCAAGTTGATCACCAATCAGAGTCTCAAATATTGGTAAGCATGTTATTAGTTTCATTATCACAAACCTAGATTTTAATTTCAATTTATTCATTCTTATAGGAAAAGAGCTGCAAGCTTGCTGTTAAATCAGTAGACAACATAGTTGCCATAGGAAAAGTAGTAGGAATTGATCCAAATTCGAAAGTGCACGGCATTAGATTGGGAGAGTCGAATTACAAAGTACAAGTACTTGTGATCATGAAGGGGTGTGAAGATGTGATGATTCCGATTCCAGTTGGGGATGAGATGACTAGACTTGTTGACACTTTGAAGTCTTTCATCGCTTGGCCAAAAGCACTCGTGTTGAACAAGGATAGTCTGGTATGTAAATATTGTAAATAAGCTAATTCACCATTTTCTATCATTTTCAGCAACAAGGTTTTTTTTTTTTGTATTCAAGGCTAAAAAAGCAAGTAAAAAATCATTGAGTTCTAAGCCACACCAGAAGAACATGAAAGATGCGCAGGTACTTTATTTACATTTTAAATATTAATATTCTGCTTATAAAAGTTAATAACATGTTGTGTAATTGTCTTATTCACTAGGGTGCTTCTTTTGATCAATTAATAAAAAAGTCTACCAAAGTAGCAGCAACTTCTTGCGGCTCCCAAAATTACACGAGCTCTTTCAAAATGCCACAAAGATTAGCACAATTATGGAACTGCGTTAAAGATTGGATGGGTAAAAAAGCAAGTTATATCAAGTTCGACAAGCAAATTATGGGTGATGATATATCTTTGCCCATTTTTAAAGAAGACATTAAACAATTTTGTTTCATGCAAGACATAGGATCATCTGCAATTACAATATATTTCATGTATGACTATGTGTTTTTTTTTATAGTGAGCTTTTTTCCATTACTATAATTCAATGTATAATTTACCATGTAGATATCTCCATGATGTGCTGAAACGAGAAGGAAAAACGGAACAATTTTCTTTCATAGAGCCTTCACAGGTTGCTATTAGAGGAGGAACATCACATTCACGATCCGCAAATATTTGCCAAAAGTTGGAAAGTTTGCTTGAGAAACAGTTGTTATGCATTCCCATGAATACCGGGCAAGTCTTTTACTCTTAAAATTAGGATTTAATAGTTGAAATTGTTTTTCAATATTTTGATGGATATTTCTTTGTCACATGTAGAGGTCATTGGACTTTAATTGTGATTGATGGTTCGGCTAAGTTAACTTATTACTTTGATCCACTTAGAGAATCTTTAAGTGAAGACACACTTGATATTCTTGACGGGTAAGTGTTTAAGTTTTTTTTACTAAACAAAGTATGAACAATGTATAATTGCTCTTACACTTTCATTTAATCATGACAGGGCAATGAAAATGTTTGCATTGGCCAAAGGACACAAGAAAATAATGCAAAGTAATTTTTTAAACACAAGACATTGCATTGTAAGTATCTCTGTTAAGTTATGGTTGTGTATAATTTATTTTCTTTTGAATGTTTTCTTTTTGTCTCGTTTTGGAGTTTTTCATGAAAATACATACAAATGCATAAGTACTTGACATATGGTTCAAAAATGCCATTGCAGTGTCCGAAACAGCCGTCAAATTTCGAATGCGGATTTTATGTGCTTAGATATATGCACGATCTCATATGTGTGTGTGTGTGTGTGTGTGTGTGTGTGTGTGTGTCTATGTTATTTTTATAAGTTACTGATCATGATTTATGATTTATTGCTTCTTACCTTAAATTGTTTATTTTTTTTTTCTAATTGCAGTTTAACGGTAAATCGCAGTACAAAGTGACTGAAATTAATGAGGTGCGTACTGTTTCGGAAAAATGTGTAATTAAAGGATTACAACTTCAATTCTAAGTCGAACTTATGTAATAGGTCATCTCATAATACTTAGCATATTGTTTATTCTTGTTTGTCACACTGGATTTTATCTATGAATTTATTTACTTATTTGTTATGCTCTTATGAATCATATTTTTGTCATGATCTTGTAAAAGGCTGCTACGTTACTGTATCAAATGAAAAAAAAAACGACTTTTGAATGTGAAAATAAACCCATTCATATTTAATTTTACAGATTTATTTCTAAAAAAAAAAAAAAGCAACATATTAAGTAACAAAATGGACGTCTTTAAAAGTTTAATTTGTGAGAAAACTAGACTTTTAAAAAACGTCTTTGTACATCATTGACCACGTCAGCAATATTTAAACTCTCAAATAGAACGTCTTCTAATGTCAGTTAAGACTCATGATAAACGTCTTCATAAATGATTGTCCACGTAATTGATTTTTTAAGTCTTCTTTAAGATGTCTTCAAATGTATTAAATAAGACACAAAATAAACGTCTTTAAACATCATTCCACATCATCATATTCATGCCACCGTGGACACTTTTGAAGTCGTTTTTTTTTATTTTAAGACGTTTTTTTTAACTTTTGAAGTCGTTTTATAAATGTCTTGCAAAACATGCACTTTTTAAGTCATGACAATTGAAGACGTTATGTAAGAATGACTTTAAATCTTTTTTAAGTCATTTCCTTTATGTCACAAAATGATCTAAATGTAGTAGTGTCTTCATGGCCGAGTGTTTTAAGTTTCATTTGTCATCATATGACAATGTCAAAAAATTTATTGACATTCATTACGTCCTATGTCTAAAAGACAAAAATACCCTTTAGACAATTTTCGTAAAACTTGTCTCGTTCTTGTTTTGACTTAGCTTCTAGTTTAACTATTCCTACTCGATATGATTTGTGACAGTGACCTCATGGATCCAAATGAACAAAGCTTGAGCTAAAAACTTGGACTCAAAAGTTCACAAACCTTTTCCAAGTTTACCTTAATGTCAACTGACTCCACTAAAGAGTTGACACTGAAAAACTCTCGGTTCAAATGAATTTATTTTCTACTCAAGAATTCAACCTAATTGTAATTAGTGGATCCACTAAATATTATATATGTTTACCCTTCATGAATATCATCAGCTAGTCGGGATTTACAAATTTACCATTTTACCCTTCTAGCTGTAATTTCCTCAACTCCTTTGTAGCTTGTGAATAAGTTAGAAACAATGTATTGACGAGGAGCTAACAAGTCACATTGTTTCATCCAAAAGAGTCAAGACTCAATTTGGACACTGGCCAGTTCATTTATTCACATTCCAAGGAACAAAGCATGAGGTGATATACATTGCATTTCAGCAATCTTGTACATGAATTCCATATCTATGAGAACTTCACAAAGTTACTCATGACATTCTCACAACTTAGTATTTCACCAATAGGCCTTGTTCGGAATCACATAATGAGTCCGAACTCTGACTTTCTCAAATGAGAATATGCAAGGTGTGAAATGGCATGTCTCATTTCAGGATTAAGGTAAGCACGATGCAATTCATACGTAGTGACTTCGAGACATAAGAGGTTAAATGGTTTGTTCTTATCTTGTCTCTAGAAGTGCACTGGTCAATTCAGTACCTTCGGAAGATACCTAGAAGAACTATAGAGTCTCCAACTCTCAATGCCTCATAAGAAAACATCATAGATTCTCCTAAGAATCGTACTGAGGTCAATAGTCATTTGACTCTTAGATTGCGAATATATCGTTTTAAGCAAACTACGAAGAGTTTGTTCATGCAAATTGTTGTCGCTCATTTTCGGACAACTATTTAGGAGCCCCAAACGGGTCGACCCAAGGCCAGACCAAGTGGTCGCGTTCGGGCTCGAGCGTGTCGGACTTGGTATCCCAAGTCGTCCCTTAGCTGTGGATGATGTATACCTCGTCTCAATACCTGAAAAGTAGGAAGAGAATGTGAACTACAAAGGAGAAACAGAGGGGGTGCCTCTGTTTACCTCTCCGACGCTCAACATTAGTATGATTGAGGTGGGTAAAAGAGATTAGGTGTTTAGAGAGCCGAGACTTGAGAGAAACGAGCAAGTTACGAGTTCGACAGCGTTTCAGTACTCAAATTCAGATTACCTGTCTCGAGGGGTCGAGCCTCATATTTATAGGCGACCAAGGGACGTTTTGAAGGCCCCTTGGCCGAGTGAGATTGAGTCGGCCATCGGCCGGGTGAGACTTGGTCGGCCGATGGCCGAATGAAGTGATGGTCGCCGAGGGAGACTCACTCGGCCATTGGCCGAGTGAGTTGCTGGACGCCGGGCGACACTCACTCGGCCATTGGCCGAGTGAATCGTTGGTCGCTGAACAAGATTTGCTCGGCCATTGGCCGAGTGAAAAGCCTGGGTCGGCTGAGTGTTCACTCGGCCCTTGCCTGAGCGTATGCGCTGGGCCGGCAGGAGACTCGCTCGGCCCTTGGCCGAGTGAATGCGTTGGGCCGTAGGAGATTCACTCGGCCATTGGCCGAGTGAACCCGATGGGCCGTCTGAGGGTTCACTCGGCCCTTGGCCGAGTGAATCATGACGGGCCGGCTGAGGATTCACTCGGCCATTGGCCGAGTGAACTTGATGGGCCGGCTGAAGGTTCACTCGGCCATTGGCCGAGTGAAATGCTTGGGCCGGCCAACGGCCGAGTGAATTGGGCCGCCCATCGGCCGGGTGAGCGTGTCCTGCCGCCCGAAAGGTCGGTCGCATCGTCGGACCTCGTCGGGCCGATAACATTAGCCCCCCGAGTTTAACATCGCCGGTGCCGGGAAGGACCCCACCCTCTCGGGTGGGGCTGTTTTGCAGGTGGCCGGCGGCCATGGGAGCCCAGGGAGACCAGCCCCGGCCGGGCTAGAGCGCGCGCATGGAGGTGGAAAGCCACCGGCGGCGGGTTGTGCTGCAACCGGGGGCGCCGGTGCCGGAGACGAGGAACGCCGGCCGCCCATTGCCGGAGAAGGAAGGGCGGCCAGCCTGGCTCCCCTGCAAAACCTAGGGCCCGTTGGGCCAGGCCTAGGTGGAGGAGGTTAAGCCCGACTTGGGTCGGGCCACGCGTTTGGGCCGGATGCACATCACGAGGGCCACCCAGCCAACCCAGAACCCAACGGGCGCGAGAGGGATCTGTTCGGGCCGGCCCTTGGCGAGATTGACCCTCGGGCTCGAGTGCCCGACGCGCGTCACGGGCCTACGACTGGGCCGGACGCATCAATGGGGCTGCCTCCTGAGGTCAACACGCGGGAAATGGGCCCCGTCGGGCCGAGCGCGTACATTACGTCTCGGCCGGCCCATTCGAGCGATCACCGCGAGGGACTCTTTGGGTCGAGGGCTGCTACCAACGCCGAGGGCTCGGGCAAGTCGTCGAGTCGCCGCACCCTACCGACCGCCCCAACTACTTTCACCGCGAGAGAAGAGGAGCGCGCCTCATCGTACCCAATCGGAGAATCGGCGATTCGAGGAGATTTTGATTGTTCTGGAGTTGACTTCTCGAGCTCTCTTTCACTCGCCAGCTTCAGTGGTCTGAGGAAGCGGTTTGGCATTCCTCTATCTGTTTCGTTGTCGCGACCTCTACCCGACGACCTTCCGACTCGTCCGCGAAAGGGATATGCCGTTATTCACGAAGCGAGTCTCCGCGGAGGGTTATGGCTGCCTTTCCAACCCGTGATCCAGGATCTTCTAGCTCGACTAAACGTCCACGCGTTGCAGATGTCTCCATCTTTCTATCGCGTGGTGGCGGCGTGTCACGTGATGCTTCATCGAGCGACGGGCAGAGTCATGACGGCTGACGACATTAGGAACCTTGTATCTGTGTACGACGTCCCCGAGAAGCCCGGATTCTACAACGTTCAAAACCGCAAGCGAATCCCCATACTTACTAAGTTATCCTCCAAACACCGCTACCCTTGGGTGTGGGTATCCGAATCCGCCTTCAGAGCGGCACCTCTCATTTTTGGCCTCGCGGCCGACTTTCCGGCCGATCACGGCATTGAGAGTTCCGAACTCGAGCTCGTGGTCGGAGCGGTATCAGATTCGAGGCGACAGTGGTCGCTCTTCGAATCCCCAGACCTTATGGCGACCACCGGGTGGTTCGTGCCCGGCGACGAAAACCCCAGCGCTCCGGACCCGGAGCGGAGGTCGTGGAGGATCCCGAGTCCGAGGCGGGGGGTTCGTCTGCTCCCCTACCCGACGTGGGGGGGTACTAACCATATATACGCTTTCGCGCTATCGCTGCTTTCCACTATTTACGCTTATTGTTATGTTCTAACCGACTGACGCATTTTCCTTTTTTTGTAGATACCATGGTACGTCGGTCGCGTGCGCGAGTGCCGAGGGTAGACCCTACTACCGAAGCTAAGGTCGCGGCTCGCTCTCGAGTTGAGGCTCGTCACGGGGGATCGCCGATGCGGGCGAGGAACGAGGCGAACTCTTCGGACAAGCGACCATCGTCGACGGCCTTCCTCGGCTCGCCCTCCGGCCACAAGCGCGCTCATACGTCGGCGGCGTCAGACGGCATAGATTCGATGCTCCTAGCGGAGGCGGCAGAGTTGCGAGGCCAATGTTCCCAGGGAATCCTCGAGACCCCTCTGGGAGACTTCAAGAGTCTACTGACGACGAGTGATCTCGACCTATATGCGACCCTTGTACTTGTTATGATAATGTGTGCACCACCATTCTTTGCAGATGCTCGCGTGTCAAGAACGAGGCGAACGCATCCTCCAGGACTTACTTCGGAGAATGCAAATCATGAAGAGATACATGGAGAGCGCGGCGGCCGACCACGCTGCCGCTCTAGTGGGGGTTCGGACTGCCCAAGAGTTTCAGGCACTCGAGGAGGAGTCGAAGCGAACTCGTGAGGAATTGGCGGCCGAGAGATCATTGTGCGTGGCTGAGCAAGCATCTCGAGAGAAGGCGGAGCAAGTGGCTGACACCTTCTTAGGGGAGACGAAGAAACTCCAGGCGGCGCTCTCGAGCCGAGACGAGGAGCTGAACATCGTCCACGCTCGACTATCGGCGAGCGAGATCTCTCGGGTCAAGGCCGAGAGAGAGAGAGAGAGAGGGATTCTTTGCTGGTGGAGGTGCAGACCCTCACCGAGGAGAAAGACGATGCCGTGCGATCCAAGACGGACCTAGAGGACGATTGGGACTTGGCGTTGGAGGAGGCTCGCTATGCGGCAGCCATGCGGGTTCGAGATGCAACCGCGAAGGAGAACGTGGAGAACGCGTCTCGTGGGACCACCTTCTCCTTCTTCAACGCTATGTTTCCTCCTCTGGACGATTTACCTCAGGCGAGCGACCCGCATCCCCAGGTCCCCACGGAGGTTGCACAATCGACAAACCGTCTGCCTGACGGCGATTCTACCGACGGGTCGGACGCCCCTCGCCCCGAGGATGATCAGGAGCAGATCGGCTTCAGCTCAGAGTAGCCAACTTTATTTTTATCTTCCGCGCACTTGTTTAGCGCTTGCATTGTGTTTCCTTTCGGATACTTGTTATGATTTCTTTTGTTTGACATTCGTTGTGTTTTCTTTTCCGTTAGGTTGTTTATGCAACATTATTTGCTTTGGTTAAAGCTTCTTCTGACTCATCATGCGTCTTATTTTCTCGATTTACTATGCTTAGCGTAACCGATTCGCGCAATCCGATTAGTGCGTGTCTTACGAACCCGGCTTACTATATCTAGCGTAACCGGTTTGCACGGCTTAGTGCCGCACCTGGCGGCGAGGTTTCCCGCGGACGCTGGCTAGACCAGTTTCGTCGGGCGGATGCGAGTCTTTGCCGTTCATTGGTGACTCGCTGCCTATCGGCGCGTGCGAGCTGAACGACTATCGCGCCCAGCTGGCGGCACGTACGCTACCTATCGGCATGCGTGTTGAGCGCCAACACGGGCTTGAGGCGAGCGTAGTTCCCAGCGAGCGCGATACTCGTCGGTACGCCTATCACGTTTTGGGTTTTGGCTGCCAAGATCAACGGTCCGGTGCGCGGACGCGATCGGTTGACGCCCCGCTACCTGTCGGCGTGCGCGGCGTGGAACCGCGCGAAAGCGTCGCGCGAAAGATGTGTGGGGTCGGAGGTCCGCTGCGCGGATCCAACCCCGTTTCGCTACCTCTCGGTGCGCGAAGCGTCAAGTCGTGTGAGGGCGTCGCACAAAGGATGTGTAGGGTCGCTACCGTTTCGCTACCTCTCGGTGCGCGAAACGTGGAGTCGCGCGAGTGCGTCGCGCAAAAAATGTGTACCTGTTCCCTCATTAACCCCTCGAGTTTCTTGTGTACTCGTAGAGGAGACTAGAAATTATAATACTATAGGATAAAGGTTTTGAAGTGAAATGTAAATCTAATTACCTTATCGAAATAGTTGAAAATTACATTCCCAGGCCATTGGCCTTATTTGAAACTTGAAATTGTCTCTTGCTAAAATTGAAAATAAGCTGAAAACAATTAAAAGTAGGGAAGGCGGGAGCGGGCTTCTATTGGTAATACTGCCGTAGGTGCTCCGCGTTCCACGGGTGTGTTAACACGAGTCCCTCAAGGTTCTCGAGCTCGTACGTGCCGTTGTGAATGGCTCGGCGCACGCGATACGGGCCTTCCCAGGTGGGGCCCCAAACTCCCGCTCCTTGCACCTTGGTGTTTTGGAACACCCTTCTAAGGACGAGGCTTCCATCGGCGAACTTCCGCAGCTTGATCTTGGAATTGTAGTACTTCTCGACCTTTCTCTTCTGCGCGGCAAGGCGGGAGAGTGCGTCCGCCCTCTTCTCGTCTATGAGGTCTAGCTCGAGCCTGATTGCTTCGTCGTTGGCGGCTTCTTTATACTCATCGATGCGCAAGGTTGGCAGCTTGGTCTCGACAGGTACCACGGCCTCGACGCCGAACGCGAGGGCGAAAGGGGTTTCGCCGGTCGCGTTTCGCGCGGTGGTTCGATACGCCCACAAGACCATGGGAAGCTCGTCGGCCCAAGCCCCCTTTCTTTCTTCCAGCTTCTTCTTCAGGTTCTCTTTGATTGTCTTGTTGACCGCCTCAACTTGACCGTTGGCTTGAGGATGGCGGGGAGAAGAGAAAGTCTTGCTGATGCCCAACTGTTCACACATGTCCCGGAGGCGCGCATTGTCGAATAGCTTTCCGTTGTCGGTCACAATCGACACGGGGATCCCAAAGCGGCAGACAATGTTCTTCGAGATGAAGCTCGTCGTGTTCGCCTCGGTGATCTTCGCCAACGTTTCAGCCTCTACCCACTTTGTGAAGTAATCGATAGCCACGATTGCGTGCTTGTACTGCCTTGGGGCCGTAGGCAGCTCACCGATGAGATCGTTTCCCCACTTTGCGAAGGGTCGTGGCACAATGATCGGGCACAACGGGGCCGGCGCTTGGCGCGGGACGTGGGAGAACCTTTGGCATTTGTCGCATTTTTTGGCCCATTAGTGGGAGTAATTTTTCAAGGTAGGCCAAAAATATCCGAGTCTTAGTAGCTTTAGTGCCAAAGATTGTCCGGCGGCATGGTTTCCGCACACGCCTTCGTGCACCTCGCGGAGCGCTTTCTTTGCCTCGACTTCGGTCAGGCAACGGAGAAGGGGCATGGAGTATCCTCTCTTGAACAAGTTGTCTTCCCTCATCGTATATTTCAGCGCCAAGCTTCTCAGCTTCCTGGCCTCTTCTTTGTCTTCGGGGACGACTCCTCGCTTGAGATACTCTACGAGTGGCGTCATCCATGAGGGGGGCGGAGTTCCGTCGACTACCCCTACGTCGCCTCTCGAGACGTAGGGTCGAGTTACCACTTCTATTGGGACGCTACCTTCCCCCTCCTCGTCTATCCCGGACGCAAGGCGCGCCAGGGCGTCGGCGTCAATGTTCGCCTCTCGGGGAACTTGGACTATTTCGAACCACGACTGAGCCTCCAGATTTTTCTGAGTCTTCGACAGATATGCGATCATGTTAGGCTCTTTGGCTGCGTAGTCGCCCTTGACCTGGTTCACAATCAACTGCGAGTCGCAGTGGATGCGCAGGTTTTGGACGTCCAACTTGTTTGCCAATTCCAAGCCAACGATCAGAGCCTCATACTCCGCCTCGTTGTTGGAAGCCTTGAACTCGAACCGCAAGGCGTAACTCAGTTTTTCCTTATCGAGATTTGTGAGTACAACGCCGGCGCCAGCCCCCCGGGCGTTTGACGCGCCATCCACGTGCAAGTCCCAGACCGGCCCTATCGGGTCGTTGGTCCTCTTCTTTGACGACCCGTCGCGGTCGTTCTCCTTGTCTTCTTTGTTCTCATTGCTTTTTCTGCCCTTGTCAGTTGAGGGTGCGCTTGTGAATTCGACCACGAAGTCGGCGAGGGCTTGGCCCTTGATGGCAGTTCTCGGCTGAAACTCGACCCCATACTCGCCCAACTCTTGGGACCATATGGCCATTCGAGACGAGGTCCCTTTTTGTAGGGCCTTCTCGATGGGGTGTCCCGTACGCACCGCGATCGGGTGCGCTTGAAAGTAGGGGCGAAGCTTCCTCGCGGTCGTGACAAGGGCGAGGGACAATTTCTCGATTTCTGGTTATCGAGTTTCGGCATCGAGAAGCGCCTTGCTAACATAGTAAACTGGCCATTGCACCTTGTCTTCTTCGCGTATCAGAACCGCGCTCACGGCCATGTCGGTCACCGAGAGATAGATATACAAGGTCTCGCCATCATTCGGTTTTGCGAGGAACGGGGGGGAGCTGAAGTAGGCCTTCATCTCGCGGAACGCTTCCTCGCACTCCTATGTCCACACAAATCCGTCGGTCTTCTTTAATGCCTTGAAAAATGGTTGGCACCTATCGGTTGCCTTGGAAACAAATCGCGTTAGGGCGGTGATCCTTCCCGTCAAACTTTGCACTTCTTGTACTTTCTGTGGCGAACTCATCTCTAAGATCGCCCTAATCTTCTCGGGATTAGCCTCAATCCCGCGGCGGCTCACCGTGTTGCCCAGGAATTTTCCAGACTCAACCCCAAAAGCGCACTTATTGGGGTTGAGCTTCATCTTGTAGCGCCGCAAGATCGCAAACATCTCCCTAAGGTCTCAAACGTGGTCGTGGGCCTTGAGGCTTTTGACAAGCATATCGTCCACGTAGACCTCCATAGTTTTGCCAATTTGATTGGCGAACATTCGGTTCACCAACCTTTGATACGTCGCTCCCGCGTTTTTGAGGCCAAAGGTCATGACCTTGTAGCAGTAAAGTCCGCGGTTTTTAACAAATGTGGTCTTGATCTGATCCGGCTTGTGCATACGGATCTGATTGTAGCCTGAGTAGGCGTCCATGAAGCTCAGCAACTCGTGGCCCGCCGTGGCGTCCATGAGTTGCTTGATCCTCGGGAGAGGGAAGCTGTCTTTCGGGTAGGCCTTGTTGAGATCTTTGTAATCGATACAGATTCGCCACTTCCCGTTCGGCTTCTTGACCATCACAATATTGGACACCCACTTGGGGTGTTCCGCCTCCCTGATGAAGTTGGCGGCGAGAAGTTTGTCAACTTCTTCACCAATGGCTTGGTACCTCTCTCCACTGAACGCTCGTCGCGGTTGGGCGCGCTCAGTCACCCTCTTGTCGTCGTTGAGACGGTGAACCATCATCTCGGGGTCGATCCCCAGCATGTCGACGTGTGTCCACGCGAAGACGTCTTTGAACTGAGGAAGGCGGCGAGCTGGATTCGGATTTCGGATGGGAGTTGTGCGCCTACCTTGACTACTTGGTTAGGCTTGGCATCGTCCAACACGACGGGAACGAGGTCGCCGGTGTCTCCACCTTCCGACGCTCGACATCGTCCCTCTGGTCCAGTTCTCCGAAGGTGCCCCCTTCCTCTATCTTGCATGGGAGCTTGTCCCCAAGCTGGAAGATGGTGCCCACCATCTTTCCTTTTCATTTCCCGTCCACGCCTTGGATGTAGCACATCCTTGCCATCGATTGGTCTCCCAACATTATGGCAATCCCCTTCTCGGTCGGGAACTTCATCATCAGGTGATAGGTGGACGTTATGGCCTTCAACCGATTGAGAGTCGGGCGGCCGATGATGATAGTGTATGCCGAGGAACGACACGATGTGGGTGACCTCAATCCCCCCCCCCCCCGGTGTCCCGAAGGTGACCGAGAGGTCGATGGTGCCCTCCGTCATGACCCTCTCCCCGGAGAAGCCGAAGAGTTGGGTCGAGATCGGGCTCGGTCTCATCTCGGATAGTTTCATTATGACCAACGTCGACTTGAAGATTATGTCGGCGGAGCTGCCGTTGTCGATTAAGATTCTCCTAACGAGATTGTTGGCGACCGGGGCTGAGACGACTATCGCGTCGTTGTGTGGGTGGAGAACTCGCACCGCCTCTTGGCTGGTGAAGAACATGGACTCGAACGGGGCCGGAGGAGGAGCCTCGTACGTGTGGTTGATGTAATGCGCTATCTTCCTTTGGGAGACTTCTCGTACGTACTTCTTCCTTTGCGTGCTCGAGTCTCCGAACTCCGGGCCGCCCATGATCGAGCCCACGACGTGCAGTTGTAAGCTTTCCGGTTCTTCGATTGCTGCTCGGTCTGTAACGGTTACTGTCGCCGGACCTTTCCTTTCTTGCCGTGGGCGCTCTCCGTGTTCCGCGGCCATCCCGATTGTTCTAAGGACGTACTCTTTCAACTTTCCATCTTGAATTAGGGCCTCGATCTGTCGTTTGAGCTGGTAACATTCGGATGTCAGATGCCCATGGTCTTGGTGGTATTCGCAGAACTTGCTTCGATCCCGCTTCGCGGGATCCTTTGTGAGTGGAGCGGAGCTTCCTAGCTTGTCGCGGTGCTGAGCTAGGATCCGCTCTTGCGGAGTATTCAGGGGGGTGAACGCCGAAAACTTTCGAAAGCTGTCGACGTGCGGAGGCCTCGGCCCAGGGAGGGAGCGACCGTTAGGGGCCTGCCCTCCCTTGTTCCTCCTCTTTCGAGAGTCGGGACGATCTCCGTCCTGATCGTCGCGGCGGCGACTGTTTTGTCCCCCCGTCTTCCGGCCGTCTCGGCCATCGAGGTAGTCCTCGATCCCCATGTAAGTGCGGGCTCTCGACATTAGCTCCGCCATATCCCGTGGGACCTTTCCGACAATAGACTTGAGGAAGTCGCTCGTGCGAGCTCCCTCGGTGATCGCCGTGATGGCGTCCTTGTCGTCGAATCCTTCGACTTTGTGAGACTCCTCGGTGAAGCGCGCGAGGTATTGCCTCAAAGTCTCATCTCTCCCCTGTCAGATAGACAGGAGGTAGGTCTTTGACTTCTTTTGCGCCACGAGAGTGGCGAAACAAGCAAGGAATGCCTCTCGCAAGGCTCGGAAGGACGAGATGCTCCCTAGTCTTAGGCTCCGGAACCATTCAAATCCTGACCCCGTGAGAGTCAGGCTGAAGGCTTGACACAGGATGGCATCCGACTGTCCCTGCATCGTCATCCACGTCTCGTAGTGCTGGATGTGGAAGTTCGGGTCCGTCCGTCCGTCATAGGGAGGGATGGACGGCAGCTTGAAATCCCCCACGCAAGGCTGCGCGAGGATTTGAGCGGCGAAGGGAGAGTATGACTCCTCGATCCCTCAATAAGGCCTCTGCCTCCCCGATTCCCTCATCTCAATGATTTGGTTCTGGAGGTTTTGAATCATTGTCACCATGTCGAGCCCGTTAGCAGGGCTGACCGCGGGAGTCGCCTGTTGGCGCTCGTTGGACGCTTGGTCCCCGGCATTGGCCTGTGGTCGGCCAAGAGTTATGGCGGGGAGCGCGTCCCTCCGAGAGTTAAGCCTTTGGCGGAGATCCTCCCCTCGGGAGTTTCTCTGCGTCGTTAAGCGCTCTCTAAGGTCCGCACTCGGCGCTTGGCGGGGCGAGGTCGCCCTTGGTCGGACTGCCCGTCGAGCGCTTCGGCTATCGGCCCCATCGTCCACTAGGATCGCTCTCTCCTCGGCGAGGGGCCGTGTCTGGCCGCCTCTTGAAACCGAGGGGGCGAGTCCCCGGGAGTGTGACCATGCCTGTTGTCGCGTCGGGTGCGACGGTCCGGCCCCGGCGCCATTCGCTCTCTCGGACCGAGAGTGGGCGAGGCTAGGAGTCGCCTCGTTGGTTCTCGATTCCCCCACGGAGTCGGGGTCGGAGTTGTCTCGGGCGGACCTATCCTCGACGTCGTAGCCGAGGAGGTCGGCAATGAGTGTGCCGTCGACGCCGGGACGATCTAGGAGCTCGGCGAGCCTTCGAGCCGTGTCCTCTCGGAGCGTGGCCTCGGGGATCGTTCGCCGGGTCTTGGGGCTGGCTCTCGTTATCACGAGGTTGCCCTCCTAGACGGTGCGCGAGGCTTCGGAGGCCGTACCTCGAGCTCGTTGCTCGAGTGCCCACGGAGGTAGCGGGAATGTGACTCATCTTTCGAGAGTCGTAGATGTAGTAAGAGTGAGGATTGGAAGGGAGAGCGTTGCCAAGGTCGGGAGATCCCCTCCTTCTAGCGCCAAAATGTTGTCGCTCGTTTTCGGACAAATATTTAGGAGCCCCAAACGGTTCGACCCAAGACCGGACCAAGTGGTCGCATTCGGGCTCGAGCGTGTCGGACTTGGTATCCTAAGTCGTCCCTTAGCTGTGGATGATGTATACCTCGTCTCAATACCTGAAAAGTAGGAAGAGAATGTGAACTACAAAGGGGAAATAGAGGGGGTGCCTCTGTTTACCTCTCCGACGCTCAACATTAGTAGGATTGAGGTGGGTAAAAGAGATTAGGTGTTTAGAGAGCCGAGACTTGAGAGAAACGAGCAAGTTACGAGTTCGACAGCGTTTCAGTACTCAAATTCGGATTACTTGTCTCGAGCGGTCGAGCCTCATATTTATAGGCGACCAAGGGAAGTTTTGAAGGCCCCTTGGCCGAGTGAGATTGAGTCAGCCATCGGCCGGGTGAGACTTGGTCGGCCGATGGGCGAATGAAGTGATGGTCGCTGAGGGAGACTCACTCGGCCATTGGCCGAGTGAGTTCCTAGACACCGAGCGAGACTCACTCGGCCATTGGCCGAGTGAATCGTTGGTCGCTGAACGAGATTCGCTCGCCCATTGGCCAAGTGAAAAGCCTGGGCCGGCTGAGTGTTCACTCGGCCCTTGGCCGAGCGAATGCGCTAGGCCAGCAGGAGACTCACTCGGCCCTTGGCCGAGTGAATGCGCTGGGCCGGTAGAAGATTCACTCGACCATTGGCCGAGTGAACCCGATGGGCCGTCTGAGGGTTCACTCGGCCCTTGGCCGAGTGAATCATGACGGGCCGGCTGAGGATTCACTCGGCCATTAGCCGAGTGAACTTGATGGGCCGACTGAAGGTTCACTCGGCCATTGGCCGAGTGAAATGCTTGGGCCGGCCAACGGCCGAGTGAATTGGGCCGCACATCGGCCGGGTGAGCGTGTCCTGCCGCCCGGAAGGTCGGTCGCGTCGTCGGTCCTCGTCGGGCCGATAACAGAAATCTACATTTGTCTCTTCGTAAGTTGTTAAGTTTGTTTATGAACTAAAGACTAATGTTTTATCATAAAGCTTCAAACAGACAAGGAAGAATGAATGAACGTGTCAGCTTTTTATTAAATGAATAAGCAATTACAAGCAAGAGTTTTCGTGAGACTTTATTACATCAAATGTACAAAATAAAGACTACAACTCTTCTTGTGGGCACCATTGACAACAAACTCCCATTTGACTCAAAGAAGATGTGTGTAGTCCTTCATGCCTAATCCCTCTCGATGTTGGTCGAAGACCTTGTTCGCTATGGCCTTGGTGAATGGATCTGCCAGGTTGTCCACCGTTGAGATCTTCTTCACTTCCACGTCTCCGCGCTGCACGATCTCTCGAATTAAATGGTATTTCCTCTCAATATGTTTAGATGGCTTATGGCTTCGAGGTTCCTTTGAGTTAGCGACAGCCCCGCTATTATCACAATAAAGGGTCATGGGCTCGTCGACGTTTGAAACAACTTTCAAATACTTAAGGAATTTTCTAAGCCATACAGCCTCTTTGGATGCTTCACAAGCAGCCACATATTCTGCTTCCATTGTGGAGTCATCAATGCAAGTTGCATAATACTCCTCCACACAACAGCACCACCATTAAGGATGAACACAGATCCCGAAGTGGATTTTCTGGAATCCTTATCCGCTTGAAAATCGGAGTCGGTATATCCCGTCATAGTCAAGTCAGTACCTGAGTATGTAAGCATCAAGTTCTTAATTCTTCGAAGATACTTAAGAACATGCTTAACAGCAATCCAGTGCTCAGGTCCAGGGTTGGATTGGAAACGACTAACTATGCCAACGGCGAAACAGATGTCAGGTCTAGTGCAAAGCATAGCATACATGAGACTTCCTACGGCTGATGCGTAAGGAATTTTTCTCATGTCTTCAATCTCTTGTGCAGTCTTGGGAGACTAGTCCTTAGAGAGTGAGACTCCATGCCTAAAGGGTGTTTGACCCTTCTTGGAGTCTTGTATAGATGCTTGAGAGAGAGACAGTGTCCGGCTTTTCCGATCTCGAAAGTTTTGGATCCCCAGAACCCGAGCCCAACCAAGCAAGTCAACAACCCAACACGAATCCAACTAACTTGTCAAAAAATCTTTAGACTTGTCATAACAATTTCTAGACTTGTCATAAAAAATTGTAGACTTGTCATAAAAACTTTAGACTTGTCATAAAAAATTTCTAGACTTGTCTTAAAAATTTTAGACTCGTCATAAAATTTAAATTTCAAAAACCCGAGCCCGAGCGAACAATCAATCTCAAACATTACTCATCGATTTCAAAATTCAACTCTCGAATCATTCAATCAAATCTATTTTCTCAAATCAAAACTAAATTTCTCGAGACAATTCAACGAGCCCAGAAACATACTCGATTTAAAATCCGGACCAATTCAAAAATCCATTTCCAAATTTAATTTCAAATCCATATCACAACCTCAACAAATCACAAATTTCAACTCGAGGCTCAAAATCACATCACGAAGCACAACGGCCCAAAAAAACATCACACGGCCAAAACATCCAATTTCAAACCAAACAATTTCAACATCCAAGCTTCAGAATTTCCAGCTTTAATACGCTGTTTTCAAAAATTCATAACTCACTCAATTCTCAACGGATTTACACGTTCTTGGTCATTTTAGAAACCTCATAACGTCTATTATCCATGAAAAACATCAACAAATCCAAATTAAATCGGTTCCGAACTGTCCACGTCAATTTACAGAGGCTGTTCACAGAGAGCTCAAAATCCTCAAATAATTCAAAATCGACTCAATTACACAAATCCGAGCTAGGAACATCATTAATCAAGTCCAACAACCAAATAAAACCCATCAATTCCACTATTTTGACCCGGAATCAAAAAGCCCCAAATCAATTTCATGAAACCCTAATTTCCTTGAATTTGATTATGGGTGAAAGAGTTTCACCTTGTTTTGGGTGGGTTTGAACTCTCCAACGCTCAACCTCTTCTTCACCGGCGTCTCTTCATGGGCGGCGCGCTCGGCGGCTCACGGCGGTCGTGCGCGGCGGCGCTCGGTCTCGACTGGATGGCGCGCGCGTGGCTCGGTGATGGGGCGGCTGGACGAGCGCAAGCAAGGAAGAAGAGAGATGCAAGGGCGGTGCTGGGGTTGATCGGCCGAGAGAGACGGTTGAGGTGATTGTGGTTTGAAGTTTTTTTTTTCTTCTTCTTTGTTATCCTTTTCAGGAAATCGCGCGTGGAGATGGGGAAGAAGAAAGAAGACCGAAGAAGAAGGAAAGAAGAAAGAGAAAAGGGGGTGAGGTGGCCGAATGAGAGTGGAGAGAAAAAGAGATAACATCTCCACGTGGCGACACTCCATTGAACCACATGCCTCTTGAAACAACCCCTCTTAAATCTTTTTCTTTCACTCTCGTCCCTCACTTTGTTGCACTTAAGTCCTTTCCAAATAAATCCTCTCAAACTCGTCCTTAATTAATAAAAAAATAATCTTGAAAAATAACCGAGAAATTCTAATTAATTCTCGTTATTTTAAATATATTTAATGGATTTCGGAATTTATTTTCACTCTTGAGATTTTAAGTCTCCAAGTACGTTCCGAATAAATTTATTCGGAAAATAATATCGAGTTTACTCGAATATCCTTATTCCGAAATTTTGTCAACCTTAAATATATTTATTATTTTTTTCAAGATATTTAAAATTTAAGGACGTCTCATGTGCAACAAGAATTTGATTCAAAATAAAACTCGTTTATTTTATTCAAATTCATAAGTTGAGCGTTACAAAAGTTTGTATATTACAGGACGTAACCCATTGAGCAATGATCGAAGCAAAACACCATAGAGTACTCTCATTGAAGAGAGGGCCACAAGAGTTACTCTTAGTCAAATGTTTAATTGCTTCTTTCATTAGTGTTTGGGATCGCGGGTTACAAACAACAAGTATAACCCTCCCACTTAGTTTTTAGAGTTGGCACATCGTCTCTTATAAGTTCGGAAACAAATTTTCTAGTTATAGAGCGATAGAGTGGACTTCTAGAAAGGAATCCTAGATCTTCATGTTCAAAGAAGAGCAGTGTTAGCGCATAAAGGCACAAGGTACATCCTCGAACATTTTCCTATTTTCTATTCGGGAAAGTGTATGAGAAAAGTGTGAACTTCAACTCACTCGAACACTTGAAAGTTTGATATTACACATCTTTTATTTTTCGGCTCGTCTACGAGGAGACCTCCCACTCAAATTTTCAAGAGCATATAGATTTTGAACATATGTGACATAGATATAGTTTTGAAAACTTATTTGATTTGGATGACAAAATATTTTCAAGTTTGAAAGTGAAAACGAGATTTTCAAAATTCAAACTAGTTTTGTAAAAATTCAATTTCAATTAAACTTTCAGAAATCAAAACATTTTAATCTTTCACATTATGTTTATAATCTTATAAAAAATTATTTTTCTCAAGGAAATTTTCTCATTAGAGTTCTATAACTCATGGAGGGGGGTCCTAAATTCGGAATTCAATAATTCTAAAAAACTGGACATTTTGAACAATCGCGCACTTTGGAGTTAAATCGCCATAACTGGTGGCTCCAATGTCCTTTTGACCTGAAACAAATTGCATTGGAAAGAAGACAAACATACCTTTAATTTGATTCAAGAATTATTAAATTTTGAATTCTGAGCTGAGAGTTATGCCAATTTTACTACGGGCTTTTCTCGAGCTCGAAGAAAACTGAAATAATTAAAGTTCGGATTTTGAGTGGGAAAAAGGATTGAGTGTAACGAAACGTTTTAGGAAGTTGTTAAACCTTTTATATGTGTTTTATTGACATGATAATAACATGATATAAAAGAAAATAACAACAAACATAAAACGAAACGAGTAAATAAACAAAACTAGCAAGACAATATAACTAGTCACAAAAATTACTCGAAATTTTCTCAACATTTAAAAAGACGTTTTTCATTATCAAAAATTAAAAACTTTTAGAACCCATTCTAATCTATTTTAATAACATCCCAAAGACATAGAAAATCAACATGATTTTTAATTTAAAGTCATGAGCATTAAATTAAAAAAAAAATCTAAGAAACTTGTCACAAAATTAGTAAACTTTCGAAAACGATTTTCAAGCTCATAGTTTTAATTACATGTACATGCATATCTTTGACCATAGCTCTGATACCATTTGTTGGAATTGATCTAGGATTAAGAAATCATTTAACGCTTCGAGCAAGCGGCGGAATTTAAAAATTTTCTTTTAAACGAGTAAAACGATTTTACTAACCTAGACAAAGAGCAAGTACATGTTCATTTAAAACTATTAAAAGCATTACTCATTTACTAACCTTTGTGAAGCTTGAACGTTGAGAATCCTTAGGAAGGTTGAAACGTTCGTCTCCCCACGCAGCTCGTCATTCTTCTTTCTTCGGGAACTCGAGCAACCACGAAAGTTTCTATCACATGAATCACTCGAGAAAGAAAGGAATTAGTGTGTGGGCACTTTTAAACACGACGACTCAAGAACAAGTCTAAGAGTCGAAGAGCTAAAACACTAGGTCAAATGTGGACCTAGGTGTCAAAACAAAAACGAAAAGAACTTAGAGAGAGAGAGAGGGAGAGAGGGTGGCCATGTCTAGAGAGAGAAGCTCTCAATCTCTAAAACTTTGGAATGAATAAAATGAGAGCAATGATGGCTCTATTTATAGGTGAGGAATTACCTTCAACAAGATAGTTTCCTATTTTATAGAATATCACCATATTCATGAGCAAATATTCCTTATTTCCTTCTCTCATTTGGACGTGCAAGGTAAGCTTTCTAGAAGCAAAATTGTTTCCTCTTTTGCTTTTTTCTCCTTGCCTTGGCCGATCCCCTTCTTTCCTTATGGAGAAAAATTGTTTTCTCTTTTCTTTTGTCAAGTATCTAGATACATTAATGCACAAAATTGGTCTCTCTTTCTCTTTGAGTTGAACGGATGAATAGGGCTTCTAGAAGGTGTTTCTAGAATTTTCTTCACTTGTTCATGACAGCATAAGAAAAGGCCCATTCAAGATTTTCAAGTAAAATTCTATGAAATGAAATTAATCCACAAGGCCCAAATTATTTAGCTTGGCCAAGTGTTTATATGTCATCATATGACACTGTCAAAAAATTTATTGACATTCATTTCGTCCTATGTCCAAAAAGAAAAAAATACCCTTTAGACCATTTTTGTAAAACTTGTCTCGTTCTTGTTTTGACTTGGCTTGTAGTTTGACTAATCCTACTCGATATGATTTGTGACAATGACCTCATGGATCCAAATGAACAAAGCTTGAGCTAACATACTTGGACTCAAAAGTTCACAAACCTTTTCCAAGTTTAGCTTAATGTCAACTGACTCCACTAACGAGTTGACACTGAGAATGTCTCGGTTCAAATGAACTTATTTTCTACTCAAGAATTCAACTTAATTGTAATGAGTGGATCCACTGAATATTATCTATGTTTACCCTTCATGAATATCATCAGCTAGTCGGGATTTACAAAATTACCATTTTACCCTTCTAGCTGTTATTTCCTCAACTCCTTTGTCGCTTGTGAATAAGTTAGAAACAATGTATTGACGAGGAGCTAACAAGTCAAATTGATTCATCCAAAAGAGTCATGACTCAATTTGGACAGTGGCCAGTTCATTTATTCACATTCCAAGGAACAAAGCATGAGGTGATATACATTGCATTTCAGCAATCTTGTACATGAATTCCATATCTATGAGAGCTTCACAAAGTTACTCATGACGTCTTCATAACTTAGTACTTCACCAATAGGTCCTGTTTAGAATCACATAGTGAATCGAAACTCTGACTTTCTCAAATGAGAATACGTAAGCTATGAAATGACATGTCTCATTTCAGAATTGAGGTAAGCATTATTCAATTCATATGTAGTGACTTCGATACATAAGAGGTTAAATGCTTTCTTCTTATTATGTCGCTAGAAATCCACTGGTAAATTCAGTATCTTCAGAAGATACCTAGAAGAACTATAGAGTCTCCAACTCTCAATGTCTCATATCCAGACATCATAGATTCTCCTAACAATCGTACTGAGATCAATAGTCATTTGATCTTTAGATTGTGAATATGCAGTTTTAAGCAAACAATGAAAAGTTTGTTCATGCAAATTGACATTTGTCTCTTCATATGTTGTTAAGTTTGTTTAAGGACTAAAGATTGTAGATTATCAAAAAGCGTCAAACAGTCAAGGAAGAATGAATGAACGTTTCAACTTTTATTAATGAATAAGCAGTTACAAGCAAGAGTCTTCGTAAGACTATATTACGTCAAATGTACATAAATAGACACTACTACTCTTATTGTGGGCACCATTGACAACACGTACTATGGTCGCGGCTACAGCCGATACACAACTCGACGTCGTTACCACCATACTGGGTGGCCCACAAGACGGGGATTTAGCCCGACAAAGGATAAAGCTCTTGAGGACTGCCACTCTTGAAGGCATTGCCAGACATGTCAATCTCACCTATGAGGAACCTCTGTCTGTGCCATACAAGACAATATAATTCACCAATGAAGAGGCTAAGCGAGTTGTGCATCCACACAATGATGCAATAGTCCTCAAAGCCTAAGTGGCTAACAACTTGGTGAAAAGGGTACTTATTGATAACGGAAGCACAACCGATATAATCTTTAAGACTACCCTAGAGTGTATGAAGGTCGGGGGGCTCCACCCCGTCCCTACCCAAACATTGATTTTCCGGTCACCTTCGGAACTGCCGGAGGTATTGAAGTCGTTCATATGGTCCCCTTTCTTGTGGTTGACCAGGAGTCACCCTACAATGTTATCATTGAGCGACCCATACTGAACAGACTAAGGGCTATCACATCCACATATCACCTACTGGTGAAATTCTCTACCGAAGAGGGAATTAGCGTCATGGCTGGAGATCAAACCCAAGCAAGGAAATGCTACGTCCAAGGAGTGGACGGCAAGTCCGCTGATAAAAGGGTTAACACGATTTACCAGCTAGAAGACGCACGGCAGTTCGGGGAATTAGATCCTCGTGATGAGATCGAGAGACTACAGGTTGACACCCCCGATGATCTCACTTCGATCATTCTCGACGAAGCCAAACCTAACCAGGTTATGAAGATCGGTGCACAACTCCTTCTCACCATCAAAACTCAACTCGCGTCCTTCTTGCGAGAGTTTAAGGATGTCTTTCGATGGACTCATGCAGACATGCCTAGAAGAGACCCCAATGTGATAGTGCACCGTTTGAACGATGATAAGAATATCTCCGAAAAAGTACAAGCTAGACGCGCATTCAACCTTGAACGATACCTGGCTATAAACGAAGAAGTTAAAAAACTTCTCTCCGCTAGCTTCATACGAGAAGCCAAGAACCCCTAGTGGGTGGCCAATGTGGTCATGGTTAAAAATCCTAATGGGAAGTGGCGCATTCGTATAGATTACAAAGATCTTAACAAAGCCTGCCCAAAAGATTGCTTTCCACTTCCGCGCATCGAACAACTGGTTGACGCCACGGCTGGACATGAGCTACTAAGTTTCATGGACGCCTACTCGGGCTACAACCAGATACGAATGCACAAGTCTGATCAGATAAAGACAACTTCCGTCACTGATCGATGCCTCTACTGTTACAAGGACATGCATTTTGGCCTTCAGAATGCGGGAGCTACTTTCCGACGATTGGTAAACCGGATCTTCGCCGATCAAATTGGCAAGACAATGGAAGTATACGTGGATGACATGCTCGTTAAAAACCTACTGACTACTAATCATGTAGACAACCTAATGGAGATGTTCTTAATCCTCCGCCGATACAAAATGAAGCTCAATCCCAACAAATGCGTGTTCAGAGTTGAGTCCGGTACAAAATTGGGTCACCCTAAGGAGCCCGACGACTTGTGCAAAATTTGCATGTATAAGTATTACAAATCCACATATCTCTTCCATGTGAAAATTTTATAAATGCACTATCAACCACAAGACTTTTATATATCATTCATAATGGTATTTTTCAATGTACTTTGAATGAGTCGGGGTAATTTAGCTTTGAAGACCTTAATTGAGTTTTTGTTGCGTTTTCAAGTTTGTGCACGTTTCAGACTGAGAAAAGTGTTCAGTTAGAGTTTAAGAGAATTTTCTAGAAGCTTGAGTTGAACCGAAGTTATTTAGAATTAGAAATCATAAATTAGCTAGCTTAGAGCTTAGGTAGGAAGAAACAAAGTCAATTTGTAACATTTCAACAATATTAGATTACAAAAAACAAAATTAGCACGATAAATAAATATATTGTTATACGAGTTATAATTGAGCTCTTTAAGAAGTAATTTTGTAAATTCTTTAATAAAGTTCATAAAAACATGAGCTTCTAAAGAGAATGTGCACGAGCTTATTTGACTTGAATGTAGTTATGTTCGACGCAATCCTTGGGTTTTAGTACAAGCCTAGCTCGTTTATTAATCTCACTAATGATGTGAATAAGTAAACCAATTTTTCAGTAATTAGATTTTTTATTTAGTCTTTTGACTCCAGGGGATTTTTTTTTTTTTTTTTTTTTGTGTGATCAATTTCATAAATTAAGACGATACATGGTATAAAAAAAGGGTTATATAGCTAAATAGCCTCCTAAAAATATACAGTTTTGAATTTAGCCAACATTTGGTTAATTTTGTGTTAATAGCCGGGCGAATTTATTTACATAGTTAAAAATACCAATATATCCTCGCAACTGTTCCCGCCCGTTCCCCTAACGAAAATAAAATCAATTAAAGCAAATCTTTGGATAATAACTGACGCGTATTTCAAGGGCCTTCATTAACGTTGTAATTAATACTGAATATACACGCATCTTCTCTCTCATTCAAACACAATTCAAAAACGAAAGCCCAAAAAAAAAAACGAGCTCTGGTTTCATCCCCGACCGGGTCGCCTCGGAGGCCATCAACTCGTTCCTGACCGTGATCCACGCGATCGTGGTCCAACAGTCCGAGGAGCTCAAGCAAAGGAAGAGAGCCGAGTCGGTGTCGAGGGACTTCGAGCGGAGAGCCGGGGAGCTGAGGACGCTCGAGGGGAAGTTCGGGCCGTACTCGACGGGCCCCGCCCGGAAGAGGAGCCCGGTGGCGGAGAAGCGGGCCCGGGTCGAGGCGCTGAGGGCGAGGGCCGAGGAGGAGAGGACTAGGCACGACAAGTCCGTGGGCGTGACGAGGACGATGACGCTCAACAATCTTCAGATGGGTTTGCCTCACGTCTTCGAGGGCATGGTCGGGTTCTCGAGCGTGTGTATGAACGCCTTCGAGTCCGTCTATAATCACGCCAAGCCCGTGCAAGTGCTTGCTTATTTATTCGTGTAAATAGGTAACCTATTTACAGTATGTTCGTGTAAATAGAAATCATTTTAACAGTATATTCGTGTAAATACGAAGCTTATTTACAGTATATTCACTGTAAATACAAAGCCTATTTATAGTGTATTCGTGTAAATAAACTGAAAAATTATGTAAATATTTTGAGCACGAAAATTCTGGAAATTATGACAATTAATGGCTGATATCTTTCAAAATCTGCTCAAAATTCAAATTTGAAAACTTCCCTATTCGGTTTCAATATTTAATTCGAAATTTTTTTAAAAAAATGCCTAATTAAAATAGCGTAAGGACAAAAAAGTAAAACAAATTCAATTAATAAGCTGCCACGTAAGCAAGATGGCTATTTACGGGAAATTAACGAAAGGTTGGCTAAAACCAAATTGCTAGTGTTTTAGATGGCTAAACAGCTAATTATTTGTAAAAAAAAAATATTACATTTATTCAGTATATTATGATGAAATGCTACATTTATATCCTCTATAGGACATTTAATCATAATCCCCCTACCTCTTTTTATTTTATTTTTATTTTCTTCTTGTGTACCATCTCTTATCTGTTTACTATTTGTCACTTAACCTACATCCTTAATCTGTCTCAAACTAACACGAACTCTTAAATTTTGTTGAATTATTAGGGAAAATTACAAAAATAACTTTTTGAAGTGTTAGTTTCAAAATAATGGCTATTTAAATCTTTTCAAAATTAACATTTTTTTAAACGATAAATAGTTATTTTCCTTTTAAATGAAATTATAAACGGTAAATAAAATTAAATAAAGCCCAAAAAAAATATTTTTTTTAAAAAAAAGTCTATACATATCAAGAAAAATGATTGTTCAAAACTTAAGAAGTACTATTTTCGAAATAAAATATTTAAGTACGCTATTCTTGGGATCAAGTACAAAAGACGGCTACCATGAGCAATGACCACAAAAGTGGTGAAAAAAAAAATATATGAGTCCCGGAAAAAGAGCCAATTTAACTAGTGGAAAATAGTCAAGCTATCATGTTATTCCACTTCTTATATTTATTAAGAGAATAGCTCTTTATTATTTCTTTGGTTTTTACAGTTTTCTTGATGCTTATAATTTTATTTTAACTTTATTTACCGTTTAAAGTTTTATTTAGAATAATGGCAATGTCTAATTTTTATAAATTAGATGTTATAGAATCATTTAAAATTTGAAACATTTAGAGAATCACCATCTCCAAATATGCTAGTTGTGAAATTTCTCCCAAATTTTCTCGTTTAGTGGGCCAACTTTTGATAACATTAAATTACTAGACAATGGCCTGGCCCAGCCTTTCTCTGTGATCCGTATACCTTATAATAACTCTACGGTGGACCTTTTTTTTCCTATGTTTGAATACGTACAAAATGTCGTGACGAAGAGAAAACAAAGAGGACGAGAAACAGTCGTGTGTTACTTTTTTTAGATGAATTCATGTGGCCAATAGATAGAAATTATGAATGCAGATATCCAAGTTAGGGAGTAACTTTTGCACTCAGGTCCCATACCTTGCGCAGGAGCCATGTTGTTCTCATTAGGTCAATCATGGCGTGACCACAGGTGAACTAACTGGTCGTATCTCCATATCCTAGTTAGAGAACCTGTTGTGTAATTCTTCGAAATTGAAGAAATCTGGGCTTGAATCACGCATGAGATGCGTTTTATTTATAATATTTTTTTAACACCAAAAAAAGTCTTGAAAGTCACGAACAATAATATCGCAGAATACGACTAGTCTGTATTTTGACTGCGCCGAGACACAGTTAAATCCAAATGTAAGCAAGAACAAATTTATGGAGAACATGTTTTAGAGAGAGATGGAGGTTTGAAAATCAAGTGACAAATTCCAAAAATCCAGCGTGGTTTATATAGGAATTTGTACCTATTTGCGAATGATAACGATGAACAATCATACATGCATGTTTGCACGACAGTTATAATCACAAACGACATTACTGTTTGTTCAAATGGACACTAAAAATAACCACCATGCCACGATGTCTACGGGACGTCATGCGCCTATAAAGAGTCACTAAAGCTTCTACGTCCGACGGCGACAAAGAGTGACAGTGACAAGTGACACTCTTTAGGCTCTATAATATTTAATAATTATTATTAATTAAAATATATATAAGGAGCTCAAATTTTTAATGCTTGTTCCATGTGGTGGAACTCTTTCTCATTTACACAGAGGCTTCTAATGCATTCTATCTCGACGTAATGGTCTGAATATTTAAGAATCTCTGGAGCCCTAGTTTGAGATACATGAGTTCTTCTACCTTAGTGTAGGTGGTGGCATCTACCTCAATCCACAGCTTCAGTTGCACTTGTGGGTAAAGCACAGCACATTACTCCTTCGACCCTTTTTAACGAGGAAAGAAGTAACTAATATAATTTAGAGATTATTTTATGAAACAAATCAAGCTTCCCAATTCCCGGGCAAATTCCCAAAGCTAAAGAATGTGGCCAATAGCTATAAATTTTAGCTTTAAA